>NW_026000082.1:35009952-35067452 GCF_001458135.2 Marmota marmota marmota
TCCTAAAAAAAAAAAAAAAAAAAAAAGACTACTGGGAAATGCAACTCTACAGCCATCAGTATAGCCAAACCGATGATAACTTCAAATCTGTTGATGGATTTAACCTAAGCTTCATGGACATATAGTTCTCCAAAAGCTACTGCATAGTATTCAAATGTTTGCTTTAGCCCTCCATCCCTACACCAAAGTCCCAGACTCTCACCTCGATCTTGGGCAATGCTTGATTGGTTCATGGAAGGATGTATGATGCTGTCTGACTGGCCACTGGGTGGCCGAGGTGGCATCTGGTTGCCTGCTCCAGAAAAAGAAAGAAGTAAGCAAATCATGGCTAAGCCTGAGAATTCTAGCTAGGGGGTCAATTTATTAGAGCTGGAAACAACTCCTGGACAGCCAAGCACCTCCCAGTATTATATATACAGAGATATCCAGCCAAGGGGTTTCCACTTCCCTTCTCCAAACACTATGGGGAAACTATGCAGACATAAACCAGGGCTCCCTAATACCACCGGGACCAGTCACCTTTCCCTCTTCACAAAGGTCAGTACTTGAGGGTACCTGGCACTGCAGCAGGCGAGAGTGGTCCTGAGCGAGACTGAGCAACACTGGCAGGAGAGCCAACAGGGGACGGGGAGGGGCCTCGGATGCCAGGTAGGTGAGGGGAGGTATGAGGAGAGAAAGGAGACTGAGCTGGATTACTCTGCTCTCCTTGGCTGCTGGAAATCCCTGATGTGCTCACTCCAGGACTCAGAGCTCCTTCTGTCCCCATGGGGAGATCATCTATTGAACCAGACAGATCCTGAAACATACATAAGAACACAGATCACTCTTTTAACAATTCTATTACATGCTGAGAATTTTCCTTAAATAACCAAGAGCAAACATACATTATTCAGTTATGATACTATAGCTTATATGCGGCAAACTTTGTTGAGAACCAGGTACAAAATATTTTAGATTCTGTGGGCCATACTGTCTGTCAAAACTAATCAATTCTGCCATTGCATTGGAAAAGTAGCCATGAACAATATGTTAAAAAATGGATGTGGCTGTGTTACAGTAAAACATTTTTTAAAAACCAGCTGGCTCACAAATGGTAGTTTGTTGACCCCTGTTCCACCTTCCCTAGAGTTAGTGGAGACTTAGTACTTTCATCTTCATTCTGAGTCCTTAACTTCTATGGTCACAAGAAAGCAGCTAAGAATTTTAACAAGTCTGAGCATGGTGGCACATGCCTGTAATCCTGGTGGCTAGGGAGGCTGAGGCAAGAGGATTGAGAGTTCAAAGTCAGCTTCAGCAAATTAGCGAGGGCCTAAGCAACTTAGCAACTAAATAAAAAAATTTTAAAAAGGCTGAGGATGTGGCTCAGTGGTTGAGTGCCCTCAGTTTAATCCCTGGTAAACCCTCTGCTCCCCACCCCCAGAAAAAGGAAAGAAAGCAGCTATGTGCTGCACACAATGGGAGGGTAAGGCAGGAGAATCGCAAGTTCAAGGGCAGCCTCAGCAACTTAGTGAGACCCTATCTCAAAATAAAAAAATAAAAAAGGATAGTGGTAAAGTGCCCCTGAGTTCAATCTCTAGTACCAAAAATAAAAGAAGAAAGCAGCTACTTCAGTGTGATGTTAGCTCCCCTCCAATGGGGAAACTACAAAACGCTGCCAGGATGGCACAAGGAGCTAAGAGAGAGAATTTTAACAAGTCTGGGCAACATTTACAGATCCCCTCTCTCTCAAGATTGCACTAACCTCCATTTACAAAGAAACTCCCTTCAACTCACCATACTTTGCAACATAAGGGGTAAGAGGTGAGAAAGGGATACATTTGCATGCAAAAGACAATTTCTTAACTGCCAAGGTTGGGACTATATGCCTAACACCTGGGATGAAAAAAATGTCAACTAACTCAGAGTTTCTTCCAGCTTAAGTTTTTCAATGAAGAAGTTGGTGTTTATTTGAGGGGTTTGCTTATCTTGCATTAATCAGTAAAGAGTTCATTCTGGGTCAAGAATCCAAGATCAGCAATCAAAAGCTCAATATGAAAATATTCGGCCAAGGAATGTACTTCTCTACACCCCCTGCCCTCTGTTCATTCCCAAGCAACACCACCTAAGGTGTAGGACAAAGTGTACACTGAAGAAAAGGATGAAAACCTTTTCTTTTAAAAGAGTTAAAGAGACACATCTGAAAGAGATCCAAGTTGGCCTAATTTGAGTCTATTCCTACCTACACAAATGAGCTTGTCTTGGAAATATCAGTTGAATTGAATCGACCTATAACTGGATTTTAGAGGACCTTTCTTAGGCTTTCCTTCAAGCTTTCAAGATATTCTGACCTTCCACAAATCATTTGACTACTTAGCTAGGCTGGGAACATCTCGATTGAGTTCTATGCAAAGAAAGCTTGCTCTGAAGGCAAGGTAGGTAACTGGATGTACACTTCTGTGTCCAGCTTTCATTGTTAGCTAAGGAGTCAGAAAATGTTAGTATTTTTGTTGATAAGCAGTAGACCTGCTGTACCACAGAATACTTTAAAAATGTGATTAACCTGGGTGCAGTGGTACAGGCCTGTAATACCAGCTACTCGGGAAGCTCAGGTAGGAGGAGTCCAATTCAAGGTCAGACTGAGCAATTTAGTGATTTCCTGTCTCAAAATGACAAATAGAAAAGGGATGGGATGTCACTAGTGGTAGAGCACTTTCCTAGTATGCTTGAGGAGCTGGGTTCAATCCCTAGTAACACTCCCCACCCCAAACAAACAAACAAACAAACAAACAAAAAAGAATTCCAGTGTAGAAGGGAACTTAAGAGGCCAATCTCCAGGCAACACCAAAGACCTCTTCCCTCTCAAAGGACTAAAGCATGGGCAGTGATAAACATCTCTGAATTCATCCCAAGAGAAAATGGTTCATTCCATCCTCATTTTGAGAGCTAAGTTATACGAGAGACACCTGGCTTCTGAGACAAGGAGAATAAATGCAAGAAGATAAGAGAAGCCAGTTGTATAGGCCAGAAATGGCCTCAAAGGCACTCGTTAGACCCTACTGTCTAATAAAATCCATGGCCCAATGCCCTCTTTTAGGGAGCATTAGATTTTCTCACGTACTCTCTTCTAGTCTCTGTTCCTTAGTAAGTTGCCAGCTTGTGGCAAAAAGAGCTACAGGCTTACAGGAAAAAGAAATTGGTGTATTTTGGAACAGAATGGGAATTCAGAGTCCATCCATAAGACAAGCAAGAACCTGGCTCTGAAAATTAAGTGTTTTGTTCTGAACATTTTTGTCTGTGTACAAGTAAAACATAAAGTCAAAGTCTCACTTAACTGTCTTTTTTGCTATCCTCTGAGGATGAACCCCTGTGCAATTTGGTATATGTTCTCAGAGACCTTGAACTGAGAAAACAAAGCAAACAGAGAAAAAAAGAAAAACCCACACCAAAAACTCATCAGCCATGCTACACAGTCAGGGCAAGGACTAAGAAGATTGCTTTAGTCGCACTTTTGTGAAAAAGCCAGGGTCACCACATCTGCAAGGAATGCCTCATTAAGCTGAGGGATTCTAAGAGCCTAAAGAAAATCCTTTGTAGCCCATGGGGCTGGGTCCCAGGACCTGTGGCTGGCAAAGAAAGTGACTGTCATACAGACGCCCTCTGAAGAAAGGTATCAGTTTTGGTAAAGTGCTTGAACTCCTTGGAGAAAAAAATGCTAAATAAACCACTGCCAACAATAGCCCCAAGTGGGCTGTCTGGGCACAGACCACTACTCAGGAAGAGAACAACATTAATCTTCTCTCTCCAATTTGGTTTTGGGCCCATCTCTCAAACTGTCATATATTTTCATCAGATAACAAATGGTCAGCATGAGGACTGTGGTTTGAAATAATTTAAGAATAGAATGTTGTTATAGGAAGAGGCAACTCAAACTATTATCCATAGGCACACACTACTGGACCATCTACTATATGCCAGGCCTTTTGTGGAATTACTTAATTTCCTACAATTTTTGCTTATAGATACTACTACCATCACCATTTTGAAGATGAGGAAGACTTGACAAAAGATTGGGTTGTAACCCAAATCATCCAAAAAGTAAGTGGCAGTGCAAATCCAAGTCTGTTGGACCCCAAAGCCTGGACTCGTTTTCCCTCTCTCCCCCTCCATTTGCTCGGATACTATATGAACTAAGGAAAAAGCACCACACCCTTAAGTTAGGAGACTAAGCCCACCTATGACACATTTTAGTTGTAACCTTGGGCTGGCTAGCAATAAGCTGGGACTTTGGTTTTCTCATGATACAAAGAGAGGGAGAGGGCTGGACAAATCTAGTCTGTAACACTCTGGGACATGTGCAAATGCACTAGTACCATATGGTCAGGGCCAAGCGACCAGCACCAATACTCTGGAATAAGAGATTTAACATACAAGCAGTATAAGAACCTATCAGTCCCAGGGGCTAATCCCAGTAAATATTTTTGTTGGACCATGAGAGGAAGTGGTAAAGGCAGAAACTCCAAAAGATGTCTCATCCTCTCTCTTCCACACGAACAGATATGCTCTGAACTCCATATCCTTTAATTGCACAGGACACACCTCTGTTTTCTACCCTACAAAAAGCCAGTTTTTCAGGTCTTTTGTTCCACAAAAAGCCGGATGTCTGGTTGTTGAGTCAGACCTCACTGTGCCTAACAAGTTCAATTTTCTACAACATACTTTTACAGAACAAGCTTAATCAATCCAAGCCCCTATTCTCCCTGGCAGGTGCTGCCTTTAGCATTTCAGGACTCCAGGTTTTTAGCTCTCTGTGAAAAGGGTTCACCTAAATCACCAAGAGAACTGTAGCAATACCCCTTTAGTGGAAAGCCCTCTTTTCCAGGGTTTGCTCTTCTTCAAGTATGATCCTGCTGAGAGACAGGAGGTGGGGATCAGCCCACTCAGTGCCCTGCCAGTTCCAAGGAAGCAGGAGGGCCAGGAGAATTTCCTCACGTGTTTCCAACGTGTTTCATGCATTTTACTGCTCATCTACCATGCAGATCAAAAGCGCTGGAGCAGGTCCAACTATTTCACACAGAATCTCACACTCCAGGCTGGCTACAGACCCGAAAGCCTTCATTTCTTCACTTGAAATACTGCCCAATGTTATTTTGGGATGTGACCTGATAGAGGAAGCCCATAGGGACTCCATGACGATAACTGTTCCAGCTGTGATTGGTTGCCCAGCCCCAGCGAATGCCAGCATGGGTTTGTCAGGCTCTGCTGACAAACAGAACTCAACAGCTAACACCTTCTCTTCACACCACAACAAAACCGTGCCTGAAATCACAGTCCATACCTCATTTGGGGGGTGGGGGAGGGTGTGTGCTATTGCTCTCACAGGAAGAATCACAAGCTCTAACATGAACGGCTGCCTGGTAAAGCATATTTTCAAACAGGAAGATACTAGATCAGGGTTAGAGGAAGGGGGGCTTAAATGATATCCCAATAGAGCCACATGGGGATGACATCAGTTCATTTTGCTGAGCACAGTAAACAATGTCAGGCAAATCGAAAGAATAGGCTCACAGCAAGCTGATATCCAATTTCCCCATAAATTTGGCTGAATCCTTGAGGAACTCCTGGATGGAGTTCTTATATCCAGTTAGTTATGAAGAACTTCTGCCTAGTTGTGCTCATTGACAGCAGCTAAATTACCATCAGGTAAACTGAGTACAGTGGCACAGGCTATAATCCCAGAGGCTTGGGAGGCTGAGACGGGAGGATCGAGTTCAAAGCTAGCCTCAGCAAAAGTGAGGCACTAAGCAATTCAGTGAGTCCCTGTCTCTAAACAAAATATATAAAATAGGGTTGGGGATATGACTCAGTGATTGAGCACAATCACTGAGTTCAACCTCTAGTACCAAAAAGAAAAAAAGAAAAAAGAAAAAGAAAATCAGGTATACCGGTGGCATGTACCTATAATCCCAGCAGTTTGGGAGGCTGAGGCCCTGAGCAACTCAGCAAGACCCTGTCTCCAAATAAAAATATAAAAAGGGCTGGGGATGTGGCTCAGTGGTTAAGCAACCTGGCATTTAAAAACAAAATACAACAACAACAAAAAAAAACAACAGGTAAATCCTACAAGTGTGTAGGTAAGGATATATGGTGGGAATTTTGCAACTCAGCTATAGCCACTTAAGTAACAACCCTTAAATGAAAAAATTCCAAAAGCATAGCCTAAAATGACCAAATCAATATTAGCAATTTGCCAGAACCCGCTACCCTCAGCTTAGTCTCACAGATCCAGAGACATGGCAGGTGGTTGCTCCCATACTGGAGAGTGAGAAGAAATCCTCAAGAACACAGAAGACACTGGGAAACATAGCCCTTGAAGAAAGCAGAAGATAAAAAAAGAAGGCAATAGCTACAACAAACTCCAAGGAAAATGGACTAAGACAATTAATTACTCAGGCAAGTTTTGGGGATGCCTGGTTTTTCTTAAAACCTTCCTTAAGCAATATATCAAGAGGAGAAGAGACAACCTGTATCAAATACTTCTTTTAAGTTTTGGGTTTGTTTTTTTTTAATATTTTATTTTTAGTTGTAGGTGGACACAATACCTTTATTTTGTTTTCATGTGGTGCTAAGGATCGAACCCAGTGCCTCACGCATGCCAGGCAACCGCTCGACCAGGGAGCAACAACCCCAACACTTCTAAAAAAATTTTCAGTTATAGTTTTTTTTTTTTTTTTTTAAAGCTAAGACAAAGTACAAAGGTATTATGTCTATTTATTTTATGTGGCGCTGAGGATCAAACCCAGTGCCTCACACTTGCTAGGCAGGCACTCTACCACCGAGCTACAACCACAGCCCTGTGGGTTCTCTTTTTATCTTTGCTATAAATGTAAGGAAGGGCAATCTGACACACCCCATGCTGGAGGACTCAGAGTGACACATCTCCTGAACTGCTGTCCAAGGAGTGGTCTTGGTCCAAAAGATTAACTGCCACTATACCTAGAAAGCAGGCTAGCTGGTGTTGGCTGAAACACCAAGAATGAACCAAAACACAGAACAGGCTGCCTCATACTCCTGATGGTATACTTTTAGGTCAGGAGTGAAGCACATGGTAAGAAAGGGGAAAAGATAACAGAGGCTGGCACCTATCCTTTTCATTTAGGACCAAGCACCACCTCCTGCCTGAATGACACCACTGTTGGGAATAGCAGAAACTGCTACTGGTCCCACCATGTTTCCAAAAACTTGAGTTTGTATCCTAGAAACCACCACATAGGATGAGACCCCCCACCAAACTCCCTCTTCTCTTTTTCTACAATGGGCTATTGTTCTGAGGATAATGGTTCATTCTTCCTGGTACCTTCTGGCTGCCTGGTGGGGAATGTATAGCAGAGAAGGGTCAGATACTTTTTGTCTCTAGAATGCTTTTAGGGGGCCCACCTCTAAGAGGAAATTCCCTATATGTGTCAGAATTCATAAAGAAAGCTCTGAGAGACCAAATCTCCAAATTTAAATGATGTTGTAAAGAAGTTAAAAAAGCAAGTCCCTTTACATTTCCCTTTTACAAGGAAGCAGAATTGATAAGAATGTGCCTATCACATGTTTAACTATAAGGTAAGTGTTTGACTCACCTTTAATTCGCACAGTTATCTTCTGATGTGGGTATTACCCCCATTTTAACCAAGAAGCAGGCTCAGAGATTAGGTGACGTTCCTAAACCAGAGAACCCAACTCTTTACAAGTCGACAATGCTATTTGTTTTCCTTTTTCCTAGCCACTCTTCTTAGAACTTTCCTGGTTTATTTCAAATCAGCCATTTTACTTATCACCCTCTCAACTTAAATGTACAGTGAAGGGTTTTCTTTCATTCATTCTTTTGCTGTAATGGGATTCAAATCAGGGCCTTGCACATCCCGCCCCCACCCCAGGTTTTCAAAAAGGTACTTAATGTAAGAAGGGGAAGGGAGAAGATGGCTTAGAACCAGGAAATTCGTTTCTATGAAGGTAGAAGTCTGGTCTCTATTGGAGATTCAAACCAAATGTGTGGAGAATAACAAGTTGAGGACAGTTTCAGCAATTTAGCAAGGCCCAAGGCAACTTAGGGAGCCCCAGTCCCAAATAAAAAGGGCTGCAGATAAAGCTCAGTGGAAATGCCCCTGGGTTCAATCTCAGCACCAAAACAAACAAACAAACAAAAAAGAACTGAATGTATTCTATTCCTATTGTTAAGCATAAGGGTGTGGCTCAGATAGAAGTCAAGATATTCCTGGCTTCTGGCTAGCTCAGTTGTAGAGTACTTACTTAGCATGCTCTAGTTCAATCCACACAAAATAAATAGACAGATTCCTGGCCTTACCTCAGGTGATTTCAAACTCTCATACTTTCTTCCTCAGCAACCCTTCCAAACTGCTGGACAATTAGACAATTAGACCCCATTCCCTAAGGTGGGGAATGTAAAGGCTCCTTTCTGGAGGCAAAAGCCAAGCAAGCTTCAGTCCCCAGGTCATAGACATGCTCCAACAACAGGGTAACAGAGCTCTCCTTTAACTGAACATATCAAGTTGGCTGATTTCCCAGTCACCAAGGGATAGAACAGGAGGGGAGGGCCAAAGGCTTAATGATACACTATAGGTGTGACAACTATACATATTTTATATATATATATTTTAGTCTTGGGAACTTCAAAGATAAGAACTAAGTTGGGTGCAGTTAGTGGCATGCACCTCTTGTCCCAGTTAGTCAGGAGGCTGAGGCAGAAGGGTGGCTTGACACAAGAAGTTTGAGGTCAGCCTGGACAACATAGTAAAACCTTGTTTCAAAAAAATAGATAAGCTTTGTGGGGGCAACAGGGGAATCAGAAACCTTCACACTCACAGAAAATTGGTTATTTTCATTCTGTTAAAGCATGTGCTTTAAGCAGAGGCTACAGGACAACTTCCCTGGCTCACCACACCAACTCATACCCCTCAGCAGAGCCCAGAGTTCCTTTGAGGCTTTGCTAGACAAGGTGTTTTGTTTTGTTGGTACTAGGATGGAACCTAGGGGCACTTCATCACTGAGTCACCACATCTCTAGTCCTTGTTTGTATTTTATTTAGAAACAGGGTCTCACTGAGTTGCTGAGGCTGGCTTTGAACTTGTGATCCTCTTGCCTCAGCCTCCTGAGCTGCTGAGATTATAGGCCTGTACCACCTCCCCTGGCCCTAGAATAGGTGTTAAAAAACAAATGGAATTGTGCTATATTTGTCCCCTTTCCCTACTAGC
Organism: Marmota marmota marmota; assembly: GCF_001458135.2. Lineage (NCBI taxonomy): Eukaryota > Metazoa > Chordata > Mammalia > Rodentia > Sciuridae > Marmota > Marmota marmota. The sequence goes on from NW_026000082.1 coordinate 35,019,189, forward strand.
CTCCAGAACTACAGAAAGATCATGGTATTAGTGAAGAGAAAAATGCCAGTCATATAAAAGACAAGATGTTTGATAACTGTTGCTCAATGAATAATCTCAAAACATCATCCTTAGATCCAATCTCTTTCATTTCTCTTTCCCTGCATCTCCATTCCCATCCTATCCTGGTGTCCACGCTCTAGACCTCCACACTGAAGGAGAGACTCTAGGCACTGCCATCAAGTACATCCCAAATGGGCCTTGGCAAGTGGGGTAAGGCTGTTGCTGGAACTACAGCAGTGCAGTCAGGTACAATGGCACACACCAGTAATCCCAGGGACTTGGGAGGCCGAGGCAAAAGTCAAAGTCAGCCTCAGCAACTTATCCAAGACCCTGTCTCAAAATTTGGAAAAAAAAAAAAAAAAAAAAGAACTGAGGATGTGACTAAGTAGTTAAGTGACTCTGGGTTCAATCCCCAGTACCAAAGAAGGCTACTGGGAGGCAGGGTTCTGTGTCACTGAAGAAATTTCAATATAAATGTCAGAAAACAAGAACCTGCTGTTCAAACCCACCTTAGCAAATCTCTTGAGGTAGGTTTGACTCTTGGGGTGGAGGCTGAGGGCGTTGCTGAGGTAAGAAAGGGGAGAAGAAAGACTGCTGGGCTGCTTACATTCCTGTGGTGGGAGCCCTGCAAACAGCAGCTTGGCCACTGCAGCAGCGATTGATTTTTCCAAGGGTCGATATTCTACTCCCACAGATCTGCTCAGTTGGAGGTTTAATCACATCGAATGCTTCTGCTCAACATCTCTCCTATCCCCCCACGGCTCCCGGACCAATAAAACAAACACTAAACAATGAGAGCTGGCAATAGAGATGAGGTGGTGCTCCCCACAGCTGTCCCTACCCTCAGAGAAATTCTAGGCACTGTCTCAAAGGGAGTTACGCATAACAGAATGAGCCAAAATTACACGGGGCAGTCCACAAGAAGCTGTAGAGACAGATCCCCCCGCAAGCCCCAGAGAAATCTTTTAATTTACTCTCCAACACCCCCCATATAGACCCATAAAAAAACTGAGATTTTATTTATAACCTTATTTATTTATTTATATTGGGGTTGGTACTGGGGATTGAACACAGGGGTGCTCTACAACTGAACTACACAACTACACCCCCAGGCCTTTTTGTTTTGTTTTGGTTACCAGGAATTAAAGCCAGGACACTTCACCGAGCCATATCCTTAGCCTTTTTTATGTTTTTAGACAGAGTCTCGCCAAATTGCTTAGGGCCTCACCAAGTTGCTGAGGCTGGCTTTGAACTTGTGATCCTCTTGCCTCAGTTTCCCGAGCTGCTGGGATTACAGGCATGCACCATCATGCCTGGCTAGTTTTTATTTTGAGACAGGGTCTCAATAAATTTGCCCAGGCTGGCCTTGAGCTTGCGAACCTCCTACCTCAGCCTTTGGAGTCACAGTGATTATAAGTGTGTGTCACCATTTCTAGCTAAATTGAGAGATTTTATGTTTAAAAAAATCTAGGCTTTCAACGTCTAAAAAAATTTAGAAGTTCCTGGAATTCCCATGGGGCACTAATTGACTGAAACCCTGCTTCTCTGGTTTGTCAGTCTCCATGAGGCTTGTATACCATGCTAACTGACCATCTCTCCTATACAAGCACACTGCCTCCCAAAGGCTTCTTACTTTAGTGAGAGGGGAATATCTTGTCTCTAATCATCCCTTAAGTCAAAAATATACCTTAGTGGGGCTGGGGTTGTGGCTCAGTGGCAGAGTACTTGCCTTTCAAGTGTGAGGCACTGGGTTTGATCCTAGCACCACATGAAAACAAATAAAGGCATTGAGTCCATACACAACTAGAAAATATATATTTAAAAAACTATATACATACATTAGGGCTAGGGATGTTGCCCAGAGGCAGAGGGCTTGCTCAGAGTGCTTAAACCCCGAATTCAAGCCCCAACATCACAAAAACAAAATTAGCCAAAACAACACACACACACACACACCCCAAAAATGTCCAGAGTGTTTTGAGGGTCACTAGTTAACAGACTCAAATCAGGGGGAAAAAAATGAAACTGGGTCAGAGCTGGGCCCGAGTTAGAGCAGTGCGTATTTATGGAATAGGGTTGTTCTAATCCCAGCAGGAAATAAGAACACTGTAAAGCTAGAGAAAGCAAGGAAGTAAGAAACCCCTACTTTCTTAAAGTCAAGCATCCTCTGTTAGGAAGGCCATCCACACAGAGCTTGTGCCATGATAAAGATCATCAGCTGTAATGTTAGAACTTGCACAAGCAGGACAGGAAAAGGTGGAGTGCAAGGAAAGGAACACAGAAAAGCCAGCAGAGTTCTAGGTATAAGAAGTGTAATAGGGAGCAGGTATTGCCTTAGACTTCCACATCATCTGGCTCTGCTCTCTGTGGCAAGCCTGGCTGCCTCAGAACTGTAGTTCCACAGTCCCAGCTACTTGGGAGGCTGGGGCAGGAAGATTGAAAGTTCAAGGCCAACCTGGGCAAATGAGCAATAAAAAGGGGGTGTAGCTCGGTGGTAGAGTGTTTGCCTAGTATGTTTGAGAACCTGGATTCAATCCCTGAAACTTGGAAAAGGAAAAACCAGAAAGCAAGCAAGGGTAATTGGGGAAGGCAAGTTATGTGCTGAACATAACTTAGAACGAGGTGGCTAATGGTCTCTAGGCTCTGTTATTCATAATTTAAAGACGGGTGTGGTAGTGCATGCCTGTAATTCCATGAACTAAGGCAGAAGATCTCGAGTTCAAAGCCAGTCGTAGCAACTCAGCAGCCCCTAAGCAAATAAGTGAGTGAATATGGAGATGTGGCTCAGTGGTTAACAGTCCCTGGTACCAAAATTAATTAATTAATTAATATTAGCCAACCGTCTTTCCTATCACAACTTACTGGTCTAGATTAAAATCCAAATATTTGGGTAGAATAAATAGATCTGAAGAGTGGGAAACTGATAGAACTAGAAACCAGAAAGATAGCTACCAACCCCCAAAAGGCCTTTAAAACAAAATCTTTGAACATAGGAGACCTGTTATAAAAAGTTGTGTGTGTGTGTGTGTGTGTATGAAATAAAAGTAGAAGACACTGGGGGAAAATCCAAATGTTCTTGATAATGCTTCCCCTGAATACTGATTCTTTTTATTTGAAACTTGTTTTTACTCTTACCTTCCCCCAAATGTCAGGAAATTACTTCCACTCATCACAGTAAACAATATTCAGTATTTCTCCCACATCAAGGCTGGCCTTAAGGGACAGGTTTGTTGATTCTCAAGCTTGAGCTTTCAACCCCTAGTTACCATCATCAACAAGGCTTCTCAGCTTCCTTGGGAAAGTCAAATGGGAAGGAAGCTACTGGCTTGGAGCAGGGCTCCACTTCAAGGCAATCAGTGATTAGGTCATAATACTAGCCAATTCCATGCTGATACCAGGAGGGAAAGTCAGAACAGCTTCAGGCCACAAAAGTAGATGTTTCAAGAGACCAAGCATTAGTTCCCAAAGTAATGGCACCAGAACACATCCAAATTCAACATAGCTCTCAGGCAGAACACCAAAGTCTTAGAAACAGAATTAACCCTATAGTTGATTTATTAACCCTATAGTTGATTTATTAGTTATGCTAACATAGCTCCACAATATTAAGTTGTCCTCCTCTTCTGGTAGATTGGAATGGATTACCAGCTTGGTTTAGGAGCCCTAATCTTCCAAGGATGAACCAAAAAACAGCTTTGTAAGCACACATCTGGGGCTGGTTTTCTGATTCTGGTTAGTCTTATTTTATTTTTATGAGGTGCTGAGGATCAAACCCAGTGCCCCATACATGTTAGGCAAGTGCTCTGCCCCTGAGCCTCAGCCCCAACCCTGATTCTGGTTAGTCTTTTTGAAGCAGGACAACAGAAACCAGGGAATGTTCATCTCTGGTGTCACCTAATTGGCTCTCAAGAAAGTTATAAAAGCACCACCAACAGGAGAGAATAAGAGAAGGAGAAAATGGGTACAGGTAAGCCATTGTCACTAAGGCAACTGAGTTTACCCATATGTTGACTAACTTCAGAAATCCTACTTTTTGAAGAATTCTTCTTTCTAGAGTAAATGCTTCTTGGGCAAGTGCTCTAACACTGAGCCACAACCCCAACCAGAAATCACAATCATACATCCCTCCACAACTCCTTCTTCACTTTCTCTAAAGAAAAGAGAATAGGCAAAGTCTATCTTTCTCCACATTGAGGATCGAACCCAGGGCAAGCACTGAGCTACATCCCCAGTTCTTTCTACTTTGTTTTGAGCCAGCGTCTAAGTTGCCCAGGCTAGTCTCAAAAAATTGTAACTCTCCTGCTTCAGCTTCCTGAATCTCTGGGATTATAGGTATGCACCACCATGACAACTCTCTCTCTCTTCTCTTTTTTCCCCTAAAGAAAGGTCTTTCCCCAGGATCACTGATTTAGGGGTATGACTTGAGAACACTCAATCTGATAGCTCAGAGAGGTAGGAATACCTCTGTGGGTCAAATCTACATCAGATTTGGGTTCCATTCCTGGAAGGAAAGAGAACAGATTGGTTCACAATGCAATGCTTTCCTTGGGGAAATGGGCAAGGGGAGAGTAAACTTTAGGCTTTTAAATACATTTTTCCAGGACAACCTCCTTCACTTCTTCCCTTTTTATAAGTTCCCTGCACTTTCTCCCTCCCACTTTAAGCTAACAGGAGGAGGCACAGAAGTTGAGTTCTCATACAGGACGGAAGGTTGAGTCAGCACATGCTTTCTTTTCCATCCCCATGTTCTTCTATAGAATGTTATTCTGCTGAAGGTGGCATTACCTGCCCAACACAAAATAAGTATCATCTGGACTTCAGGGAGGCTTGGGCTACATAGGAGACTACGTGTCTTCCTTAGCAGTAGCAAACATGCTCATCAACTCCAGGTGCCAAAAAACTAGGGAGCCCCACTACTGACAATAGTGTGTGGCTAATGAGTGAAGATATGTTTGGCTTGACTTCTTATACCAATCTCTGGTCTACAGCTTCCTGTAGCAGTCTAGGGACAAAATTAAAAACAAGGTCAAATTGAAGTGGTATGTTTGGTGTGATGGGGTATTTTCCCCCACTCTTCTGTAGGAATGATGGAGTATAGGAACCATCATATTAGAGGTAAGGCTCAGCTGCTTTTCAAACGGTGGTTGTTGCAAATAAAACAAAAGGTTCCAGCAAGAGGAATCTGTGTGAGACACACAAGCAGGAAGCAGAGCTGAGCCACCAGTGACTAGAATAGAAACAGGAAATGGGCCCAGGAACAAGCATACAATAATCTGCTGCAAGCAGCAGAGGCTCCAGCAGGCACCAGGCAGTATCAGGGCTGGAACAGCGTGACTAAGATGGAGAAGCGGATTGGCCAGCCCTGCTGGAGAACGAGGGTTCTAAAGAAGGATAGCTACATGCACACGCTGCTCTGAGCATTCTGTGCAGATGTGACAGAGAGGGTGGGGATTTCCTTTTCAAGACTGTGAGAGCACCTGGGCTACAATTCAAGGGGAACAAGTACAGACACATGGTCAGATGAAAAGAAAATAGGTTACCAACCTCTGAACACTTAGGTTCTCTGGTTACCATAATTGCTAGTGGCATTTCTGTCATCTCTTAGAAAACACACCATCAAATCCCTAGGCAAGAACTATTGGCCCTCTCTCCTATCATGAAATGGACAAAAGGGAATGGAAATAGTAAAAGATTATAATCCTTTGAATGTTCCAATTTTTTAAGCATTCACAGGATTTGTCACTCCTCCCCAGTGAACCCACACAACAAAAAGCTGCCCCTCAAAGTCAGTCAGGAGGCAAGAATCTAGAGGCCATTCAACACAGGTGTCAGATACAATTTTGAGTGCTCAAGCAGAGGTACCAGCATAATTTGGGCCCATAGGAAGAAAATGAGGCCGGAGCCCCAGAAAAGATATTTCAGATGGGTTTTGAAGCCAAAGTAGAAGTATACAGGACATTAAAAACAGATACACACAGACAAATATCTTAAGCAAAAGGACAATAGCAGAAAGGAAAAGGCTTAAGTATAACCGAGTGGCCAGAGATGAGGCTGCAGAGGTGCATTGGGAGCTGTGGATGGCTTCACTGTGGACTCTGGACTGACTGTAGACACAGGAAGCCAGGGTCCCAGAGGTACCCACAAAAAACTGATGACGAGCTAGGATCGATGGCATATGCCTGTATTTCCAGTGACTTGGGAAGCTGAGGCAGAAAGCCTGCAAATTTGAGGCTAAGCCTGGGAAAATTAGTGAGATCTTGTTTCAAAATAAATAAATAAATAAAAGGGGCTGAGAAGTAGGTGCTACAGGGCCCCTGGGTCCAGTTCCCAGTATCACAAACAAAGAAAAACAAACAAACAAACAATGAAAAAAAAAAAAAGTTCCCAGCTTGGTACTTCCTTTGAAAATCTTACTCTTAGCTTCTTTTTTTTTTTTTAAAAAAAGAGAGAGAGAGAGAGAGAATATGAGAATTTTTTTTTAATATTTATTTTTTAGTTCTCGGCGGACACAACATCTTTGTTTGTATGTGGTGCTGAGGATCGAACCCGGGCCACACGCATGCCAGGCGAGCGCGCCACTGCTTGAGCCACATCCCCAGCCCCTTACTCTTAGCTTCTAAACCATTATAATAAATCACTCAGAGATATTGTTTACAGAGTTAGAGCCAAAAGAGGTAGAGTGGGGCCTGAGAATCTGCATTTCTAGCAAGATACCAGGTGATGTTAGTGCTGCTGGATGATAGATCACATTTGGGGGCAGGGAGGGGAATCAAGGTTTTAATAAATAGTTCTTTGACAGCTAAGTAGTCATTTGGAAAAAGATAAAACTGGGTTCATACCCAAGAACACATTTTAAATGGTTCAGAGTTTTAAATGTAAAATGACAAGACCATACAAGTATTAAAGGAAAACACAGACTTATTTCTCTTTAACTTTAGTGAAGGAGAAGATTTTCTAAATATGACATAAAATTCATAGATAATAAATGGAAAGATGATAAATCTGATGACATAAAACAATTGTAAAAAAGCATGGGAAAGCACCACCAACAAAATGAAAAGACCACTGGGAAGCTGGGAGAAAACATTTAAACATATCATAAAGTTCACTGATATTTTCTTAATATACGGGACTCTTAAAAACAAAGGGAAAAGAACCAAAAATTTATAGAAAAATAAGAAAATCCATAACAGACCATTCACCAAACATTAGATAATTGCTTCTAAATATGTAAGTACATTTTCTTTTTCTTTTTTTTTTTTTTTGAGAATTTTTTAATATTTATTTTTTAGTTTTTCGGCGGACACAACATCTTTGTATGTGGTGCTGAGGATCGAACCCGGGCCGCATGCATGCGAGCGCGCTACCGCTTGAGCCACATCCCCAGCCCCTGTAAGTACATTTTCTACCTCACTTATAATCATACAAATGCAAACCAAAAATTATACTGAAATAACATTTGTCACTTATAAAACTGACAAGATAGATCCTTGCTGTTCAAAATGTGATCTAATTAAAATAAGCATTATTTTAATTAACCACAATAGGCTAACTAGAAGAAAGGCCTACAGAATAGGGCTTGGTCCCATCCAACATGGGAGAGCCAAAGAACCACTCTATTCAACATTCCACTGTTTGAGGCAATTCCCTCACAATCTTTCAAGAAGATCCTACAGGTCTGGTCAAACCCTCCTTTCTGCAGGTTTAGCCAATACCCATGCCCCTCTCATACACGTCTCACCTGTGTCTTCATCACCAAGGGGTCTGGGAAAACAAAAGTGAAATGGAAATCCATTCACATTCCTTACTTTAGGTTAAGTTTAGTAAATGTTAAATGGCAAAGAGTTGAGGCTTTAGTCTAAAAATGTACAGAAGATCAGATTGTCCATGGCTTTACTTGGTGGCATCCAAGAGGAAATATTTCACTTGATATATAAGAGCTAGATTCAAATCCTGATTTTGAGCCTTGGTTTTCTCATAGTAAAATAGGAGTGGTTGCTCAGTACATTTTAATTCCTGTCCTTCCAGGATCACTGGTGTCTACAGCTCCTTTCCTGGCTTTACTCCTATTAGATTTTACAGGAACAGCATAGCTCCCACCCACTTCCTCTTTCCAGACCACTGCAATCCATCATAGAAGTAAAACATGAGTATTAATAGTTACTACTTTAAGTGATAGCTAAAGAATGGCTTGGAAGCTGGGTGCAGTGGCACATGCCTATAATCCCAGCAGCTCAGGAGGCTGAGGCAGGAGGATCATGAGTTTAAAGACAGACCCAACAACTTAACATATGGGACTCTTAAAAACGAAGGGAAAAGAACCAAAAATTTATAGGAAAAATAGGAAAATCCCTAACAACTTAGAAGGCTGTAAGCAACCTACTGAGATCCTGTCTCAAAATAAGAAAAATAAGCCAAGTGTGGTGGCACATGCCTGTAACCCCAGTGGCTCAGGAGGTGAGGCCCTAAGCTGCTCAACAAAACCCTGTCTCTAAACCAAACATATTTCCTTTTCTTTTGCCCTTAGAAACCAGGCCATTTCCCTATGTAAAAAGGATCCCAATAAAAAATGCTTCATGACAAATTCACTGTCTGTTTTCCTTGATTTTTTTTTTTTGGGGGGGGGGGGGGGACACTGGGGATAGAACCCAGGGCCTTTGTGCATGCTAGCAAGCACTGTATCACCAAGATGCATCCCTAGCCCTTAATAATTTAATTTTTTAAATTATGAGACAGGCTTTAAGTAGCCAAGGTTGGTCTTAAACTTGTGATCCTCCTGCCTCAGCTTCCCCAGCAGCTGGAATTAACAGGCTGTGCCACAAAATATAATACTTGAAATATAAAATTGATATGAACCATTTTCCTCTTCCCCTTCTTCCAGAAATATCACACAATCCTGGTCTTCTGCCGATCTCTCTAACTCTGTTGGCTGCTTCCACCTGGTGACTGCAGGCATTGTGCAGGGCTCCATCTGGCTCCTCTCTCCATACTCCAATTGCAGCCTCTGAGGTCTACTTCAGTCCATGGTTTAACTATTAACTACCACACACACAGACAACCCTGCAACTCTATCCAGACTCAGCTATTCCCTAAGTTTTAACTCTTTCATTTCTTACTAGTAACTAAGCAGTTTATTTTTAGACATCTAATTATACCATGTTTCACAACAAAAAATAGGAACTTCTGCGTTGGGGTTGTGGCTCAGAGGTAGAGTGCTCGCCTAGCATATGCGTGAGGCCCTCTGGGTTTGATCCTCAGCACCACATAAAATAAAATAAAAATTACTGTGTCCACCTATAATTAAAAAATAAATATTAAAGTCTGCTCAAAAATGAGTTTTCCTTATTAACCTATTTCTGTCAATGAGATTTTTTTTTTCTATTATCCACCCTAAACTAGTCAATCAAAATCATTAAACCATTCACCCAGTAGAATTCACTTATTCTCAGTTCTACAGATTCTTTCCTACATGTCTGACATGTGGAACTAAATGGCTATGCAAATGAGATAATCAGAACTCCATACTTTTTTTCCCTTTGGAACTGGGGATTGAACCCAGACGTGTTTTACCACTGAGCCACATACCCAGTCCTTTTATTTTGAGACAGGTTCTCCCTAAGTTGCTTAGGGCCTTGCTAACTTGCTGTGGCTGGCCTCAAACCTGCCATTCTCCTGTCTCAGCCTCCCAAGATGCTGAGATTACAGTTGTGTGCCACTGCACTCAGCTAGAATTCTACATCTTTTGCTAGAATTAGTTTAACACTTTAACTTATTCCCTTGCTTTCATACTCTCCCCTTTTCAAATCGTAATATATGCCAATGGATCATTTTTGCAAAATATCCTCTACAGGCCTGTAATGTCAGCTCCAAATAGTTTACTTAGTCCACCAAGGTCTGAACCACTGTAATCTAGCTTTCCTTCTGTCACTGACCAGCCCCCAAATATCTGCACTGCACCCCATCCCCATCCCTGCCTTTCCTCTGATCAAACTGGATTTTTCCTTTCTAACTACTCAATACAACCATCTAGATCATATTCATGATGTTTTTCCTCAACTATTTAGATACGAATGGATCACTGACATCACAAAACTCTTGATAGCACTACACTAATGAAACAGAGAAGGACCCTTGAAGATAGGTCTATAAGTATGAATATGACATGTATTCTAAGAGTACAAATGATTTAAGAAATCAACCATGTCCAGGCTCTGTCTCTAATGTCTATTTGCCAGAGTGGTAGGTTTTATTTACTCCAGGGCTGGGGAACTTACCTACATTTTTTTTCTTTAATATTCTCATCTTCCAGATCACAAAGGAAATTGTATATTATCATGTCTGAACCTAAGCCTATAGACAACTGGTATCCAGAGGTTTCAAAGCAGTCAGAAAACTTGGTCAGTCATGGTTTTCCCCCCACCCCCCACCCCCCGGATGATTATGTTGACCACAGACTTGAAAGTAAAAAGGGAGAGAAAAAGAATAGCCAGGAGCCTATGATAAGCTACCAGGTGAGAGGTAGCAAGCAGTGGGGAAGGACAGGGAAAACCAGATTCAAAACAATTTCTGAGGTAGACTATGATTTTGTGTCTGTGTGTGGCCCCACTACTAGAATCCAGTGATGAGCACCACAAGCTGAGGAGTACTTCCAGGGTGGCATTGGCAGTGCAAGGGCTGTCTTACCCCAGGAACAAACAGCTTTGAGGCTACAGCTAGAAAGCAGTCTCATTTCTTCCAAGTCTCTTTTTTCCCCCCATCATTTTCAACTCACAAGCCTGCCCTTCCCGATCTCCCTAGAGTCAAACAGTAGTATAGTGTCTGTGACCACTATTATTTAGATTAGTACTGTGCCTTCTAGGCTAATAAATTTTTTCCTTCCCTTTCCAAGGATTCCTACCTTAGTATTATTCCAACTGGGATCTTTTGAACTAGCAGTATAAGTCCACTGGAGAAATGGAAATTCTTGGGGTCTACTTCACGTCTACTAAACCAGAATGTCTCAGGCAGATCTCAGTAATCTGTGTTTTAAATACTTTCCAGGTCATGCTTAATGCATGCTAAAATCTGAAAAGCAGTCTTCAGATGTGGGTTTTAAATCCTGTATCCACGTTCTATCAGTCAATCCCAAGTGCATGATTAGAGGGTGTAGCTCAATGGTGGAACCCTTGTCTACCACATGCAGGGCCCGGGATTTGATCCCCAGCACCATAAAAAATAAAAAGGTGGGGGGTTATCTCAGGTATACTTACAAAGCTAAATGTAAAACTTAGAAAACTGTCTCAGTAAGGAAAATTAGGGATGCATTAGGCATGCATTATTCCAGGGAACCACATACACTTGGACGAATTATTTAAACAGAAATTTTTAAGCAGGGTGCAGTGGCTCCTGCCTATAATCCCAGAAACTTGGGAGGCTGAGGCAGGAGGATTGTGAGTTCAAACCCAGCCTCAGCAACTCAGGGAGCCTCTAAGCAACTCACTTAGCCCCTATTTCTAATAAAACATAAAAAAAGGGGCTGGGGATATAGGTCAGTTGTTGGTAGAGTGCTTGCCTCACATGTACAAGGCTCTGGGTTCAATCCACAGCACATACACAAAAAAAAGGGCTGGGGATGTGGATGTGGTAGAGGGAAGTACTCTACCACTGGATTAAGCACCCCTGGATTCAATCCCTGATACCATAAGTAAACAAACAAATGAACAAACAAACAAGAGCTTTTAAAGATATAAATCTAAATTCTCAAAAACGATTATAATCCAAAGTCAGATACCAATTTTCAGAATGAGTTCCTCAAAGATATGGCTTCCAAATGAAGAAAATTAAAGATCTTAATGAAACATCCAGAGATTTGGTCACTCATACCTTACAAAAACCTTCTTAATATAAAGTGAGGTTGTATACATTTTATAAGATGGATGACAAACCCCAAACTCATCTCCTAAGGCCACTGTCAGTCAGTACAAATAATCTATCCTCTGAGATAGGCTTTGGGTCTTCCCATAAGAATCTGTGATGCCTATCTTGCCTTAGCAGTGGAAACAACAACCTGGTACTACATGATCAAGCCCCGTCAAACACACTCTTGCCAGATAAGCAATGTTATGGACACTGCTCAGATTCACTTGTCCAATGAGTGGGAGCCTACTATATGCCAGGCACTGCGATGGCAACGAGTAAGACAGAACAAGTTAGCCCACACTGAGCTTTCATTTAAATAAGTAACTTAAAATATATTTGAGATAGGCAATCACAAAAAGTATGGGTGCTAAGAGTCTAAAAAGAACCAGACACAATCTGGAGTAGTGGACCTCTACACCTGGGCTGCAAATCAGAGTCATTTGGGATAGCTTCTAACTATGCCCCACCCTACATCAAAGCAAATCAGAACTCTGTGAACCCTAGACATTTTTCTTTTTGCTGTAGCTTGTTTGGGCAGTACTGGGGATTGGACCCATTATAAATGCTAGGCAAGCACTCTACCACCGAGCTATGTCCCCAGCCCTTTTAATTTTAGGACAGGGTATTGCTAAGTTGCTTAGGCTATCTCAAACTTGGAATCCTCCTGCTTTAGTCTCCTCAGTAGCCGAGATTACAAGTATGGGCCACCATACCTAGCTGGCATCAGTTTTTGTTTGTTTTGGTACTAAGGATTAAACCCAGGGGCACTTTACCACCAAGTTACAACCCTAACTCTTTTTATTTTTTAAATATTTATTTTTTAGTTGTAGATGGACACAATATTTTTATTCTATTTTTATGTGGTGCTGAGGATCGAACCCAGGGCCTCATATGTGCTAGGCGAGCGCTCTACCTCTGAGCCACAACCCCAGCCCCCCAACTCTTTTTATTTTTTAAGACAGGGTCTTGCTAAGTAAGGCCTCACCAAATTCCTGAGGCTGGCTTCGAACTTGCAATTTTCCTGCTTCAGCCTCCCGAATCACTGGGATCATAGGTGTGCGCCACTGTGTCTGGCTGGCATTCATTTTTGAAGATAATTACCTAAAGTAATCCTAACATGCAACCATGGTATACAACCACTGGTCCTGTAATGGATGTTGGGGACAGCAAGAACAACACAGTGTCTGCCCTCCAGAAGCTTGCCATTTAAGTAAATAGGGGTTTTAGTAAAATGCTCTGTCAACATGAAATTTAAAAAAATTTAAAAGTTGGATAGTACTTCCCTGGGTAAAGGAAAAGAGAAGTGATCCCAGAGGGGTATATAAGTTTTTGCCTACATGTGTTAGTGTAATTTGGTTTCTAAAGATAAATATTCAGACATCGAATTGTTCTTTATACCTGCTTCTCTTAAATATTGCAGAGCTTTCAAAGTTAAAACAGACTTACTCAGTGAAATCAACATAAAAGTTACTTAAGCTGAAATCTTTTTTAATTTTGTCTTTAGTTGTAGATGGACACAATATCTTTATTTATTTTTATGTGGTGCTGAGGATCTGACCCAATGCCTCACCCATTCGAGGGAAGTACTCTACCACTGAGCCCCAGCCCCAGCCCTTACGTTGAATCTTGAAGTTTGATTAGAAGAATGTTCAGAGGAAATTATCTTTAGGATATAGACTGAGGCTGGGCACAGTGGCACATATCTATAATCACTAGGATTACAGGAGGCTAAGGCAGGAGGATCACCAAGTTCAAGGCCAGTCCCAGCAATTAGCAAGACCTTGTCTCAAAGTAAGAAATAAAAAGGGTTGGAAATGTGACCAGTGGTTAAGCAACCCTGGGTTCAATCTCTTGTGCAAAAAAAATAAATAAAAAGAGAGATATAGATTGAGAGATGAACAGGAAGAGGTGGGGGAAAAGGTAAGAGAAAGTATGAGGCAAATAGAAGAGTATATGCAAAGGTCTGAAAGTGGAGAAAACACGAGGCCTGACAGAGAAAGCTGCAAGCAAAGTGGAAAAAAAGGACAAAGTAGAGATTCTCACAGTGCCTTCCCTGGTTCTGCCATTGGAATGGAAGTACTTGATAGAAATGCACATTTTCAGACTATTCTAGACCTACTAAACCAGAAAATGGTGGGAGAAATCTTTGCTTCTGATGCCTAGGTAATCAGACACAGTTACTTATGGGTTTTAATGCCTTTAGAGCCAAGCAAGTATGCTGAAAAGAGTAAGGGTGGTGACAAACATGAGCCAGACGTGCGCTTGCAATCCCAGCTACTCAAGGGGCAAAGGCAGAACTGCAAGTTCAAAGCCAATCTGTGAGACTCTGTCTCAAAATAAAAAATTAGTGAGACTCTGTCTCAAAATAAAAAATACAAAGGGCTGGGGATATAGATCAGTGGTAGAGTGTACCCCTTTTTTCAATCCCCAGTACTGCAAAGATAAAATATTAAGGACCACAGCAACTAAAGGGGTTATATAGTCAGACTAGCATCTGCATGGCAGCCAAATTCAAAGAGGTGCCTCCTAAGGCCTTACTTAGTGAAGGAATGTACTGCCAAGCCTGGGAATCCTTTAAAACAACTGGTTAAGAAAGAAAAGGGCCTTGTGAGAAATCTGACTTCTCATTTCTTCAGATGTGATTGCTTCCTAGCCTGACTAGACAAATCTGCCACCAAACCAAAATTTCAAAGAATAACCACCTCTTGTTTTCTGGTCCAAGTGGCAGAAGGATAAAAAGCAATTAAAAATACAAGATGCCAGGACTAGGGCTGTAGCTCAATGGCAGAGCAGTTGCCTATCATGTGTGAGGCACTGGGTTTGATCCTTAGCACGGAAACAAACAAGAAAGATGCCAATAACCCAGGCAGCTCACTTTGCACATGGTCAACCATAGAGCCTAAACTTGGTAATATTACCTATTTTGGGGCTTTCCAAGAACAATCCTCCCCTGAGCTTAAAAGGCTGCCAACATCTTCACTTCAGTATTCAGAGGTCAAATCAGAAACTCTTGAATTCCCAACCCTTAGAACACATGCATAGCATGAGGCTTGGTGATACACACCTATAATCCCAGGGACTCTGCAGCTAAGGCAGGATTCCAAGTTCTAGGACAGCCTCAGCAACTTAGCAAGAGCCTCAGTATCTTAGCAAGACACTGTCTCAAAAAATAGAGGGCTGAGTTGGCAGTGGAGCCCTTTGCCTAGCATGTGTGAGGCACTGGGTTCGATACTCAACACTTTACATACATACATACATACATAAAACAAAGGTATTATTGTCCATCTACAACATAAATAAAGAGAGAGGGGGGGGGGGCTTGGAATGTGGCTTAATGCTAAAGAGCCCCTAGGTTCAATTCCCAGTACACACACACACACACACACACACACACACGCATGCACGCGCGCGCACACACAAACACAGAGCATGTCTGTATATGAACTTTCTCAGAACTAAATAATACTTAAAAAAAAAAACTAAATAATGCTAAATACATTTTTATCAAAAGGTCATTGGAAGTAAGAAGCAGCTTTTTAAAGGGGAGCAACTTACAGCACTGAAAGAAATCCACTGATTTGGGATCTTGCCACAATAGCACACCACCCAGATTTAGCCACAGACCACAGATGATGAGGGAGTAGTTACACATTTCTGACTGAATCAGGTTAAAAAGCACATTCCAGTGAAGTTCAGGATGCAGAAAAGGATTGCAACAGACACTAATGAGAAGGGAACAAAGAGTGATCACTTTATTCAGACACTTCCTCCCCCAATTTCTCAGTTGAGAAAGTCATCAGTAGAAGTCCCATCCTGACAATGTCTCTCCATCCTGGCCTTGGAAGCTTGTACTGAGAAGCTCTGCAAACCTTGCCCTACTAAAGTTGTATCTCAAAGGTCTTCAGGGGAAGCCATGGGAGGCTTCATTATGAAGAGAGTTCCTTCCTTGTATCTATTTCTTAAAGATACAGAAACCATCTTCTCCCAAGTCAGGTCTAGAGACAGGTTGTAAATCTAAGTAAAATCAAAATTTCAAAAGACTTTTATCTGGGCCTGTGTGGCTAAATGTCATTGCTTAGTTGAAGCTGAGCTTATAATGGAAGGTGTGCTATCTACCCACTTACTAGATTTTGGAGTAGCCCACTTTATTTCTGTGCCCTACAATTAACTTTCAGAGGATGAGACTTTTTTGTCCCTGTGCAGTGGCAGAGGTAATATGTTCCCACAACTAGTCTCGATGTATTTTAGTTGGTGCTAACTGCCTTTTGGGTATCAAGCAGTTGCTGTGCCCTCTGAGATGATTATAATGGCTGGCATTTATGAGTGTCTACCACACAAAGCTCTCTTCTATTAGCCTACTTAATGTTAATTAGCACCCCCACAAAGTGGGTACTTTAGGTTCATTTTACAGATGTGAAAACTAAGACACAGAAAGGTGACTTGCCCTAAGCTACACGCTACAGAGTTAGTGGTAAATCAAGATGCAGACTTAAGTACTCTGGCTCAGAGCCCAAGCTCTCCATCAACAAACTACACTGCTTTCTCAGGATATGATCAATCTATTCCATAATTAAGCTCCTGATTCCATAATCAAACACCAGGGCACCAAGCACTGTACTAGGCAAAAAGCACCCATTCACATAAAACCTCCATCATAAACTACTTTCATTTCACCCATGCTCAATGTGATAATGCAAGCTTGAATGTACCCCAGGATCCCATCTCGGCAATACTAAGCCAAAAACATAAAAAGTGTGTGCTCAACAGTAAGATCAAAAAATGGAGATTTTTTTTTTTTCCAACTTTGATGGAGAGCAGAAAGTGCTTCTAACATCTCCATCTTCTCTACCATTCATGTTTATCTCTAAAAGCCCCAAATCTTAAAAAACCAAAAACAAAAACAGATTGCAAACCTATTCCCTGAGCAGCAGATAGGACAGACATTCTATAAAATCAGTCTATAGAATTTTGAACCTGAATTCAAAAAATGGCTTATCATTTGTTTAGACATTTATCACCAAAACATCCAACCAGAAACTGGTTTTCATTGGTTTCCTCTTTCTAAGGTGGCAGAAATACTCACAGGCAAGCTGGAGGGTCTTGACTGAAGACTCAGGTTCATATCTTCTTGCCCTCCCTTACTGGAGGTCATTGAGGGGGCTGAGGATGCCTGAGACCCAAAAGAATCTTGAGAAAGCTCCTAAAAGAAGAACAACAAGATGTGAAGGCCTGGTATTGATAAACCAGGCAAGCTTACTTCATGGTGAAAGGCGGATGGGACTTTAACACAGGGGAACTGGGTGGGAGATAAGGCACAATTGTAAACAATGTTATTTAAAGGCAGAAAAAAAATCCAAGACTTGGTGCTTAAGTTTTATGTCAACAGTGAACTCTTTCTGATGGAACTGTCACCCATTTATTCCTACCCATAGGAACTGCTTCTTGGAGTTAAATGATAAAGTCTGGCTAAATCTAAGTTATACCTGTTAAGCAATGAGAGCTGTTAATTTTAAAATGAACAAAAACTCATGCCACAACCTCTGCATTAAATAAGTACTGCTTCCTTGAAAGTAACCGCCTTGGAGTAAGAGATTTATTCCAATGATGCCACCAATGCACAAGATCTTTAATGAAGCTGTCATCAGTCATTCCTTCTCTTTTGGCTTTATAAAACTATTTTTAGGCTTCATTATCTATATCTTGTTCACCAGACACAGCTTGAACTCAGTATTTGCTATTTCCTTAAATCTAGTCTACCCTCAAAAAATAAGATTTGTAGCCAGCCATGACAACACAAGCCTATAATCCCAGTGACACAGGAGGCTGAGTAAGGAGGACTGCAAGTTTGAAGCCAGCCTTAGCAACTTAGCAAGACCTTGTCTCAATTAAAAAAGGTGGGGAGGGTGGTCTGGGGATGTGGCTCAGAAGTAGAATGCCCCCAAGTTCAATTCCCAGTATCATCAAAAACAAAGAAAAAGATCTGCCACCAGTGAGAGTATTCTAAAGAATGTGACAGCAGCTCTCTCTGATGGAAATTTCAAAGGAAGGGGTTCAAAATACTTTTGAGTAAAGTAAGAATGAAATGGCAGCTGAAATGAATTATAACACAGCTTCTCAAAGAGACTATTTTGGAAAAAAAGACCAAAATCATTTGGGGGGTAAAATTCTGATATGTTGGTTTAAAAAAAAAAAAAAAATCAGCCTCATTATCTTTAATTTCTTATCTGTCTATGCAATTTTCCATTGCCCTATTTCTTCATCAGTAAGGAGAGCTACAAGTCTTTATGTAGTTAAGAAGGTTATACCTTTATTAGTTCAATCAATCCAGTTAGCATGTTTACCCAGAGTTTAATTAGTTTTTAAGTACACATTAGAGAACCAATTTGCATGACAAAGTTCTCAGGATACCAGACCCCAACCTATCTGTGGCCACACACAGAGAAGGGCAAGAGGCAGGGGCATCTTACCTGTGGTGGAGGGAAGCGCTGCTGGGAGTAGGCAGTTTGCTGGGACTGCTGAGACTGGGGCTGAGGATATGCAGCCTGCTGGGAGAGTGTCGAGGATGCTGGCTGCTGAGGTTGCTGCTGCTGGTAGGGAGACTGTGCCTGCGGCTGCGAGTAAGGGGGTTGGCTCTGGGGATGCTGCTGTGTCGTGGACTGCTGGGAAGGGTACGGAGTTGGGGATTGCTGATGTGGAGGCTGAGATGGCTGCTGGGAATATGGAGGCTGAGAGGACTGGAGCTGTGGTGGCTGAGACTGTGGCTGCTGCTGATATGAAGGTTGAGCGTGAGGGGTCTGGGATGGTGGTTGCTGGGAGTAGGGTGGCTGCTGCTGCTGAGGGTGAGGACTTTGCTGGTTGTAATATGGAGTCTGGCCCTGTTGACCATATCCACTGGGGCCTTGTTGTCCATAAGGAGGAATCTGTAGAAAAGGAAAAGATACTTTTAGCAATGAGTCTTCTAGATGAAGAAATATGAAGTACTCTATCAGAAGCTATGCCCTGAGGATATAAAAAGCAAGCAAGTCAAGCCTCATACTAAGGCGGCCCAATATTTTCTTACCATCCCTGTCTAAACTGAGCTGGGAAGAATGACCAAACTTATTAGGTGGTTTGGTTAGGTGTGGACTACATTCATCCAATGAAAATGTATACTATTTCATTTGTGGGCAATTTATGTGAGTTTAAGAACAATATTTTTACCAATGAGCCTACTCTTTTCATCATGGCCTAGGTTGTTTTTATAAACATTGGGAATTTATAAACCAGTCACAATGAAAAAAATCAATACTAGCTTGGTTCAGCCAACTGAAAACCTAGGGTTCTGTAATCCAGAAATGTACAAATCATTAAGCTACTTTATTTTTTGGTACTGGGGATTTAACCCACTACTGAGCAACAAGCCCACACCTTTTTTTTTTTTTTTTTTAATTTTTTGAGACAGGGTCTCACTAAGTTGCTTAGGACCTCAATAAGTTGCTGAGGCTAGCCTCAAACTTGTGATTCTCCCGCCTCAGCCTCCCAAGTTGCTGGAATTACAGGTATTCGCCACCACTCCTGGCTCATTAAGCTGCTTTAGTTCTATATTTCATTAATCTTCATTTGAAAAAAAAAATTTGAGGGCCTACTAGTACTTACTTATACCTCAGGCACTATTTTAGGGTCCAGGGATATATCTATGTATGTAGCCACATACTCCCCCCAAATTCCACCCCATCTCCCCTCAATAATCTCAATGGGGGAGGGAAGGAGGGAGGAAGGGAGGGAAAATGACAGTATCTCTTATTTAGGCCTTGCGCATGCTAAACTAGTACTCTACTACTGAACTATACTCCCAGCCTTCGATGTATCATTTTCTATATTTAAGGATATTCTTTTAGCATCTTAGAAGTAATTTAAGTTTTATATTCTATCCCTTGCCATTTTCAGTAGAAGTATCACTCATATATAAATTATAGAAAATTCCGTCAATACAAAAAAAAAATTACAACAAAAAGATAATGATATGGGGCTGGGGATGTAACTCAGTGGTACAACAATCGCCTAGCATGCACAAGATCCTGGGTTCCATCAAAGGGAAGGGGAAGGGGAAGGAGGTAGATAATGAAATGGGAGGCCAGACAAAAGATGAGAGGAAATCTTAACATCTTAACATTTGTAATAGTATTAGTATCTTTATTATATAATCTACCCTTTTCCTTCCACTTCCAGTCCCTGGTAAGCGTTCATTTTGAGCGAGACAGTTGATACACTGAAGGCCTTGAGAAACATGTAGGGCCTCTTCCATTCCCAGGGCACACATTATGAATGGTTTTCTTTGTAGCAGCAGTAAACAGGTGCTCAGTCATTGCCTTTCTTCTATCCCACCTCCTTCAACGATCACCACTCAGTGAGTATAAGCAGGCCAAATAGGTCATGAGAAAAAAACAGGGGCTGGGGTGCAGCTCAGTGATAGAATGTGTGCTTAGCATGCACAAGGCCCTGGATTCAAACCCCAGAACTTATTTAAAAAAAAAAAAAAAAGGAGGTATATAGCTTGTGGCCAGGGAGAAGTTTTCCCTGGAGCTCTCATGGGATGGTGCCCACAACTTTGGTCTTATTAACAGCACAACATAATTAACTGAACCAGCTGGCCTTTGCCCCTATTAAGAGGCTTGAAAGCTAAGGATATATTTTTATTCTACAGCTCAGAGAGTAGATCCTGAATAGCAACAAGAGTCAAAGTAATCAGAGTCACCATCTACCTGCTGTGCATAAGAGAGGCTGCCCATGGCACTCTGCGCCCGGCCCTGCATGGTCATCGGGTACCGCTGCGGAGTCTGGGACCCATATGGCTGCCCTGGGTACCCATGTCCTTGCTGCGGTCCTGAAGGAGGTCCCTGTTGTTGCGAGTATGGGTTAGTCCCGCCATATGGCTGAGGTCTCATCTTGCCCATCTGATCCATTGGACTGGATGGCTACAAAATAAAGAGCATTTCATTAACCTGAAGCTTTGATGGCCTCTGGCCAATAAGAACATACAACTCAAATGTATGGGTCTTTTGAAGTCTGTATGCCACACAGAAAACCAGTTCCTATGAAAAGTAATGGAATAGACTCAGTAACTCTTGAGTGGGTCATTTAACCCTCCTCAGAAACTTCATTTGTAAGTCACATATATGTAAAATAAAAATACCAAAATTGTTTGGAAAAGCATCTTGTAAGCTAAAAACGACTTTGTAAGTTTGGTATGGCTAAAGATTCAAGGAATGGGTCAGGTATAGAGCAATTAACATATGCATTCTGTGGTGCAGAAATCAGAACTAAGGCCCTTCCATTAGAAAGGATGCTGTTGTTATGCACTATGACCTTGTTCAACATAAAAACCAATGCATCAACATAGTATGGCTGGGAGTTCAAACACACAAGCATCCAGATGGTTTGTTTTTGTTTTGCATCCAGATGTTTCTATACTTCCAACAGTGGAAACTTTTTTCCTTTGCACATTTGCAGCCTATTTGCATTATGGTCCAAGCACTTAAAAATTATGCTTTCTTCAAATGAGCAAAGAGGCCAAGTAACAGTTGTTGAGGAAACAGTGACTCTAATTTAGAGCCTTATGCATCTGAAGTGAAAAGTTCATTTTCTCTAAAATCAAATTAGAGGACATAATGATAGAATTTTTGTCTCTTTAAAGAACAAGATAGAGAGGTACAGCACAGCACCAAC
The DNA here is from genome assembly GCF_001458135.2 of Marmota marmota marmota. Classification (NCBI taxonomy): domain Eukaryota; kingdom Metazoa; phylum Chordata; class Mammalia; order Rodentia; family Sciuridae; genus Marmota; species Marmota marmota. Next base: position 35,040,834 of record NW_026000082.1, read on the forward strand.
AATAGTTCAAAGTTTAAATCAAAAGCATTTGTCTATAAGCAGCTTTCTTTCCAGCTCTCTAGGGAACAACAGGTTCAATCAACTCATTGACTTTTTGACATGCCTTTATCCTATTGGAGCTGCACAATACAGAATGCTCTCATACTTTCTTCTGCCAAAAATACCTACCTATAACTACTGTGATATAGAAGGGAGGGATTTATTACCCCTTAAATACACTCAGTGGGAAGATAGGTTTGGGCTTGATATGAAACTTGAAAGTGAATCTTAAATTGGGGGCGGAGAATAGATATTAATATTCTAGGTCTAAGTATCATTAACTCTCAAATAAAATTCAGTAGGTCTCAAAGTTTATCATGCCTCAAAAATCACTTGGAAGGTTTGTTAAACCACAGAAACACTGGGCACCATCCCCAGAGTCTCTGGTTCAGTAGCTTCAGGGTTGGACCTAGGCTATCTACTTATAACAAATTCCGAGGTGAGGCTGACACTCCTGGTCCAGGGACCACACTAAACTGCAAGGCATGGTGGTGCATGCCTGTAATATTAGAGGCTGAGGCAAGAGGACCGCAAGTTTGAGGCCGGCCTGGGCAACTCAGTAAGACCCTGCCTCAAAATAAAGAATAAAAAGGACTGGGGATGTGACTCAGGGGTAAAGTGCCCCTGAATTCAATCCCTAATACAAAAGAAAACCCTACTAAATGTTTTATAATAGAGGAAGTAGAGTGCAGGCATTGTGGCAAACAACTGTAATCCCAGCCGCTTAGAAGGCTAAGGAGGATTGCAAGCTGAGGCTAGCCTGGGTAACTTGGAAAGCCTCTATCTCAAAAATAAAATGGGTTGTGTGTGTGTGTGGGGGGGGGTTCTCTCAATCAGAGAGAACCGCTGGGTGGAAAGGAAACACAAAACAAGAGCTGTCATGAAGAAAAATGGTATGACAATAATCCACAAAAGCTGCTGTTCTAAATACCAACAGGAAAACAGCAGAAGCAGAGTTTTCTCTTATACTAGAGCTGAAATCTCAGCTAAAAAGGTAATAGTGATGATGGGAGCACTCCTCTCCCAAACTATAGAGAGTGAAACTGTGTCCCAAATCACTACTCCATGTCAGTGTTATTAAAGGGCTGTTTCTAATGATCCTAACAACTCCCCTCCTTCCCTGCCCCTGGTACTGGAGACTTAATCCAGGGGCATGTTGCCACTAAGCTTTCTTTTATTTTGAAATAGGGTCTGACTAAATTGTTGAAGCTGACCTTAAAATTTCAATCTTCCTGTCTCGGCCTCCATTGTCACTGGGATTACAGGTGTGTGTCACCGTGCTGTGCAATCCTAACAACTTTTATTCAAGTCCTGCATCAGTATTAGAAGCTCAGAAGCTCCAATAATGTTACCAACCATAATTCTGGAGCTATATGAATTCTCTCAGGACTATTTAAGAAGTTCAAATTTAGCAACAATTGGGCTATTGAGTAATAAATAGCATGTGGTCTTCCCCGATACGCCTGGCAATGAAGCCAAAATATTACCATTCTCTCTTGTAAAGAGCTCAAGGGTTTACCTGGCCACATCATGCCACATATCATATCGAGGTCTTCATCTCAGCCCCACAGAAGGTAGTTTCTATCTGGCTCCAAATGAAGAGACATTTGCTGAACAGAGACCAACCTGCTGTGGGTTATCTCTGTCAGTCTAGGTCTTCTCTGAACATGAGAGGCAGTCATTACCATGGTTACCATGGAGCTTCTAGAGCAGCAGCTATTAACAGGGGCTGCAGATTAGAATAGTCTGTAAAGATTCACAAATGCCTGGGCCTCTCCCTAGAGATTCCAATTTAGTGGGACTGGAAGGACCGGGGCTCCTCCCTGTACCTCCCCTTAAGATCTCTGAATGATTCTGATGTATACTATTAGCTGAGAACCAAGGATCTAGTGAATCTCTGTTTAACAGAATTTTATGGACATGTAGCAATTATTAAATATTTAGAATATAAAATATGACTGATGAACCGAAATATTTTATCTACCTTTTTTTTTTTCTTTTTTGGTATCAGGGATTAAACTCAGGGGCACTCAATCACTGGGCCACATCCCCAGCCCTATTTATATTTTATTTAGAACCAGGATCTGAGTTGCTTGGTGCCTCAATTTTGCTGAAGCTGGCTTTGAACTCACATACCCCTCCCTCAGCCTCCTGAACCACTGGGATTACAGGCATGGGTCACTGTGTCTGGCTATCTACTTTTAATTAATTTAAATTCACATGCAGCCCCATGTGACTAGTGGCTATATTGGACAGTACAGTTCTAAGGCAATGTTCCCAAATCACTTTTATCACTCCCTGCTCAATAAAAGCTCCAAACTTCGTATTAAATCCTGAGCAGTACTTGAGTTAAGATTCCGGCTCAGTGGTAGAATGCTTGCCTAGCATGTGTGAGGCACTGGGTTCAGTTCTCAGCATCGCATACAAATAAATAAAGTCCGCTGACAACTAAAAATACATATATTTTTAAAAACATCCTGAACAGTACTACAAAGAAACCAGAATATAGTAAAATTTGATAGATTTGAGTTAAAATCCTATCTGACCTCAAACATATCAGTTCTTCATCTAAAATGCACATAACAAACAACAATAGAGTATTTGGGGTTTTTTTTAATTAATACTTTAATTTTATTTTTATGTGGTGCTGAGGATCGAACCCAGTGACTCACACATGCTAGGCAAACACTCTACCACTGAGCTATATAACCCCCGCCCCAGTGCTTGGTTTTTTTGTGTTATTGTTGTTGTTGTTGTTTTTTTGGTACGGGGGATTGAACTCAGGGGCACGGAATCACTGATCCACATCCCCAGCCCTGTTTTGTATTTTATTTAGAGACAGGGTCTCAATGAGTTGCTTAGGACCTAAGTTGCTGAGGCTAGCTTTGAATTCACTATCCTTCTGTCTCAGCCTCTGGAGCTGCTAGGATTACAGGCGTATGCCACCACACCCAGCTCAATGCTTGGTATTTACATGCACAATAAATGGTAGGAATTATCAATAATGATAAATAGTACTTCCACCTGGCTGTACAGTGTGGTTCAGTTCTACACTTTTTCATTTGTACCAGTTTCCCAATATTGTACATGCCCAGCTGTATAACAATATTCCTTGCCTTGCCCTCCTATACACAATGGCTTCTGGTGGCAGAAACTCAACTTTTCAACATGAAGCCACTGCCCACATTTTCAACACACTTTGATCCCTTACATATCTAAATATCCTATTGTAAATTCAGTCAGCACCACAAGATTTAACATTTAGTTGAGCCAACTACTTCACTTCTTAAGACTATTTTGTTTTTTTGAGGGGGTCTTCCTATGTTCCCCAGGCTGGTTTCAAAGTTCCTGCCTTGGCCTCCAGAGTAGCTGGGACTACAGGCATGAACCGACACACCTGGCTAAGACTTAAGTTCTGGGAAGCCAGAATTCAGGTATTAAGTTCCCCCAAACATCCAATTACAGATCTAGGGCTCAAGAACTGTTCGAGTGCAAGAAGACAGCAGGAGAAAGCTCAGATTAAACTATTCAGACACAAGGCCAGAGGCTTATTCTAAGTCCAACCCTAAGACAGTACTTTACACAGAAAAAAATTGAATTGGGTTGGACTGAATGGAAGAGGGGAGATTAAAATTGTCAAGAAAGAACAACAGGGCTGGGGATGTGGCTCAAGCAGTAGCGCGCTCGCCTGGCATGCGTGCGGCCCTGGTTCGATCCTCAGCACCACATACAAACAAAGATGTTGTATTCGCTGATAACTAAAAAATAAATATTAAATTCTCTCTCTCTCTCTCTTAAAAAAAAAAAAAAAAAAAAAGGGAAGAACAACAATCACATTTTGAGAATAACCATCCTATACCAGAGAGGATTTCAAAACTGCACAGGCATGCTCAAACACACTGCTTAGGCTGGGATTGTGGCTCAGCAGTAGAGCATTTGCCTAGCACATTCGAGGCCTTGGGTTTGATCATCAGCACCACATAAAAATAAACAAACAAAATAAAGGTATTGTGTACAACTAAAAAAAATAAATATTAAAAAAAAAACACACTGCTTAAAAACAAAAGGCTAAAGGCAAATCATCACCCCCCGTCTCACATCAGGGGGCCTGTGCACCCAATGGAATACAGCTACTTACATGAAGGTTATAAAGGGCTCAAGGAAATCTCCCATCTCAACTTTAGGAAATCTTTGTAGTCCAGAAAAAATGACACAGAAATTCTTTTTCTAAAAATAAAATTAAGATATTTCTTTTTCTGCTTATCAGATTCCCCTCACCAAACGCTTATAATCAAGAGTGTATATATAGCTTATTTAGCAAATTAAAATATTCATTCAGTTCAAAGAGATTACCCTGGTCTCACATCAAAGTTAAATATTTACTCTTATCAGAAGGGAGGTGAGCAAGGGACCTAACCTAACATTTAAAATCATTATGAAAGATATGTGATTTGTATATAGATGAAATGCCATCACCCAATCTCTCATAACAGAGAAAGGGTCTTAAAATCTTCACTAATCAGTTTTATTAGAAAGTAGCAATTTCACAACAGAAAAATCCCTACTACATGCAAGGTAGAAAAGTCAGTATCAGCAGTCTGCAGGCACAAGGCAGGGGATGGGAAACACCAAATCATAGCTGCAAAGAGCCAGAGATTCCACTCTGGGAAAAGACAGAGAGGAAATCCTTTCAATGGGAAACCACAGGAGTAGATTACTGTGATTACACTTCAAAAGCAAAGGCTCTGCCACAGAGACACATAATTGAGAGTAAAATGCTGCCCCTTGATCGAGGAAGTCAGGCCCCCTGCTATATACCCTCCTGCATTCATAAAAAAATAAAAATAAAAAAGGGGAAAAGAGCCATAAGAAAACTCCTCATCTCCATCTACCATTTATCTTCTTCCAGATCACTGGCCGTGTTATAAACTGCCTGCCAAATGAAATGCATCAGAAGATGCAGTTTAGGGCATCAAAGGCAAGAATGCCTAGCAGGCTTGTCCTTCTGAATATATTCAAAACAAACAGCTTGTAGAGAGTGAGTTCCCCTGCTCCAGGCAAACAGAATTGCAAGCCCCTCCAGACCAGCTAGCCATTGTAATCCCTTATTGTACCAAGGAAAGCCACAATGACCCTCAGAAGCTGCTGAGATTTAACAGACTGGAATATTAAAGTAGAATTGGGCTAAGTGTCATAGAGCCAAAAGTAACCAGTTTCTGGACACTCAGATTAAACAGACTTGCAAAATTCTCCATCTGACCATGGGTGACTGAGAAGAGAACAGAAGACAGGTGAGATATATCATTCTCTAAAATGAAACATTTCATGTAGTAGTGGCAGCAGGGAAGAGAAAATTATAATTCTGATATAAAAGTCCAAGAGAAAAACCCTAGGCCCAATCCAAACATAATGTTACTTGGCCAAAGTAGCAACTCTAAGGGTCAAATCAGTACCTGACAGGGCCAAGACTAAAAATAAAGAATAAAGAGAAAGGAGCCAGGAACTGCCAAAAAGGTGTCCATCAGAAAGGAGAAATCTTGACCACCACTTACTTGCTCTGTCACCCTAAATGTCAAATAGTTGGGGGCCAGTATAAACCAGAGCCATAACCTTGGATTTTAGACAGTTAAATATTATTTCTTACTTCTTGCACTTTCAATTTAATCCTGGCCAGATTTATTGTATGACTTTTAATAATAACAATAAAAAAATGCATCCCTGGCTCTTTAACCGAAAGAACCCCCTAATTGATTCCCACAGTAATTAACCTGCATTTTACCTCAGAGAGCGGTAGTTAAGGAAGTCGGCACTGCTATTTATAACTCATCTCAAATTGAGGGCAGACTGCCTAAAATCTAACACATCCCAGCTGTACTCCTGTTTGAACTGGGGCCAAGGGAATTTTTTAAAGCAATCTTGGCACCGAATGAATGACACCAACAGTATGAGAGCGCGAGTGGTTGTGTTGTGGTGACGTAGCACTGGAGGTGGAATGGGAGAGGGGGGCCAGTGTACTGTGATCCCTCTCGTGCATGCCTGCTGCTTGCCGAGTCCCAGTACAGTAAGCTGGGAACCGCCCACTGAGAGCCAAACACAGGAAAAGGCTTTTCCTGTGGAACGCCTTGAAGTGAGAAACACATGGCTAATCTGCATAAACTCGAAGCCACACCGCCCCTGCCAGGAAGGTTAGTGCTCGTAATCTCTGGCCATGAAGCTGGCTGCCTGGGAGGACTTGGACTGGCGCCTGATAACCCAGAAAGAGCCGAGAGAACAGATGGGTAAGGACCCCAGCAGAAAACAGCCCCAGGTCACGTGGCTCGCCACATGGCCCCGCCAGCACAAACTATTGTCTGGCGGCGGAGCTCCTATACAAAGGCACCCAGCCTCCGCTTCCTGTGATTCCAGGGACAGGCGGCAGCTGTTGATCCAGTTCCCATAGGGACCCTCTCCTGTTAAGGGGCACTGCAGGCAGGGACAAGTATAAAACTTAAGGCCTCTCCCAACCAACAAGCTTTCACTTTCCTGCCAGCTCCAAGGAGCTCACTTAGATTTCAGGACTAAGATTTTTAAAAGTAGACTTCCACAAAAAAACTCTCTCTGTACACTCATACACATAAGTTGACCAGCATTAAGCATTCCCATTGTTCCTCTCTTCCTCAGCCACAGGCATCAGTATCTAATAGCCCCTAATCCTATCCATTCTTCTTTCTTTCCTTTTCCCCTCTTCTAGCAAGTCATGGCTTTGAAGACTAGTCAAAGACCTCTACACCCCAACTGAAGAGAAACTCTTCAGAATCCTACTCATTTTAGTTCTACTCCTAGACCCTGTCTCTTAATAATAAGGAGACCAACTTCATCTAGTTTTATTTTTAAACAGTAGGGAAACATGACTGTTTGTGACCCAGGACAATAAGAGATCCCTAACCTCTTATTTGGCCTCACCAGACATCATTAAAGATTTCTTGAAGCTAAAATGATAACAGAATTATAATCTCATCAGATATATCAATACCCGACCTAGGAAATCAAACACACTTGACCTAAGATTCTCATCACTCATACATCAACTGGGAACCACACCCCAATTTTCTACTTCAGAAAATGGAAAACAGTTCTTTCATTCTAGTTCTGGTTCATTCAAGTTCTAAACAAGCTTTTTCTGTCTCTGGTGAGAGAACTAACCAACAACTAGTTTGCAACTACTACCCCAAAAAGAGTTTTCTTTTTTTTATCTGTTGAAACTTCCATAAGTTTCCGAGCTTAAGAATAAAAATTTCCCCGTTTCCAATATATCTCCTGAAGAACCAACCGGAGGAAACCCCCAAAAGGGTTTGACCTCATCCTCAGGACCTTCCAACCCATACTACTGCAAAAGTGAAACAGAATGACAAAAAAAGACCTCACTGGTGAGTATTTAGGCTCCTGTGCTCTATCCTTCCTGACTAGAAGATTAGAGAAAACTCACTAAGGTTAGAAAAAGGAGACTAAAAGGGGAAGAATCATCAAATCATCTAACAAAAACTCAAACAGATTATGAGAGCCAACTGTAATAACCACCTCACAGCTGTCCACCTAAGAGGCATGCCAGAAAAACCACAACCAGGTGGCTGGTATTTCTTTATTTCTTATTTGGCATCAGAAAGAACACTTGAAACAAAGCAGCTAGAGCTTGAAACTAATGAACTTCCCAATAAATGGTAAAATCCTTCTTTTCATCTATAACACTTTCATTAGCCACATTTTACAAAAAGAAGGCTCTTCCTAAAATAATGAAGATCACTTTTTTTTTTTTTTTAATGACCAGACTCAGGTAACCAGTTCCTCCCTATTTCTAACAAATTATAAAAGCCTCTAAGGAAACCAAACAACTTGTTTAGAAAAAACTCCTCTTTGGGTATATATTGCTTATAATTCAGGACTCTAAAAACAATAGTAAAGCCCCAAGATAATGATTAAGCAGAAATCAAAAATGCCATCTGATAAATCCCCTTCTTTGTAATTCTCAGGAGTAAGGCAGCAGTACAACATGGTAGGAAGAATACTAAACTGAGAGGCAGAACATTTAAGGTTCCAATCTCAGTTCTCAGACCAGTTTCCTGGGGGGAACAAAAAAAGACCTCACTGGTGAGGTGCAATTCAGTGCAGTGAACCAGCCTGTAATCCAACCTCTTAGACTACACAATCCAATCCTACTTTCCAGATTCTGAATCAACAGCTCCAAGATGGCTAAGAATCTGGATTTTTAATCTCAGGAGATTCTCCTGTCTAGTAAGGAAGCATATGTAATTCAGATACATGTTGATTCCTTAGCCAAGCAATGGTCTGAAGAGAGCAGTGACTGGCTAACAGAAAAAAATCAAGAATACACCTAAGACTCCCAAATTTCCAAATAAGCAGCATTCTCAGTAAGACAAGCTTCCCCAAATTCCCATACCTGGTCCCTGATGTGTTCACCTTGAGTACATATATAGAGTATATACTTTAATTCTCTTGCTTACCTCTATACTTGGTCCTGATTAACATTTTCTCCTGACATACAGCGTAGCACACAATATGGTTTACTTTGCAAGACAAATTCCAGAAAGACAGAGTTTACAAAATAGACTTTCAAGTAGGAAAGGAAAGATAATGAGAAAATGAAACTCTATGGATCTTGCAATTCTCAGCCCTGTTCCTACTGAGAGGAAATGCTTTGGGACCTACATTGCCAGTCAGGGGCAATGGTTTAAGAGCTCTGCCTTGCACTGCCTTCAACTTCTCTGTCCCTCAGTTTGCTCATCAAGAGAATAAATATAACAATACAGTAGTCCCTCCTCCTCCAAAAGTGCAGATGGTACCAAACACCATATATACTATGTTATTTCCTATACAAAAATACAATAATACACACCTGTGATAGTTTAACTTACATATTAAGCACAGTAAGGGATTAACAACAGTAACTAATAAAATAGAAAAATTAAATATATTTAATATATGGTCTTTCAAAAATATAGAGTATTCCTTTAATATTTCCAAACAGCAGTTGACTGTAGGAACTGAAATTGCAGAAAGCAAAACCACAGATTGGGGGTGGGGTGTTGAATGCAGTGAGTTAACAAGGGGGGACACTTTTCTTATTTTTTCAATTGTAGTTGGACACAATAGTTCTTATTTATTTATTTATTTGGTGTGGTGCTGAGGATCCAACCCAGGGCCTCCTGCATGCTAGGTGAGCACTTTACTGCTGAGCCACAACCATGGGGGGGGAGGGGCGGGCAGCACCGGGGAAGGACATGGGAAACTGCTTGAATCCAGCTGGACAGTCTCCAGAATCAGACTTTGTAGTCACCGATTCCTCCAACTGAAAAACTTATTTTTTTTTTCCTCCCAAATAAAAATTTTAACCCTGCACACCTCTATACTTGGTCCTGATTAACATTTTCTCCTGACACACAGCATAGCACACAAAGTGGGTTTTGTTGTTTTTTTTTTTTGTGTGTGTGTGTGTGTGTTTTAAGTGGGGATTGAACCCAGGGCCTTGAACATGCTAGGCAAAATCTGTACCACTGAGTTACACTCTCAGCTCCCTTACTTTGTTTAATGTTCATGTTCTGGACTATAATATAAACTCCAAGGGGTATACTTCTACATGTGTTTAATTCACTGCTGTATCCTCCAGCACCTTTTAGCAATTACCATCCTACATGAGTCTGATTTCTGATAGTAAAGTGCAAAAACCAAAACAGTTAACATCTGATCCCATACACTCAAGACCAAGAGCCCAAAGTGGCCAACTAGAAACTAGGAAATCAAATAAGATGACTCTTTTTGAAAAGTACAGGATTTGACACCACTTTGAACAAGTCATTTCATTAGAACCATCTGTAAAACAGGAATTAAAAATCTACATTTAGCCAGGTACACTGGAGGAGGCCTGTAATCCCAGCAACTGAGGAGGCTGAGGCAGGAGGATAGCAAGTTGGAGACCAGCCTGGGCAACTTAGCAAGACCCTGTCTCCAAATAAAGTAATAATTAAAAAGAGAACTGGGGCCAGACATGATAATTCACGCCTGTAATCCCAGCAGCTCGGGAGACAGGAAGATCGAAAATTCAAAGCCAGACTCATCAACAGTGAGGTGCTAAGCAACTCAGTGAGACCCTGTCTCTAAATAAAATACAAAATAAGGCTGAGAATGTGGCTCAGTGGTTGAGTGCCTGGGGTTCAATCCCCAGTATCCCCCCACCCCCCAAAAAAGAACTGGGATGTAGCTAAGTGGTAGAGTCGGTGTGTTCGATCCCAGTGGGGGGCAAGGGGCAGAAAAACTTGTGTTTAACAAAGATAGGAAACCAGGCATGGTGGCACATGGCTGTAATCCCAGGGAAGCTGAGGCAGGAGGATTGCCAGTTCAAAGCCAGCCTCAGCAATGGAGAGGTGCTAAGCAACTGAATGAGACCCTGTCTCTAAATAAAATGTAAAATAGGGCTGGGGATGTGGCCCAGTGGTCAAGTGCCCCTGAGTTAAATCCCCGGTAACCACCCCCCACCGCGAAAAAAAAAAAAAAAAAAATAGGAGACAGTTTAAATACATCATGTGAAAATGCTTGTTACAGTGCCAGTCCATAAAATACACAACAGACATTACTTCCCGCTCCACCCTCAACAGGAGAAAAGGCAGAATGGGGTTGAAAGCACAGTTTCAAAATACCTACTTAAAAAACATGAACACTCAAGTCAGACACCAAAAAGGTTGGCCAGTCCAAGTCTCAAGCACCACCTACTTTCAGTCTGTTCTCCCAGAGGAATTTGTTCAATAACTCCTTCCAAGAATTCTGACAGTACAGCCAATAGTTTTCAACTGGGGCAATACCAGCCACTGAGAAGTGTTTGGAAATAAATGTATTTTTTAAAGTGCTTTTTTTTTTTTTTTGGTTATCACAGTGATGCTATAATGCTTCTGACATTTATTACCTGGGGAGCAGAATGCCAAACATCCTGCAATACAGCTCCACACAAAAAGCCTTGCTGAGAAACAGTGACCCAGCCCCTTACACCTCAGATGGGTGACTTCCTGTAACATTTGACCCTGGAGCAGCCAAGGGAAAGGGAGTCAGAACTGACCAGTACCCACCCCGTGAGCTTAACAGTGCAAAGCCACCCACTAGCCAAGATGAACGTAAAAACTCATTTTAAACAAGTTAGAAGACAATTTACCAAAGGTGATACTTTTCCTCTAGGGCATTTATTATAATTATAATGATATAGTTATTTGTGATTTGCTTACATATTTCTTCCCCACTAGAAAGTAATCCACAGTGGCAAGAATTATGACTCTTAGGCTCACAACACATTGCCTGATAGCATTACAGAAGCTCAATAAGCACCTGTTGTATTAATTTAAGCAACTAGCATATGGTAGATGCTTACAGGTTATTCAAAAAAGATTATGCCATATGATTCTTATGTTGGCAACTATTTTATGCCTTAGACAACATTTCAGCAACTAGATTAGACAATTAGGTGAACACTGAAAAAGTTCTTATCCTAACAGAGTAGAAGACACAGAGGTAATTCCACATGGCTATAGACATCATGCTCTTGACAAAACTAACATAAATATACAACGGAGAATAGAAAGTCTATTTAACAAGTGGTCCTGGAAACATTGTATATCCATACATAGAAGAAAACTAGATCCAGATCTCTTAGCCTGTACAAACATACACTCAAAATTGATTGAAGGCCAAAATGTTAGATCCAAACTTTGCAACTATTCAAAGAAATAATTGGGGAAACACTTCAACATACAGGCATAGGCAAAGATTTCCTGAATAGGATTCCTATAGCTCAGGAAATATGATAAAGAATCAACAAATCAAATAGCATCAAATTTAAAGGCTTCTGTACAACCAAGGAAACAATTAGTAGAATGAAGAGATAACCTATAGAATGGGAGAAAATCTTTGCCACCCACTCTTCAGAGAACAAATATCCCAAATGAATAAAGAATTTTTTTTTAATTGCTCTCTTGGACTATATTTGCTATAATATTGGGGTAACCAGTCAACCTTGTTCAGTGAAAATACCTCTAACACGATAAAAAAAAGAAAAAACTAGTTATAACATCCAATTCATATATACAATTCAAATAAAAATTATAATATATATTATATATATTATTTTAATACATTAATGTTTACAAAATAAAACCTGTTTTCTACTGGGAAAAAAAAAAAGTTCTTATCCTGAAATGGGGAATATGACCAAAGTCTGAGATATCTTGATGGTATCTAAAAAAGACTGGTTGGGGTGCACTATGTCCCAGCACATGCTCAAAAATTAAAGTACAAACCTTATTACCCATAGGAGGTAGTAAGGGGTGACACCAAAATAAGGCACCTTCCTACCACAAACCATTCTCTGATTCATCTACTAAGGAAAGGGCCTTAGTGTAGATGGACAGTATTTTGGGGCAGTATTTTGGTATCCTTACACCCAAGTTAATTGTCATCATCTATCACTAAATGATACAGTACATTTAAGGAATATGTAGAGAGGAAAGGTGTTACCTTACAAACAGCTTTACTCAGGAGTGTATGTTCCAGTTTTTCAGCACAGATAATACTATTTTGATTCATACTTGCTTCTCTTAAAATTCCTTCCTCTTCCATGTCAAACAGATTTGCAGGTAAGTGCTCCAAAATAAGTAAAGGCCAACAACTGCCTCTTAGCCATAAAACTGTAAGACCTCATTTGCTTTCTCTTTAAAAAGAGAATTTGCTTTCTCACCTACTCTTTTCAAACTCAGGCCTTGTGCATGCTAGGCAAGTGCTCTGCCACTGAGCTAAATCCCCAACCCCTTCTCCCATACTTTTATTTTATCTATAAAACTCCAAACTTGGTCTGGTTATTCCAAGATTATACAAAAACATACTAAAGTTCTCTACATAATTCTTCTACCTTCTGAAGTTTTTCTTTCTATGCTAAAAAATGTATGTGACACAACACTGTGATAAAGGGACCTAATTTACATGCAGTCAGGGATTCCTTTGTAGTCATGTTTGTACATCAATCCAATCAAGTGATGTATTTTGATAAAGACACCAAGTAGCAGCAATAATACCATGTGCTTTTTTCATTAATTTCTAGCATGGCCTTGAACCATTTCCCCAAAATATCTTTCTCTAGGACCCCCAATTCTACTCTTAACTGGCACAATTATATAAGTTAAGGAATGACCCAACCTTAATAAACCAATCTTGTTAAGATCAACATGCCTCCAGATCTTTAGGACTTAAGGTCAGCAATTCACTGAATGGAAAACCATAGATGTGTGCAAATTCCCCAGCACTTTTCAAAGCCGTAAATGTATGTTGCTAACAATCTCCTGTATACCATTGTCCAGACAAATGTGTATAGGAGACCTGGCTTCGTGACTTAAACCAGAAATACATGGGACAAGGTTACCAGCTTATTGACTCTCTTCTTTATTTGCACTCTTACTACTATAATCACATTGGGATGGATACTTGGTATACTCAGCTATGGAAGTGTAGCCAACATCTAACCCTCTGCCCTCCCCCATCCCCCCCATTCTGCTTTGGTTCATATACTCTTTTGAGATTCTCTTGTTCAAGGCACCAGAATTTTCCACTGGTATATGTGTCTGGTGAGTGAGCCCAACTATCTCAATCTCATTTTACTTTAACCCAAAATACCATAATGAAAGCAGTATTGGTCACTTGAGGTTTTAAGTTGGGGTTTTAAAGAAGCCAGTTCAAAGCTGCTCTGGGAAAGCAGAGGATTCAAATCACAAACTGGAAAGAAAAACAAGAATGTTACAAATCTGTCCTGGGCCAATAGAACCCCAAAAACAGATTGAGGAGGACTAAAAATCTGTCTCCAGACCAAAAGCAACAAAATGAAAAATGAGAAGAGGTAGAGAGAGACCATTTAAAAACCTCTGTTTGGGCAGGAATGGTGGTGCATGCCTATAATCCCAGCAGCCCAGGATGCTAAGACAGGAGGATCAAAGACAGCCTATGCAACTTAGCAAGGCCTTAAACAACTTAGCAAGACCCCGTCTCTAAATAAAATTCAAAAAAGGACTGTTGATGTGGCTCAGTGATTAAGCACCTCCAGTTCAATCCCTGGTACCAAAAAAAAATAATTAAAAGACTGGGGAGGGGGGTGGCTCAGTGCTTGAGTGCTCCTGGGTTCAACTTTTAGTACCAAAAAATAAACAAACCAACCAACCTGTTTGTGGGACAAAGGAAGGCACTTTCAGCCTCCAGTTACCCAGGCCTTTCCAACAGAGGTAAGCAGATAGTAGGAATCTTCTCAGAAATGAAATTGTTCCAAAAGTGGTATAAATCACTTCTCCAGGCCTTTTACCAGCTCTGGGTGGTAAATTTACTGACCGTTTCCGTGTACTCTGCGTACTACTTATAAGAGTTAGATACCAGTGAGAGAATGAAAAAGGGAATTTAAAAAAGAGAAAATAAAGCTAAAAGGCAGAAGGATCATAATGTGAGTTAAAACATGCACACACAAAAGACTTCCTACTAAAGTATACATATGAATATACAAACATCAATTCACAGATAAAACTGTCTGCATTCTATCTCCTGAAAACCATGGCCTTCATTGCAGCCAGGTTTCAGTAATCACCGCTACATTTCTCAGGCAGGAGAGAAAAACATGATACTTGGTTTTAATGGGAAGGATATAGAAACATTAGATTTTCATGAAGTCCAAGTGAACAAGAACACTGGTTTGCCTTTTGGTCTTCAACTGTTAATGATTACCTGACCATTTCTATGCCAAGCATAACCCTTATTCATTAAGTCATGCAACAGAAGACAAGCCCTGATTTTAATGTCAATTCCTCAGAGTGGTCTCATTACTTCAAAGATGGGGTGACTTGTCAGGATTCTGTTGAGAGGGTTTACTTACTAGAATTTCACAAGGAATAGAAGGAGAGGAATTCATAGTAACTCAGGCTGGCAACTGGGGAGTTGGGGATGAGGGAAAGAGGTTACTAAGAAATCACCAGATCACCAAGGCCCTGTTCTCAGATGAGGTGGCCAACACAGGCAGAAAGGACATCATACCATTCGAATAGCGCTCCGACACCGGTCTTTAGATGACATTTTTGGGAATCACCCTCTTAGGCAAAATTTACTGAATCACTCACACTTGAGGACCACCAGTCACCAGTCTAAAATATAATCTTTTCCAATTTCATTAAACACCCAAGGACCATAGATTCAGATTATTCTTATGCTATCTCATCAAAGAACTAAGAGAAAGAAAAATGGGAGGCAGGGAACCCCCAAATTCTATAAACTATTTTTTTCACTAAAATTTACCATCATTGCATAGTAAAAGATTCATCTCAAAAATAATCTCTCCTGTTACAATCTGAACATACGTGTATCCCTAAAATTCATAAGTTGAAATCCCAACCCAGACACCTAATGGTATCTGGAAGTGGAGCCTTTGGGATATCATTAGGTTTAGATTAGGTCATGACTGTGGGCTCCCAACACAATTAGCACCCTTATAAGAACCAAAGACACAGAGGGCTTCCTCTCCTAGAATGAGATGGTATGTGAGCACACAATGAGAAGATGCTAAGACCACTGTCTACAAGTCAAGAGGGCTCTCACCAAAAAGCAAATCTGCTAACACCTTAATCTTGAACTTCTATCCTCAAGAACTGTGAGAAATAAATGACTATTGTTTAAGCTACCCAGTCTATGGTATTTTGTTGTAGCCACCCAAGCAGACTAATACAATCCCTAGCCCCAAGAACTTTTAGCATTTTCTCCATCCAGTTATATTTTCTTTCACCTTAAGTGGACATCACTCTATAGTTAACCAGAAGAAGTCTTCAGGTAATTCAGATATGTCCTGCAGCCCAGTAGCAAGTAAATGAATAAACCCAGTAGTTCTCAAACATGAGTCTGCATCAGAACAGCCTGAAGGACTTGTTAAAACAATACTGCCAGAATTCTGGATTCAGTAGGTTTGGGCTGAAGATTCGCATTTTTTAATACAACCCAGGTAATCTGGGAACCACTGTGCTAATTATCTCTCAAACTAAAACAAATGGTCTTAATAAAATTTGAGGCTTTGGGAGGGAAGAAATGATGCTGGGGTTACAAATCCAAGGTCTTGGACATGCTAGTCGAGCACTGTACCACTGAGCTAAAACCCCAGTCCTAAGTTTTTTTTTGTTTGTTTGTTTTTATCATTAATACAACTCAAATGAAGCTAGGAACAATGAGATCATTTTTAATTCAGTAAAGATCAACATTTTCTTTTACCACTCAATTCTCTCAAGCAGTAGTCTACCACTCAGAAGTCATGTAAGAATTTTATTTGACAAACTAATGGCACTTGTACATATATTATTTAATACTTACTACAGCCTGTAGGTAGATATTTTTCCTCATCATACAGTTGAGAAAATATAGATTCCAGTAAGTTAAATGACCTGCCTAAAGTCACAAAGCTTAAGGGAAATTTAAAACTAGGTTTTAGAGCTGACTTTCTTATGAAACTTTACGTATGACACTTAACCTTATGTGTTCACTTTCCCCAAGTGGCAAATTAAGACAATAATATCTTCCTTTCCAATGAATACTCCCAAGTTTCTGGAAAGTGAAATTACTCTGCAAACATTTCCACAATGCAAGTCATTCACTTAGACCAATTTTATTTACAGCCTGATTTGTCATTTCAAAGCTCTCTCCTGAGAAGCAGACCTGAGGACTAAATGTTGACAGCTCTCACTGTTGGAATCACAAGGCAGCTATAAACCAAGTGCCATGACTATCATCAGAAACCAAGACAATCAAAACCCTGAATGTAAGAGGCAGACAGAACCAAGGTCTAGGCATGATATCAAATTCTAACTAAAATGTACAGTGGTGCACATTCTGTAATCCCAGCTAATTGGGAGGCTTAGGCAGGAGGATTGCAAGTTTGAGGCCAGCCTCAACAACTTAGCAAGATCCGTCTCAAAATAAAAAATGAAAAGGGTTGGAGATGTGGCTTAGCGATAGGGCATCCCTGAGTTCAATCCACAGTACTACAAACAAATAACAAAATACAATCAAACCTTTTCAGTTTTTAACCTCATTTTAAGAGTTTCAGGCAATTGGGAAAATGTCATCCCAATAAGTCCTAGTGTTTGAATCATTTGTTTTGGAGAAGCAAAATTTTAGTTTCGGGTATAGCTCAGTGTTAAGAGTATTTGCCTAGCATACAAAAAGCCCTAGATTCCATCCTTGGCACTACAAAATGTGTGTACATATACAAATTTATGTGTATATGTTTTTGTTTATTAATGTCACAGCTCTGGAGAATCAGACAAACCTTGATTCAAATCCCAACTCTGAGTTGGGGTTATAGCTAACTTGCCTAGCATGTGAGAGGCACTGGGCTTGATCCTCGCACCATAAATAAATAAATAAATAAATAAATAAATAAATTAAAGGTTTTATGTCCATCTACAACTAAATATATATATTTTTTAAATCTCTAGGGCCTGGGGATGTGGCTTTGTGGTAGAGTACTTACCTAGCACAAAAATAAATAAAAAATATCCCAACTCTTCCCTAGAGCACATTTCTTATTCTGAGATGGTGAAATTCACAGGTTAATCCAGCATTAGTTCAGGAATCTGAAACTCTTTGTAAATGTGAAGTAATAGGAATAATAGAATCCACCTCTTCTAGAGTTTTGAAGATTAAATAAGGAAATTCCTAACAGAACCAAACAGTGGTTAGCACAAGTAAGCACTCTAATACATGACAGCTATCATGAATACTTACCCGTAACATGATCTTATTTCTAAGAGAGGATCTTATCTCAAGACAACATTGTGCACAAACTACCTAAATAATTGTTCCCCAAATTGTTTACAATACAGTTTTCTTTAGCAGCCCAAATTACTAAACAGGTAAAAAGTTAGAAGTTTAAAAAGGAAAAGGCAAGATATCCACACCTGAATTATAAAGAGTTTCAGACTCCTGAACTAATTCACCAACCTGTGAATTCTACCACCTCAGGAACAGAACAGAAAGGGCAAGAGAGAAAGCCACCTGTATTTGCCTCAGAAGGTATGATAATGAACAACAACTAATTCCCAGCATTTCTGGCCTGGTGACTTGTTCTCTGAGGACAGCAGAAAACTCTAATGTCAATCCCAGAAATGGGGAAATCACTAAGAACATGCTTTTAAGGGCTGGGATTGGGGCTCGGTGGTAGAGCACTTGCATAGCATGTGTGACTCACTGGGTTCGATTCTCAGCACCGCATGTAAATAAATAAATATCCATCAACAACTAATAAAAACATTTAAAAAAAAAAAGAACCCAGAGACATTACTATTTCCTCCAAAAGGATGCAACCAGCACAATGTCACTTTTAATCCTCTACCACGTGGCTGAATTTACAGTCTTCTTAAAGTCAAAGTACACCAGGTTTGAATCAGTTGAAAGTAAACAGCTGGGCCCAAATGCACTCATGCACAGCAAGCAAGCTGGGCTCAAGGAAAATAAAATACCAAGCACACAGCAAATGGATTATTTAAATGACAGACATCACACTGACCCCCAAGCTCCCCCAATGCCATCATACTGGAAGCTAGATTTTAGGGGGAAGGGAGGGTTAATTTTAATAGAGATGCCTATAAACAAACAAGCTGAAAGCTAACAAGGGTGAAAAGCATACAAAAATCTTGGCTTCTGGTGATGAGCCACAGAAAATCATGAATGTGCTAGTGCCAAGGGAGGAGAAAGTCTAATATCTAACATTGCAGACTTGGGAACACAGAATTAACAAAGCCATAAAGAAGCTCAAATGCAAACGAGAGAAAAAGGCACATGGCACACTTCCTCTTCATATGGGTGGCAATTCAAGCAGTGCTCTGGGCCTGCAGAGCACCCAGCCCTATACCCAGGCCCTTAGTATTTAATATCAATATAACTTCCTGGAGGGCGACAAAAATCTGTCCTGGATTACTGGGTGATTTCTAATATGTACCATAACCAACACTAAGTCAACATTTTAGAGATCAAATTTCCTTCTCTGCAGCATGCTGGAATGCGTTCTTGGCATTAGGCTTCTTCCCATTCCAGTCCACCCTTAGAAAATGCAGAAGCCACTGGGAAAATAAAGACTCAACCTGTCCCAAGACAATCTTCTGGCTACGCACAAGTAAGTAACAAAAACAAACAAATTCACTCAGATGTCTCTTCACATTCAATAAAGAACTAATTTCTTCTACTTAAATGGGGGGAGAGGCAATTTCGGGGAAGAGCCAGTCAAAGCCATTAAGTCAATGTTCACTCTAACTTGAATTCCTGAAAGATCTGCAATTAGCTAGAGTTCATCTGGAGGCCCTACACATCTACTGTCCATGGCAGATGAACCAGCATCCATGCCCAATTCTGAGTTATTAAAGACCCACTTTTGCAAAATGCCAAAATGGAAGTCAAAAGAAGTTCAAAGAGAAATTTCTACACTAGAATGCTGTATTCAAGACTCCATACTTCCACGCTGGTGCAGTGTCACTCACTGTTCTCTTCCAGGAGGAAGTACTGTTATAGCCTGGAACTGAATACCCCATGAACTTTCAGTTGTTAGATGCACTACTGGCCCTTGAGAAATGCCAGGCCCAACTATACAGAGACCAGCAGGTAAAGGGAACCCAAAACCACATTTCACAGGCTCCATAAGGAATAAGTATGTGTTTGCAGCATTTATGAACTTCTTGGCCACAGCCAACCTAATCAAAAACAATATTAAAGGCCATTTCTATGAACAGATGGGCAAACCACATATTTGCAGGCTTATCCAACCCATCAACCCTCAATACAAGGTCTAATCGAAGCAACTCTGCTTGAGCACAACTCCAAGCTCTTTAGAAATAACAGCAGTATAAGAATCCCAATAGGTACTTCATGACTATTGTTTCTGAGGAGAAAGAAAAAGTCCAGGCTTGGGCTGGGGATGTGGCTCAAG
Source organism: Marmota marmota marmota (assembly GCF_001458135.2). Classification (NCBI taxonomy): domain Eukaryota; kingdom Metazoa; phylum Chordata; class Mammalia; order Rodentia; family Sciuridae; genus Marmota; species Marmota marmota. The sequence continues at coordinate 35,060,890 of NW_026000082.1, forward strand.
CGGTGGCGCGCTCGCCTGGCATGCGTGCGGCCCGGGTTCGATACTCAGCACCACATACCAACAAAGATGTTGTGTCCGCCGAGAACTAAAAATAAATAAATAAATATTAAAAAAAAAAAAAAAAAGTCCAGGCTCATCAACAAAAGCTGAAACACCATCACTGCAGAGCTGCCCAGAACACAGAACTCTGAAGGTGACAGGACCTTCCAAACTCACAATTACTACAAACAAGCACTGGCCAAGAACTTAGCAAGTTGTACCAAAGGTCCTAAATGGTCACAAGAACCACTTTTTCAGAGAATTTCATGGTTAGAGTCTATATTCTCAAAGTCAACAGACAATTGAGACAACTACAGATATAAGGATGGTTGTGCAATCTGGATTTTGTAAAGCTCATTGGACTTAGAGTAGCTTTAGGGATAAAAGGCAAATTAACATCGTAATTTTCTCCTCCTTCAATGCTTAGGTTCACAAATACTTTTGAAAACCTCTCCCAGGTTAACCCTGCCCAATTCTGATTACTCTGAATTTCTTCAGCCCATGTATTTAGCTTGGTCTATAGACATTTATTTATTTAGGTACTAAGGATTAAACCCAGGGGTGCTTTACCACTAGGCTACATCCCCAACCCTTTTAATTTTTTTTGACAGAATTTCACTAACTTTCTGAGACTAGCCTTGAACTTGGGATCTTCCTGCCTCAGCCTCCTGAGGCACTGGGATTATAGGAGTGCACCACAGCACCCAGCTTGTCTATATACATTTATAAAAACTTGCTTTGTTTTGTGTGAGCACATAAGCACACTTCTCCATGAAAAACAAATTCCTCTAAAGCAGATATCTCCTTTCTTTTAAACCCCTTTCTAGAACCCAATCAGAATTAAATAGGAGTATTTCCCACCCCCACTAGAATCTCCAGAGCTCCCTGACCTTGAAACAATGCTCTCAGCAATAAGTCTGAAGTTCTAACACCCTTACCAATCATCTTACTGAGAAAGGCCTTGGCAATACTAGACAACCAATGTATGTGTTGACCTGAGTTTTTGGATTTTGTTTTAAAATAAGCTGATAGTCCTTACAAGATAGCTAAATCTAAAAATTTTGGTCAGGGCCATAATTATGTTTCTATCCCCTGCTACTATCTAAGTAGCTAAATCCAAAAAAGCACTTCCAGAACACTGCTTAAAAATAAATAAATAAATAAAATAACACTTCTTGTGAAGAAATGTGGTATCAAAGTCAGTGGATATCTATTTATTTATTTATATTAGAGATTGAACCAGGGGTGCTTTAAACACTAAGCCACATCCCCAGACCTTTTTTGTTTAAGACAAGATCTCACCAAGTTGCTAAGGATCTTCCTAAATTGCTGAGGCTAGCTTTAACCTTGTGATCCTTCTGCCTCAGCCTCCCAAGTCATGGGGATTTCAAGTGTGCACCCACCAGGCCCAGGTGGATTTAGTTTAAAAAGAGGCAAGTGCTCTACCACCCAGTCTAACATGTGTAAGGACCTGGGTTCAATTCCCAGTACCACCACCAACAAAAAGAGAAAGAGAGAGAGAGAGAGAGAGAGAGAAAGGAAACTGAGAAGGCTCACTGGTCATCTCACAAAGCTACCAGAGTACCACAGGCAGACAGCTAAAATATTCATAGATTATTCTTCTTTCTCCATAAAAAGAATGTGTCACTGAAGGGGCCCCAAAACGTTTTAATCCTAAAATGGAAATTCAAACTCAAAGACTAAATCTACCCACATAACTCTTCAAAAAGAATCTAGCAAGTCCCCAACATAGGGCCTTTGTATTGACTCAGAAGCCAGGGGGCATTAATGTTAACATGTATAAGTAATGCAGAGAAGTCTAGTAAGAACTATGAATAGTTATATTTGGGTAGTGGACTACAGTCTGCAGAGGAGAGAGTAAAGACTTAAGTTGCAGTATCTTTTTTCTCCTTTCTGATATTCCAAAAATGCAAACCCAACCCCAAAAACATCTCACCAAACTACAACACCTTCCTAAAGGAACAAGGTTTTAAAACTTAAACTCTAATAAACCAAGCTTTTGGCTTATATTTAGTTTACGATGGAAAATCAGGAACTTTTTCCAAACTTCTGTTTATTTTCACTATTTAATTGTAATTGATTTGGGGGAGAGCAGGGGCAGGGTACTGAGGTTTAATCCAGGGGTGTTTACCACCAAGTCACATCCCCATCCTTTTTTTTTTTTTTTCATATTGAGACAGGGTCTCACCGAGTTGCTTAGGAGTCTGGCCAAGTTGCTTCAGCTGGCTTTGAACTTGTGAACCTCCTGCCTCAGCCTCGAGAATCACTGGGATTACAGGCTTGCACCACCCCACCCAGCAATTACAATGTGCCTTCAAGTTAACATGCAGCCAGGGTCACAGTGGTTTCACTTTCAAGACATCTTTCTACTTCAGATATCTTTTAGATCCCCTCTCCTTATCTCTATGCTCCCTGCCCCCCAGCACTGCCCTCTTCTCTATCCCCAAGTCTTTTTTGCCAATATTATTTTATTCTTCCACATGAGGTGACTAGTATTATCTTTGCTTGAAAACTGTTTATTAATTTTCCTGTCAAACATTCTATAGAGCCTTTTACATCTTAACTACAGAAACCTCCTGGGTACATATTGACAGCTCAGCAAGTATTTACACAAAGCTCTGAAACATTTGGTTCCTTTAGAGAGGAAGAAGCTGCTGTGTCAAGCAGAGAATTGTCAAACACCTTTCCTTCTCCCTTCCCCCCTCCTTTATAAAGGGAAGCTTCCTTCTAGCACAATTCTAATAAGCCTAAATTACACCTCTAAACTACTAAGCCATGAGGAGAAAAAAATGGAAATTCAGATGTGCTAGAGAAAAGAAAGAACAGTACTTCCAGGACCACATGCAAACCATACCATGTAGTTTTTTAAATCACGGGTATGAGAAAAGACATATATACCTATGAATGGACCCTGAAAACACTTAGTTTTTCCTGTTCCAGGCTCAGAAACTTTTGGTCTTCTCTCAGCAAAACTTACAGGACAAGTCCAGGCACTTGGATTACAACCAACTGCCCAAACCAGACCTAGACCTGCCCAAACACTAGAGTCTGAGAGCTAAATGCTACCTCTACCACCCCCCACACCTCCTTACCCCTCAAAAAATTCACCCCAAATATAAATTCTCCTCTGGGGACAGTAAAGCAACTGTTTTTAAGTTTTGCTTTAATGGTCTCTGCCTAATTTTTCGGTTGCTGTTCAGTGTTTTAAAACCACCAGCCAATCATGTGCAGTAAATGGTACAGGCCTATAATCACAGCAACTCATGAGGCTGAGGCAGGAGGATCACAAGTTCAAGGCCAACCTGGATGACTTAACAAGACCATGTCTCAAAAATTTTTTTAAAAAGGGCTGGGATGTAGCTCAGTGATAGAGTGTCCCTGTGTTCAATCCCCAGTACGGTAAATAAATAAAATCAGATAGGTGAAACGACCAATGACAAACAGATTACATAGTTTTAAGGAAACAGTCTGGTAGGTCTTTTCCTGTAAAGGTCCACAGACCACTGTAGCACCCAACTGCACAGAACTTTTTCCTGTGAATCCTCAGGAGATAACAATGAATTCCTCAAACCCAAGAGACGAAAAATGGTCTCAAGACCCCTACTGATAGGTAAGAACACCCTTACAATAAGCGGGTTATGTAAACATAGACAGATATGCACCATCACAGTAAAACTTCATCTTACTGATGAGGAGAAAATAAACAAAAGGCAAATGACTTGCCCCATCTCACACAGCTTAATCTGGAGCTGCATATGGAACCCATGCTCCCACACTCCTCCTCCTCTGAAACCTGGACTCTTTAACCCTTAACCACCAAGCAGCACACAATTCAGTGGGTATCAGTAATGATAACGACCAATCTAAACAAGGAAAAACACAGATAAAAATTAAGAGTATCCAGACTCCATTTCAGAGCCCCACATATCACAACTTACTGGCAGGAAAGAATTATTTGGTGCCAATTTATTTTGAATACCATATTTTAACCATATTCACATGCTTCAATTGCTTCTAGAATTTTTGAGATTTGAAGCCAATTAATATACTCTTTTGGGGGACAAGACTAACAAAGGGAACAATCTATTACTTTGTTAGCCTATTCCCATTTTTTAAAAAAGTTCATTAACTTCTTCGTGAATGGCCTAACGTAGTGGACACCACACCTTTTAGGACTCAATTCAATATATGAATGTTTAATGCAATGAGAGACCTCTTGTTAGAGCACGTGCCACTTGTCATGGTTACTTTGTGCCACACAAAGGGAGGAATATAAAAAAGTCCTCACAGGAATCAATACACAAGAAGCCCACCTGGCCACTTTCTCTCCTCACACCACCATCCCATCTCTCATCACTCCCTGTTGTCTCACAAACTGGTAGAGAAACATGAGGCCCCCACAATTTAAAGTGCCATCTCAGTGTGGTTTTCCTGGTCCCTCCTACTTGAGAGAGCTCCAAGAGTCCTGTATTTCAGCCAGCCCAGAATTTCTGCCAGTAGGCATTCCCATAATAAATCCAGGATTCCTCTGTTTCCCAGGAGTTGGAAATATCTCTTGATATTTCCACAGCAGAAACTAACAGCCAAACTTCTATAATCATATCCAACTTGATCTGAACTACTTATCATATTTCATTTTTTTACCAAAATAAACTGGAACTACTTGCAAGGTGTTACTGCTAAAAGTAAAAAGCCTTACATCAAGTTCAAGTACGTAAGTAACCTAAAACCATTTCATCAGTACCAGGACTTGACACCTTGAGACACAATACCACTTATGAAGAAATAAAGGAAAAGTCTGCCTGCTGAAACTATGCTAGCTCCTATAAGACACACACACTCTTACCTAATCTTTATTTCATTAAGGCACAGTAAAATAAGAACATTTCACCTCAGCTATGTTACTCGTTGTGTTGGAAAAGAAGTCTTACCATAAGACGAAGTTAGGGAGAAAAGAGAATGGAGAAAGATCCTGTTATTTAAGAATACTTAAGAGTATGGCATCATGTTTTGATAAGAAGTTTATCCTCCAGCAGCAAAGACCTCAGAACAAAGTCCTGACCTAGACTACTGCCACACAGCTGAAGAAGCCCACCAACTGAAGCTGCACTCTCTTCCACAAGTGAATGTTATCAGCTCATTCCCTAGGTCTCAGGGGAGTAGGTAACTAAACTGAAATTAAGTAAGAATCTGTTATGTAGGGTGCTGGGTCAGATGATATTAAAAGAGAATCAGAAAATTACCACCAGCAGCATTGACAGACTTCTAAACAAGGTCCATATCTATTATCATTTATCCAGGACAGAAAAGGGCACAGTACCCAAGCACACAGAAAGTACTCATTTAATGACTGACAAACAGAAAATACACAGCTAAAGTTGATTTTAAAAAGAAAAAAAAAATCCCAAACCAAGAGAATTCAAAACAATTTTGCTTTTTAATGAACTTTAACTTACCCCAAATTATTTCCTCTAGTAGGGGGAAACATGTAGATTATAGAATGAAATGAGAACATTGTACATTTTAAGAGAAAACTATCCTCCAAGTAGTAGAAAAACAAACATTTTCTTATTTCTCACCCAGATGTAGAACATCAGGGAAGTTCAAGACACAAAGCTTTATGCCCAGAGCCTAACACATCTATTTTCAAAATTCCCAGCTCAACAGAAGAGTAGAAAAGTAGTTCTAGGATAGGGAGAGAATACAGCTAATTGATTATATATAAACAAAATCTCCTCTTGGCCCCAAAACAAATGCTGGGCTACGGGAGCATGAGGGAGGTTTTTCCCTCTTTGAAAAGATACATGACTACCCAATATTCCCTGACCAAGCACTGATGGAGAGAGAAGAAAAGCAAAATGCAAATAAAATAGGATGTATTAAAAAGTACCTAAATGTTGCAATTTCTAAGTGAATCTTAAGTGCCACTGTAGGTCACATCTTTATACCTTGGAAGATGAAAAGAATTGAAACACAAATGCAAAGAAAAAAATTAATCAAAGCTCTAAAATCACTGATGACAAAACAGAAAAACTAGTCTTTTTAATGAACCATAAATTTTACCAAACCAAGCCTTGAGGAAAAGGGCAAAAATTCATCAAGAGCATGAAAGACTCGGGCTACTTTTCAAACTGAGCTGCTCTCCTAAAGTTCAATTAACAAAAGAAAGTGTTAACAAGATTCAACATGTAAACAAAGAATGAGGCCAGCCTTGCTTAAAACCCAACACTTTAACCTAATGTGAAATTCTCTGAGATTCCAGTTCTAAACAAAAATCATTATTAACAAGAAACGCCCCCCCCACACACACACACATTTGCCACTCAATAAAAAGCCCAGTAAAATAATTCCAGTTCTAAGTGAACAGCGTCAAAATTACTCAAGACAAATGCATCTTCAGAGCCATCAAAGAAGTCATTTATACCATTAGGAAAGTCACAAAACCAAAACAAACAGCAAACCCATTGTAGAGAAAAACTCAGCTACTGTTCTGACAACACAGA
>NW_026000082.1:35068517-35117163 GCF_001458135.2 Marmota marmota marmota
GCGAGCTAGCGGGCGGCCGGACTGAACGGCTAGAGCGCCCCACTCTCCTCCGAGTCCCCCTCACTCCGACACGAGGCTCAGCACTGCCATTTTACCCAGCGCCGTCGCGGCCGCCTGGAAAACCCGGAGTGGAACGCGAAGCGGGCGCAGGCAGTGGAATGGACTCGCTCCTTTCCCCTCACAAAGGAGGAGGGGAGAGAACGAGCCTAGGCGGCGGCAGGCCCTCAGCCGCTTTCGCTCGGCAGCGCCGCCGCCGAGGGCTTCGGAGAAAACCCGGCCCGGAATTCGCGCCTCTCCGGAGCCTGCGCAGCCTCCCTCCTGGCGTTCCTCTCTCCTGGCCGCACCAAGGGGAGCGGGCAGCGTGAACTTTACCCGCGCCTGCAAAATTGATCTGAGCCAGAGACCGGGGGGCGCCTCAGCCCAGGCCTGGCCCCCTGCAGCGGACCAGGTCTCTACAGCACTTTTCTTCCTCAAAGCCTTTTACAGACCTGCCCTAAAGACCCAGCTGAGTGAGCCCTGCTTTTCACCCGCTTTGGCAAGCCCAAAGGAAGGATGATCATTGTTCAGACTATCCGTTTTTCCACTGCCCTGCCCTCATTAGCGGGTCCTGACAAGGCCTTGGGGGCATGAGGTCCAGGATTATCCCCATTTCACAGAATTGAAAGACAAGGGGAGGGGACTGCCCAGGTCAGCAGGCAGAGGACAGCGGCTATAAAATGAAGTGGAGTCCCCAAGCTGCCTCTTATTTAGCCTAAAAAGAAGAAGAAAAAGTCTCAAGTTGTGCAAATCCAACAATAGGATCAGAGTGTCAGAATGGGTTTGAAATCAAAACTGATCAACTCACCACTGACTTAAAATAGTGACCACCAAAGCTACTTTGGGGGCTTAGGACAGTCTTCTGGCAGAACCCAAGTTCCATTATTACTTCTTAAGGGAAATTAGCCAATAATGACCAATAGCCCCAGTCTCCAAAGACTTTTAGGACTAAACAGCCCACAGAAGAGTCTCCAGGGACTGTCAGAACCAGAGTGTTCCACACAAACTACTGCAGAAGAGGGATGCAGTGAATGGAAACCATTTTCTCCTTGAAGAGAGAAAAGGTACAAACAGGTCACTTAGGAAACGGAGGCTACTCAGATTTGTTTTCTATCCTGCGGTGTAAAAATTCTTCAAAGTTTACATTACATTCTAAGAGACCCTAAGGCCAGGTTTATCTGAAAAGATCAAGGCATTCATAGAAAACCCCAGTGTTTTCCTGATCTGCAGACACCACCAAATCCCAGCAGCAGTCCTTTAGTCCCCAGGCTGACTTGGAATGCTATGACAGGCTTGAGAAGCCAGAGGGGATTCTAACTTCTTACCAGGCCCAAGGGTGCACTGGGAAAGGCCCAGGGCAGCATCACTAGGCACCAGGGCCCCTTTCCTCCTCAGATTTTATAAATGGAGATTTTATGGCCACTAAATCATTATCTTAGAACTTAGAGATACTGCAGGCCCCTGGAGTTCTGATGTGTCATTGGTCCCACTGAATAATTCCAAAATCCTGAATTCTTTTCTACCCCCAAGAAACCAATAACCAAACTACAATACAAGGCAAAACCTTCCTGTTCATCTAGAATGGTAACCCCCAACCTTCTGCTGCCTACCCCACCCAAGCCAAGAACCAAAGGAGCCTACCAAGAAGATCCAATTGACTGGTATGTACCATGTACCAATGCCCTCTTTTCACTAACAATCCTCAGAGGCAACAACTCTCCTGGAGCATTAGGTCCTAGAAACCAAATTACAGGCTGCCTCATAAATGGAGCTTGGCTATTTAATCAACTGCCTTGGAGCTGGCAAACAGTCCTGAGTCCTGCACACAAATGAGGAATTTTTTACATGCAATTACCCTGCCATTTTCCTCAGAGCTGGGGTGTAATGGGAAACCTGGAACCCAGTGAAAATCTGGAAGCCAGAATGGATTTGTCTCCAAAGAAAGCCCCGTCCTTCAATGGCTGTGAAATACAGAAAGCGCCAAAATCCCTTTCCCTGCACGTGGGCACGCTATTTTGAAAACAATCACCATTGTAATCTAGCAATAAGGTAAAGTGCACAAAAATTACCCACCTGGGTCGGGATAAATGGATGTGGGATTTCTCCTTTCCTACTTTATTTTTTCCCCCTAGAACTCGTTTTTTTTTGGTTCTCTTCCACTCCTATCTTTAGATACCCACACCACTAATCTAGGGACTGCTGGGCTGAGGAACTTTCTTAGAAACTGGCCCATCCGCTTTCCCTAGGGGCACTGGAAACGCGGAAGGGGGAGGGGCAGCCGGGCACGTGGCTGGCCCGAGCAGCGAGACCCCGGCTCAGGGCCGTGGGTCCTCCCCTCCGTGGAGTGTTCTCCCCCACGGCCCCTGCCTTTTAACCCCACACCCAGGCGGCTCAAGAATCCCGGCGCAGATTATAGGACTAGGACAGCGCTCCCCTCCCGAAAGCGCCTCTGCCACCAACAGCCTGATGGCAAATATGGACTGAATCGTTGACATGGAAACCGGACTAAAGTCTCGCTCGCGCTCCCTCACTGGAGAGTTCTTATCTCGGTGCCCGACCCGACGGTACTCGGCAAACGCGGACTGGACCTCCGGCCCGCGGATCCGGCCGAGTTTCTGGGCTCAGAACCCCAGCGGCTGCGGCAGCCGAGGGAGGGGGGCAGGGCTGCCAGGACAAACCGACTGAAAATGGCAGAGGATGTGCTCTCATTTTATCCGGCTGCACAGCGCACATGGATTGGGTCCGAGAATGAGGGAACAACCTATGAAAATCCCACACAGTCAACTGCAAAATGTGGAAGCGGGGCCTGGAGGGTTTGCTAGGAAAAGGAAACGTTTGCAGGGAGGACAGTCCTTCCTCTCTCGCAGTTTGCTTCCCCTAAATGTATGAAATACAAAACTCCACAAACAAAAGATCGAGCGCTCCTACTCGGGGCTCCTTCCTTCTTTCCCCCACTCCTTTTTGGAGGAGACGTTTTAAACCCAGGAACCCCGTGAGGGTTTGGTCGGGGTACAAAGTAAGGCGAGGAGAATCCGCGCAGCGCGGGGCGCTTGCCCCCACACATTCCCGCCGCGGGCAAGCAGCAGACACCCAGGCGAGCGCTCTCGAGTGCGAACTGGAGCTGCGAGTTTGAGCAAAAGGGCAACTGTGTCAGTTGACGGAAGCCAGAAGCAGAGTTCAAAGCCTGGCGTGGATTTCCGTCTGGAGCTGTCTGTTTCTTAAAGTTTGTAACTCCGTGTTAAGAAACAGCCCCAGCGGAGGCTTTGGGATCAGTGTGAAAGTCTAGCACTACCATCTGACAGCGAGCTGCAAAACTTTGGGCTGCATATTAAGCGAGGAAAGTGGATTGAAGCTAGAGTCAAGGCAATTCATTATGTTCCCGGCTCCCAGGCGGGAGCGGTAAAATACGAACTGGATTAACGCGGAGGAAAATGGAATGGAGTCTCCAGCTCTTCACGGATAAAACTGAGCCTGCCTAGGACCTCGAATCCCAAAGGAGCGAACCGGTTGCCTCAAACTTGGTCAGAGCTTAACAACTGCTTTTCTAGATCCCTTTTCTATTCATCTGAAAATCTTAATAAACAATTTGGGGGAAAGTACGTTTCAGAATAATGATAAGTAACACATTTTGAAAAATGTTAATCTCTGAATGAGATGGGAATACATACATACATATATATGGCTGGGATTGTGGCTTAGTGGTAGAGCACTTGTCTAGCATGTGTGAGGCACTGGGTTCCATCCTCAGCACCTATAAAATAAAAAATTATATAAAGGTATTGTCATCTACAACTAAAAAATATTTTTAAAAATAGCCTCAGGTATGTCAATCAGCTTATTGTGTATCAGTATTAAGCTAAGAATTATCCTCACCACCACCTCCACACAAACTAAAATAAAAAATAAAATAAATAAAGGGCCAGACTAGTCTGATTTATGATAGGTTTCAAACAAAACATTAACTCAGAGGCAATTTGAAAAGAAGGAAGAATGTTCCAATCCTCCCATATGCTAGTACTGTAGGTGCATCCTCTCATTCATCAATCTCATTAATGAGCTTTCTTCCTTTTTTTCTTTTTGAGAAGACAGTAAAACTACTACTAATATTTTTTTTTAAATATTTATTTATTTATTTTTCGGTGGACACAACATCTTTGTTTGTATGTGGTGCTGAGGATCGAACCCAGGTCGCACGCATGCCAGGCGAGCACGCTACCGCTTGAGCCACATCCCCAGCCCCCTACTAATATTTTTAAAACGAAAAAAAGGGGGGGCTGAAGTTTTACTATAAAACCACCGGACAGATAGGGAATTTGGATTTCTCATTTCTGAGTCTCATTGAATATGCATATTCACTAATTTATACCAAAATAGTATCTGAAAACCCTACTTGCAAAGAAGTTTGATCACAATTTCATAGACTATCAAATGAGAAGCAGCCAGACTTGTTGGTGCCTGTCTATAATCCCTACTACTCCAGAGCCTAAGGCAGGAGAATAGCAAGTTCAAGGCCAGCCTGGGCAGCATAGCAAGATGCCATCACCAAAAAAATAAAAAAAGAAGAAGGAAGGAAGGAAGAAACTTAACAATTTTGAACTTGGTACTTATTACACTAAGCTGCTTTTAGATTTGGGGGGCTAAGCACCAACAATATTACCCAGGAAAGGTAAGGTCACCAATCAATACAGAAGGCTATTGCCCAGGAACAGAAAAGGCCTGTTGTCTTTGACTTCCCATATTAAACCAATGTAGGTTGTTTTTGCTTTGTTTTGTCCTTTAAAAGCAACCCCTGAAAATTTCACACATATAAAATGATAATAAGGAAAATTTTTAAATTTTGAGGATAGAAAAAGAAATTCAAAGGAAAATCAAATATTCTGTGTGGGTCTTTCTCTCAGCCCTTCCTTGCAGAAAGCTTTCTTACACTGCCATTTTACTGATAGGAAAGAGAGTGGGGAACTTTCTCACAGCAATTCTGGAATGGATCTGGAATGGAGTCTTTTGCTCCATCACAAATTCTGTAGAAGAAAGCTAGAAAGGGGAGGAAATACAGTGTGGTCACAGACAGAATGGAAAGAGGTGGGCATGCAGTTTTGTGACATAGGATCAGTGGTTTAAAAAGCAAACATGTCTGCATCACAACCACCTCAAGAGAATGCTCCAGCATGATCGTCCTAGGCTTTTTATATAAGAATCAAAGAAAATCCAAAGAAACCTATTAGGCATAAGACAGGAAGTGAATGGCCCCAAAGGGAGAGCATTCTGATGAGCTTTAATAGGTTTTTAACCCACCTATCCTCACAAAAAAATGACTTCTTCCAAAGATTAAGTGAACCAAATAAACAAACCAAAAAAAAAAAAAAAAGCCAGTCATGAGACTGATCACAGCACTAGTAGGGGCAATGGTGTGGCGCTCCACTTAGAAATGAAGAACTTACCAATGACACCAAGGGAAAACTGCTAGGAAAAGTAATAGCAAAGCTTGGCACTTTTCCACATTATTCACTTTCTTCCCTGAAATTTAACAACATTGAAACTGGATTCAGAAGCCCTCAGCAGGTTGGTTCTCATTGGCCTTCCCTGCAAAGAGACTGCTGGAGGCCTCTGTAGAAATGTGTTGTTGCCCTTCCAGTCTTGCTGTGGGAGGGAAAGAAGAGAAGGCAAAGGAGGAAATAACCCAACACATTTCACTGAGCCTATCCAACAGGCCATTTAAAAAGAGCACCAAAGGGCTGTGTTTGTGGCTCAGTGGTAGAGCACTTGCCTAGCATGTATGGGTCACTGGGCTCGATCCTCAGCACCACATAAAAGTAAATAAAATACAAGTATTTAAAAGAAAGAGCACTTGGGGCTGGGGATGTGGCTCAAGAGGTAGCGTGCTCGCCTGGCATGCGTGCGGCCCGGGTTCGATCCTCAGCACCACATACAAACAAAGATGTTGTGTCCTCCGATAACTAAAAAATAAATACTAAAATTCTCTCTCTCTCTCTCTCTCTCTCTCTCTTTAAAAAAAAAAAGCGAGAGAAAAAAAGAAAGAGCACTCAAACACACATACACACTCTCATCATGATGTGTTTTCTAACGGAGCCCATCCACTACTCTCTTAAAAGAGTTCACAATGCCATATAACAGTAGGCACTATTTTTGTTCCAAACACCAAGACATTTTTAATGATTCCTTTTGACCTCAGAACAAAGTCCAAGAGCTCATTTAAGTATTTCCTCCTGTCAGTCACAACTACCTAAAAATACGAACGGTCTGTCTAGCAGAAACTGGAGAGCATGGCTGATATGTTTGCTCCTTTAGTCCAGTTAAAATAGGAAGTCCAAAGTGTTCTAGAAAAGGGAGATTCTTTGATTCCATACCTTCACTTAATGTTTTTTGTTTTGGTACTAGGGATTGAACCCAGGGGCGCTTAAGTACTAAACCATATCCCCAGCCCTTTTTTTAAAAAAAAATATTTTTAGGGACTGGGGATATAGCTCAGTAGGTAGAGTACTTATCTCACATGCACAAGGTCCTGGGTTCAATCCTCAGCACCACAAAAAAAGTAAAAAAAAAAATTTTAGTTGTAGATGGACACAATACCTTTATTTTATTTATTTATTTTTATGTGGTGCTGAGATCAAACCCAGTGCTTCACACATGCGAGGCAAGTGCTCTACCACTGAACTACAACCCCAGCCTCCTAGCCCTTTTTTCAATATATATATATTTTAAACTTTGAGACAGGGTCATTAAGTTGCTAAATTGCTGAAGCTGGCTTTGAACTTGGGATCCTCCTCCTCAGCCTCCTCTGCACCTGGCTACACTTTAGTTCTTAAAGAAGTATTAGACAGTATTTCCAAGATGGAATCGTAGGGAAATCAAGGTACCATATGGCCTTCCAAAAGAAAATATTCTCTAAAAAAGAGTCTTGGGGGTGGGGGTGCTGGGGTTGTAGCCCATTGGTAGAGCACCCGCCTTGCATGTGTGAGGCACTGGGTTCAATCCTCAGCACCACAAAAAAAAAATAAATAAATAAATAAAGATATTTTTTTAAAAAGAAAGAAAGAAAAGGAGTCTTAGAGGTAAGGAGATTGCAGCCTGATTGGCTATTCAGGATTTTTAGTTATCCATGCTTAGGTGTCTGGCACAGTGGCACACATCTGTATTCCTAGTGACTCAAGAGGCAAACCATAGAAGGGTCACACATTCATGGCCAGTCTCAGCAACTTAGTCAGATTCTGTCTCAAAATAAAAAGGCCTGGGGATGTAGCTCAGTGGTAAAGCACCCCTGAGTTCAATCCCCAGCGCCCCCACCCCCCCAAAAAAGTAATCCTTTCTTAGTATAATTTGTCATTGATTATAGAAGGATTACACAACAACCACTTTATAAGCATAACTAAAGGCATGCAGTTTTTACCCTGAAAACTCCTTTTTCATGATAAAAGAGGGGCTGGGGTTGTGGCTCAGCGGTAGAGCGCTCACCTCGCATGTGTAAGGCCCTGGGTCATGTGTAAGGCCCTGGGTCATGTGTAAGGCCCTGGGTTGGATCCTCAGCACCACATAAAAATAAATAAATAAAATAAAGGTATTGTGTCCAAGTGCAACTAAAAAAAAAATAAATATTAAAAAAAGGACTTTACCCTATGCATCTTACTCATCTTTAGCAATTCTTGAGTAGCCCTGACCCAATTTCCACCCAAATTGTTCAGAAATCTTTTGAGCGAGATGGCACACACCTATAATCCCAGTTTTTCAGGAGGCTGAGGCAGGAGAATTGCAAGCTGAAGTCCAGCCTGGGCAATTTGACAAGATGTTCTCTCAAAAAAATAAAAGGAGGGCTGGGGTTGTGGCTCAGTGGCAGAGTGCTTGCTTAACATGTGTGAGGCACTGGATATGATTCTCAGTACCACATATCAATAAATAAAATAAAGGTCCATTGACAACTAAAAAATATTTTAAAAAATAAAAGGAGATGGGGATACAACACCTCTGGGTTCAATCCTCGCTACCATGATTGGGATGGGGAAGGAGTGCCTTGTTTCTTCCTTTTCTCCTTGAATACTTACAAATACTATGGGAATTGCACTTAATTGTTATTTCTTGAAAGTCTGAAGTTCCACAATAAAATTCACAGGAGAGCCCTGCAACAGCATTAGTGCTAGGAAGATGTGCAGTGCTCAACAGGAGCGGTTGTGCTGAGCTGCCACCATTCATTGACATCACCTTTTGACTGCCTGTGAGTGATTCATATCCTCAGTGATCTGCTAGTTGAAGATTAATTAATTTAGTAAGTTCTTCACCACTGCACACACTATGCTATCTGCCTGAGCTTCCTTCCTGCTTCTACCACGTACATGTGCATGCATACAAACATACCTGTGACATCGTGTTTTGGTGTATGATGCCAAAATATGAGAAAAATTTAACAGGAAAACCATTTTCTAAACAATTAAAAATATAGGGAGGGGGCTGGGGTTTTGGCTCAGTGGTAGAGCACTTGCCTGGCATGTATGAGGCACTGGGTTCAATTCTCAGCACCACATATAAATAAATGAATAAAGATGAATAAATAAAGATCCATCAATAACTGAAGAATACATATTTAAAAATATATAGAGAGAGAAACTGGATAATAAGGAAACATTTGTTTTCTATTTTGTTAAAGGTTTTTACTTCCACACCTTAACCCAAGAAAATGCACAGATGCATATGCACACAAACACACACACACACTTTTTTTAAAAGGGATCATGGATGCTGGCCAGGGTTAAGGTTATACCAAACATATTCTACACTGCCATTTTCCAAAACTAGATGAAACACAGCAAAAACATGGAGAAGGAATTAACAGGAATGGAGTAAAGACTTGAAAACTCCATAAAGATGCCTTTGGAGGTGAGTGGGGTTGAAGAGGAGGGAAAAACCAAGAGTTGAAGGAAGGTTGTCCTCTTACTATTCAAAGCAAGGAGCCTTGTTCAACATTTGAGACAAATGTCTAGACCTTCATTCTAAGGTTTACAAATGGTTATATCCATTTATAAACTGAATGACCGTTTCAAATAGACCTGCAAAATCTAATCATACAAACTATGTATGTTCAGAAACATCAGAGTAGATTCTTCAAGTCAAATGGCCATCTCTTTACTGTAATAGTTTGAAATAAGTCTAGGAATTTCCATTTTTGATTTGATATGTCAGACCCCTCAAAAGTTTATTACAAAGGAGATATATACTTAAAAGGAAAAACATACTTCCAAAATAGTATTGGCCCTTTTCATTCAAAATTTTCTTATAGGGCTGGGGTTATAGCACAGTGGTAGAATACTTGAATACCCGCCCACCATGCTCAAGGCCCTGGGTCTGATCCCTAGCACCCGTGGGGGTGGGGGACCTAGCTCTTGATGGAGATGCTTTGCTGGCCAGGGGTGGTGGTGTTTACCTGTAGTCCCAACAACTCAGAAAGCTGAGGAAGGAGGATCACCAATTCAAAGCCAGACTCAGCAACTTAGTAAGACCCTAAACAACTTAGTGAGACCTTGTCTTAAAATAAAAAATAAAAAGGGCTGCAGATGTGGCTCTGTATTTAAGCACCTCTGGGTTCAGTCTGGCTACAACAAAACAAAAATCTTGTTTTCCAAGAAAACTGATGAACAAAGAGAAAGAAAAAACAGGAAAATCTGAAGACATGGCAATTTCCATTCTTTAGGGCCTTAAAGAGATTTTGATGAGTACAAGGATAGTACCTTGAGATCACTGGAATAATTATCAAAGGGATTATTATTCAGTGGCACATGCCTGTAATCCTAGCAACTCTGGATGCTGAGGCTTGAGTATTGAAAGTTCAAGGCCAGCCTGCAACTTAGTGAAAACCTGTCTCAAAAGAAAAAAATAAAAAGGACTCAGTGGTAGAGCATCCCGGGGTTCAATCCCCAGTACCACCCTGAACACATACTCACACCCAGAAGGTATTATTATTAGTATTATTACTGCTTTTATACTCAAGTTTATAGTTTAGTCTCCCCCATCCAGGAGGAGAATAGAATTATGGGACCCTCTCCTATTCTTTCCTCTTTTCCTTCTTTCTCCTCTTTTTGTTTGTTTTGCTCTGTAGTACTGGAGATTGAAATCAGAAGAGCTCTATCACTGAGCTACATATTCAGTCCTCTTTATTTTTTTTAATTTTGAGGCAGAGTGTCACTAACTTGCCCAGGCTGGCCTCAAACTTGTGATCCTCCTGCCTCACTCAGCCTCCTGAGTAGCTGGGGTTCCCACTACTGACTTCCTCTCTCTTTTTTGTCTCAGGGTTACAAAGGCTCTCACACTGGGTGATTATACTTAGACTAAATGGCACAAAACTATCCATAATATACAATTCATGCCACACCATCTGCTCTCAAAGCTCAGGCTCCTGTACGTAACAGTGCTCATGCCAGAGATTCCTGCGTGGCTTGGAACCAAGGACTCGTAACGCAACTATGCGGAATTATGAGATATTTGTTTTACCTCTTTGGCTAACTCTGAGTTTAGAATGGTCTTTGGTCTTTGTAACAAGAAAAACAACTGTCCACCAAAATGAATGGCTAAGACACATCAAATCAAATAATGTCCTTAATTGGACAGATGAGAAAGCAAAGAGCAAGCCTGACGTGGAGTCCATCCGAATGTCACCCTCTGACAGAATCCTGGTGCTAAAGGGAGAAACAAATAATTTTCCAACCTTTTTACCCTTGCCATTGAAAGACTAGAATTTGATCTTTAGATTGGGTTTAGTGTTGGGTTGGTTTCAAAATTAGTGACCTGGGAAGTCCCAGACAGCAGCCAGTACTTCCTCACTCCATGAATGGGTGGCTGTCCCTCTCAGTCGGTTGGTTCCTCCCATTCAGCCTCTTTGAACACCTCAGCTAGCAGCAACACAAAGCAGAACAGTTGACCCAGGAGATCCTAAATGTTTGAAGCTGCAATACATATGTAGAACCCCTGGTTTTCTTTTTAAATTTTGAAAATATGTATTCAACAGAATTCTCTATTTAAAAAAGTTTTTTTAATTGCATCTCTGAAGCCAATTTTCCATCTCAGTATTTATAAAAATTGGAGTGATATTTGCCTTAAACTCTTAACATTTACCAGTTAACAGCATTCAATTCATCTATAATTTAAAAAACAAATAGAGAAGAAAACAAATCCTTTGGTCTCCACACTGCTTAAGCCTTCATACGCTGTTCTCCATACAGCATTACAATGGGTAATGTTGAGTACTCAGTGATAGAAAGGTGTTGGCAAGAGGTTAAATTTATAAAAGTGTAAAAAAAATATTTTTAAAGGAAGAAACTTGTCTGTGACAACTAGTATTTGCCACATTTTCTTCCAGACATCAGTAAAACCAAAGAGAATAAAGTTGGCTTGAAAACTGAGAATATAAATACAGAAAACAAACAAATCGGGCAGCCCCTTGCTTCTGTCTCTGTCACACTCAGAGAGTACCCAGGTGTTCCAGGGAGAGCAAGTTGCATGGATATGCTTACCTAGAGCTGCAGTCCAGGTATCTCCCATGGCTTGGGCTGAGTTGTGGCTCAGTGGTAGAGCACATGCTTAGCACGTCTGAGGCACTGGGTTTGATCCTCAGCAGCATATAAAAATAAATTAAATAAAATAAAGGTATTGTGTCTATCTACATCTAAAATATTTACCAAAAGGAAAAAAAAAAAAAAAAAAGGAAGCCCAGTCCTCACATTTGCTGTAGAGCAGCAGGAGGAATTCCTCTTCTATGGGGAGCAATTGAGGAGAAGCTCAGTTCCCAAACAGGGTTTTCCAAATTGCCTCACTCTGTAGACTTCCCCAAGGGCCAGCCATTAAGGGTACTTGTCTGCAATACCTGTATAGGAAAAAGAAAACACCAGAGGCCCTAAGACACAATGAAATAACTCAGTGTGAAAGAATATACAACAAAAATTAAAATCACTTTTTTTGAATTACTTCAGCTTCACACTTAAAAATCAGAGAGACCAGGCCGGGGATGTGGCTCAGTAGTACAGCACCTGTCTAGAATGAGTGGGATTCTTGGGGGGCGGGAATGTTTTTTGTTGTTGTTGTTGTTTTCAGAGAGACTAAAATTCTCATTGAACATCCTGGGATTTATTTTGAATCCCTTAATATTAAAACCAATCCAAACAAAAGGAAGCACACATCTATGTATCAAAAATTACATTCTCGATGAGCATGGTGGTGCACACCTGTAATCCCAGCTGAGGCTGAGGCAGGAGGATCTCGAGTTCAAAATCAACCTCAGCAAAAGTGAGGTGCTAAACAACTCAGTGAGACCCTGTCTCTAAATAAAATGTAAAATAGGGCTGGAGATGTGGCTCAGTGGTTGAGTACCCCTGAGTTCAATCCCTGGTACCTGCAAAAATATACATATATATCTATATCTTTATTTATTCTCTATGGATTTTATTAGAGCTCTAAACAGGGAGAGCAAGTTGCATGGATGTGCTCACCTAGAGTTGCAGTCCAAGTATCTCCCAGGGCCTGAGCTGGGGTTGTGGCTCAATGGTAGAGTGCCTGCCTAGTAATGCCTACTTTAAATTGATAGAGGGAAAAAAAAAAAAAATCTTTCTTCTTTTTTTTCCCCCAGTGCTGGGGATTGAATCCAGGACTCTGTGCATGTTAGATGAACCTTATCCTACTGAGCTACACCCCAGTCCAAAAAAAAAAAAAAAAAACCAAAACCACAAACAAACAAAAAACCTTAGGCAAATAAACATCTCCTACACCATCAAAATTTCAAGCTACAGAAGATTTAGCAAAAAATACAGAATAAAGAGGTATACATGAAAAGGAAAGTAAGATAGATTCCCCATCTCACACAATGTTTTTTTTGTTTGTTTGTTTTTTGTTTTTTTGGTACTGAATATTGAACTCAGAAGGTCTCTATCACCAAGCCATATCCCAAACATTTTTATTTTATTTTGTGACAGGACTTCACTAAGTTGCCCAGGTTGGCCTCAAACTTGTGATCCTCCTACCTCAGCTTCCTGAGTTTCTGGGATTACAGGAGTGCACTATCACACCCAACTCACACAAATTTGATGACAATAATAATAGCTATCTTACAAGTCACCATTATGGTATATCATATTGTATCTAAAAGTTGCACAAATCCACTAAAATAGGTGTTATCATCCCTATTCGATAAGCGAAGAAACCAAGGCTCAGGTACATTAAGTATTCCAAGGTCATACACTGCTAAATGATAGTCAGGATTTAAACTCAACTCTCTAAGAAATTCTAAATCCTTCCTGATACAGCGGTATTCCTTATAATTCCAGTTTCTTCATAGGGTGAAGCAGGATAATCACCAGTTCAAGGCCAGCCTCAGAAATTCAGTGAGACCCTCAGCAACTTAGTGAGATCCTGCCTCAAAATTAAAAAATAAATAATAATAATAAATAAATAAATAAAAGGGGTAGGGATGTAGCTCAGTGATAGAGTGCCCCTGGGTTCAATTCCCAGTTATCCTCCCCACCCCCTACAACAACAAAAAAGTATGATCCAAGCCTAGAAATACAAGCATCTCCTTGGAGCTTCTTAGAAATGCACAAGCTCCCTAGCAACTTGGGAGGCCCGAGCAGGATGTTTGCAAGATCGGTACCAGCCTCAGCAACTTAACCAGAACCTAAGCAACTTAGTGAGACCCTGTCTCAAAATAAAAAGAACTTGGTATTCTTTTTATTCTCAGTGCACCTCTGGAGCTCAGGTCCCACCTTGCACTTTAACAAGATCTTTAGGTGATTTGTATTCAAATTAAAATTTGAGAAACACTGTCTTAGGGAAGGGTGATTCCAGGAACAGGGAAGGATGCCTCTCATCCTTGTTAAAGCCATGAACATTTGTAGAACTAAGAAGGGAGGGTATGGCAAGAATGCTCTCACTTTATAACCTTTCCTCTCTGATTGATTTTTAACTAAATAACTGAATGTTTAATTCTTTCTTTCTTTCTTTTATTTTTTAATAGTACTTTGGATTGAACCCAGGCCTGCCTCAAGCATGCTAGGAAGTGCTGTACCACTGAGCTCTAGCCCCAGACCACAATATCTGTTCTTTTTTTTTTTTTGGCTGCTTTCCCTTAGCATAATGTTTTCAAGGTTTATCCATATTGTTCACCAGTCACAGATGGCAATATTCTCTCAATAGGTGTTTGGGTGTCAGGAGCAATGTAACCTCATCACCTGCTCTTCCCAAGGGGGCTCCTGAGTGCCATCATTCACCTAAGAGAAGTCTTTCTCCTTCTATTACTAATTACCCTATAAGGACATCTTTGGTAGAGTTCTCTTTTCCCATCTTCTCCCTGGGACTTAGCAGCTCAAGTGTAGCTGGCCGTTGGCCAAGCTTCCTTTCCAAGACACCTGCAGGCACTACTAGTGCTGCCACCTTATGCCCATTTCTTGAAGTAGTGGACACTGGATACGGCACTCTATTCCTCTCTGAGAGCCCTGCTCTTGGCTGTTCTCACAGCAATCAAGGTTGTGACTCATGACACAGTGTGACCAGGAGAGGTCGAGGGAGTACTGTGAGGGAATTCACTTCTGGTACCTGCAAAACAACCAAGAGGCAGAAAAGGGAGCAAGTGCGAATGCCCATGTGGTAGAGGGGAGCAGGATCTTATGATCTCTCTTTCTGATTCTCTGGGCTGTTTCTTTAGCTCCCATTTCTCTTCCTCTCCTCAGTTCACTTTCATTTCCCTGTTATTCTTCACAGAACAGGGAACCTAAACATATTTCCGATTCACCTGGATTGTCTTCTTTTGCCACTCCCAGGAGCCCAGCAGTAGTGTATTTGGTCACCAGGTACACTTAAGTTACTTCTATTAAAATACACACATGCCAGGCGCAGTGGTGCACCCTGTAATCCTAGAGACTGGGGAGGCTGAGGCACAAGGATCGTGAATTCAAAGCCAGCCTCATCAAGATAGCAAGACCATGAATCTAAATAAAATATAAAAAGGGCTGGAGATGTGGCTCAGTGGTTAAATGTCCCTCTGTTCAATCCCTAGTACAACACACACACACACACACACACAGTTTGTCTAAATATTCTGCCATACTGAACAGCAAAATAAGAAAAAGTTTTTCTGTTATTCAAAATCAAGATGTTCTTCCTTTCTGGGAGCTGTGGCCCACCAGGAGGATCCCAAGTTCAAAGCCAGCCTCAGCAATGGCGAGGAGCTAAGCAACTCAGTGAGACCTTGTCTCGGAAGCTATTCAAAGCCAAATTTTTATTATGAAACATATTTGAATTATGAGTGCCCTCCCCCCCCCAAAAAAAAACTAGCATAATAACAAATACACTGTCCCTAAATGCTCATGCTGGGATTTGAGAACTTCTCAATTAATTTGGGGCATAGAGATTACGGATTATCATCCACTACCATGAACTCCCTGAGTAGCTCCTTTATTCCTTATTCCTGGGAGGGACTTTCCAAATGAAGGCTCCAGGTACTTATCTGCCTTAAATTCTCACTGTCCCTCTGTCATATTCATTCAAGTAAAGTTTGAATACTACTACTGCATGCCAGTCCTCTGCAGAGAAGATTCTAGCTTCCATGGGATTTAGCTTCTGGGCAGGCAATATATTACTAAATTGCATTTCTTATAGACCTGTGGGGTGCTGGGTTGATTTCCCTCAGTGTATCTTGATTGCTGTTTCTGAGTGAAACAGGCAAGAAAGACCTTCCTATCTTGAACACCAAGGAAGAAAATCAGATAGACTCAGATGATCCTGGATGGTAGCCTTCTGCCTTTATCTTATTTAACCTTTGAATAACTTCCTGAGAGCCACAGAAGTATTCTTATGAAGCCTGAGAAACATAGCATTTAATGCACGGTACCATTGATCCATTGATTTATTTTTTTCTTTCTTTTCCTTCATTTTTTTTTTTTTTAATAATGGGGATTGAACTCAGGAGAGCTTTACCATTGAGCTAAATACATCATCCCCAGTCCTTTTTATTTCTAATTTTGAGACAGGGTCTTGCTAACTTGCTTATGGCCTCACTAAATTGCTGAGGCTGGCCTTGAACTCTGCAATCCACCTGAATTCTTTTTTGTTTATTTGTTTGTTTTTGGTATCAGGGATTGATCTCAGGGGTGCTTAACCACAGAGCTGCATCCCCAGCCCTTTTGTGTTTTATTTTGAGATAGGGTCTTGCTAAATTGTTTAAGGCCTCATTAAGTTGCTGAGGCTGACTTTGAACTTGTGATCCTCCTGCCTCAGCTTCCCAAGTCACTGGGATTACAGGCCTAGACCAGCACACCCAGCTCTGAATTCTTAAACATTGCTATGAAATGTTTTTTATATAGAATTTTTGTTAACTTGTGTATTTTTATGTTATTTAGAAATACGAACAGTTTACATTTACATGGTTGTTCCTCAATCCCTGGGAACTCAAGAGCAAAGTGTGACAGGTCTTCCCTGTTTTCTACTCCTTTTGTCTTCCACAGGGCTGGGCATATCAACAGAGGCTAGTTAAACTTTTACTGTTAGTCACTTTGTAGAGGAATGCATTATTTATTATCTCTTGCTTGGGGGTCAAAGCAACCAACCAGATCTAAAGACACATTTAGAAGACCTGTCAATGTAAACAGGTGTGTATTTATTCTTGACTTTGCTATTACAATTTAGTAAAGCTTCATTTGTCTAACACCTTTGGAGATTGTGAAAAGCCTGAATTCATTTTCTAAATAATTGAAATTAATCACTTTAGGTACAAAGAGTTTAAAAATATGCCGTTAATGAAATATTGCTTTAAATAAGATAGATCTTTGGCTTCTTGAAATGTATAGCAAGAATAATTTAATCTCTTACATTCAGAGCTAGATTGCAAACTTACGCATCTTTGAAAAATATTAATATATGCTAGATTTTTTTTGCTGTACACAACATGGATGCAAGGCTGGTAAGGTTTTGAGTTCTTTTATATCCTAATAACTTTTTCCCCTCCCTTTATTAAGTATTAGATTAATCACTACTTCCTGGGTGTCTGGTTTTAGCAGTCCTCTTCCTAATCTGTGTCCGAGGAAGTCAGATAACCAAAGTAGTAGCATTGTATGTAAAGTAAAAGCAAATAGATTTTGAATCTGAGGGTCTTTCCTAGAAGGAAATAATAGTATTAGCTTTTCAAAGGCAATTCAATGGTCTCTTTCACTTGCTCCAGTAGTTTCAATTCTACTGCTGATGCCCTAGATTTTTGGATAAATTACCTTCTCTAGAAAACTAAGATGTTTTTCTATCTTTTCTGCTAACACAATTCAGTCAGAAGTAATTGTTTCCATCAAAATTTCTCCTTTATTTCTAAACTATTCTTTTTAGTTTCTCCTGATTCCAAATTTCAAACCACTAGTCCTTCCAATAAGGCATAAAGAAAAATCTAAATAACTTAGAAACCTAGTAAAACTTAAAGATTTTCTTATAGATTGCAGGGAGTCTTCCAAATGCAATGTTTTTGTTTTGTTTTCTGTAGGAAAAGAAGGCTTTCCAGTTGGAGTTTTTAAACTAAAACCAATGTATTCAATTTCTAAGTCATAACAATCACCATTTAAAATTGAGGTTCAAACCCAGCACCATGGCACAAGCCTATAATCCCAGTGGCTCCAGAGGCTGAGGTAGGAGGATCAGGACTTCAAAGCCAGCCTCAGCAAAAAGTGAAGCATGAAGCAACTAAGCGAGACCCTGTCTCTAAATAAAATACAATACTTGAGGGTCTGAGGCAGGAGGATCATTAAATTCAAGGCCAGTCTGAGCAACTTAGTGAGACCCTATCTCAAAATAAAATGAAAAGGGTTTGGAGATGTAGATGTGGTAGAGCTCTCCTGGGTTCAATCCTCAGTACTTAAAACAAAAAAAAGAAAAAGAAAAGAAAGAAGTATCCAATGTATGCTAGGTGTTCATATTTTCTTTCCTGTACTTAAAGTAGTGCCGCAAAGTATATAACAACCCTAATTCAGACTCATAGACATTAAGTAATTTAATCAGTCAGTAGACCATTAAGTCAAATACCTGAGATTCAAATCCAAAATCTGGATTTTTGTTTGTTTGTTTATTTATTTATTTAGTGGAGCTGGGGATTGAACCCAGGGCCTTGTGCTTACAAGGCCAGCACTCTACCAACTGAGCTACATCCCCAGCCCTTTTTTATTGTTTCAAATGTAAAAAAAAAAAAAGTTTGTATCTCATATAACAATCTAGAAGGGAGTAGTTCTGGAGAATGTCCACCTACTCAAGCAAGAAGTTCCTTTCATATTGTTGCTTTGCCTTGTTAGAGGGAGTAGCAGCAGTCAGATGGGAGTAGGCAAGGCACTTATAGGTGCTTGCATGTTGACAGGAAGGAGAAATAGAGGATCCAGTTGCCCCTAGATAAATGAAAAGAATAGAAGGACTGGGAGTACCCATCTCCCTATTTCCCTCCTTCTAATACCCAGACAGAGCTACTCTCAAAGTCTGCATTCTTGTCATCAAGCCAGGTTGCCATATATATATTGGATGGACTCAATGCCTTTATTTGTTTTTATATGGTGCTAGGCTCGAAGCCAGTGCCTCACACTTGAGAGGCAAGTACTCTACCACTGAGCTACAACTCCAGCCCCTATATTTTTTTTTTATTTGTTCTTTTTAGATATACATGCCAGTATAATATATTTTGACATATTATACGTACATGAAGTATAACTTATTCTAATTAGGATCCCATTTTTGTGGTGTGCATGATGTGGAGTTACACTGGTTGTGTATTCATATATCAACATAGGAAAGTTACATCTGATTCATTCTATATTCTTTCCTATTCCCATTCCTTCTCCCTTCCTTTTATCCCCCTTTGGCTAATCCAGTGAACTTCTATCCCCTCCCCTTATTGTGTGTTAGCATCACATATCAGAGAGAACATTCATTCAGCCTTTGGTTTTTAGGGATTGGCTTATTTCACTTAGCATGATAATCTTCAGATCCATCCATTTGTCGACAAATGCCATAATTTCATTCTTCTTTATGGCACCTTTATTATACTATTGCTGAGCCATAATAAGAGGCTATTCAGCATGTCTTCTAGCAACTATGGCCAACTTGACCATGAACCTTTTGGTAATAAATGTAGTCAACCAATTGTATCTGTAATCAGCAATTATTGTTAGAAGATAAAGTAGAAGTGGTTTTCTCAGGGGCTAGAATCTCCCCCCTGAGGAAGCAGGTAGGAATGACTTACATTAGTCAACTGGCCCAAAGGCCAAGCAGTTTAAAGCCTAGTTAGGTTCCATAAGAGGAGCTTTATAGTCACTTGATGAAAGCCAAATGACCAAATATTAGACCAGCAAGTATATGAACAGCTCCATTCAAAATATAAAGGCAAATAAATATCCACTTGATGAAATATAGAGTTGAGACTTCAATAAGAACAAATACAAGCCAGGCCTGGTGGCACACGCCTGTAATCCCAGCAGCTCAGGAGGCTGAGTTAGGAGGATCATGAGTTCAAAGCCAGCCTCAGCAAAAGCAAGGTGCTAAGCAACTCAGTGAGACCCTGTCTCTAAATAAAATATAAAATAGGGCTGGGGATATGGCTCAGTGGTTGAGTGCTCCTGAGTTCAATTCCTGGTCTCCCTCCATACACACACACAAAAAAAAACATTAGTTCAATCAGAAGTCTTAGGGGACTGGGGATGTAGCCCTGTGGTAGAATGCTTGCCTAGCTTGTGGAAGGCCGTAAGTTTGATTCCCCATCCCCAACAACAACAACAACAGAACACCAGCATGGTGGTATATGCCTGTAATTCCTGTAACTCAGGAGGCTGAGGCAGGAGGGTCACAAATTGGAGAACAGCCTGGACAACTTAGTGAGCACCTGACTTAAAATAAAAATAAAAAGGGCTGGGGGTATAGCTCAGTGGCAGAGCATCCCTGGGTTTCATCCCTAGTACCACATACACACAAAAAAAGTCTTAGTAGTTTTCTCAAATACCTGTGATTGGAAGATAGGAAGATGGGTCTACTTGGCTTTAGTGGGACAAGGATCTTCTGGGAAGATGCATGAGATGACTTGATCAGAGAAGACATCCCCCTAAGGAATAAGTGACTGTGAGAACTGCAATTTCCTGAGTTCTTATTAATACTTACAACAGTTTTTTTTTTTTTTTCTGTTTTTTTGTTTTTTTGTACCAGGGATTGAACCCAGGGGCTCTTAACCATCAAACCACATCCCCAGCCCCTTCTACTTTTTATTTTGAGTCTTGCTAAGTTGCCCAGGCTGACCTCAAACTTGGGATCCTTTTGCCTCAACCTTTCAAGTTGCTGAGTTTACAAGTATGCACCCCATGCCCAACTCCTACAGCAGCTTTTTTTTTTTTCCTGGTAGTGGCGATTTAATCCAGGGGTGCTCAATTACTGAATCACATCCCCAGCCCTTTTTTATTTTTTATTTTAAGACAGGATCTTATTAAATTGCTAGGGCTGACTTTGAACTCACAATCCTCCTGCCTCAGCCGCCAGAGCTGCTGGGATTACATGTGTGTGCCACCGCTCCCAGGTTACAGAAGTTTTTGTTTGTTGGTTGGTTGGTTGGTTTGGTTTGGTTTGGTTTTTTTGGGGGGGTACCAGGGATTAAACTCAGGGGCACTAAACCACTGAGCCACATCCCCAGCCCTATTTTGTATTTGATTTAGAAAAAGGGTTTCACTGAGTTGCTTAGCGCCTCACTTTTGCTGAGGCTGGCTTTGAACTCTCCAACTTCCTGTCTCAGCCTCTGAAGCAGCTAGGATTACAGGCATGTGCCACCACGCCCGGCTATCACAGCTTTTTGAAGTCTTTAATTTTTTGTTTTTTCTTCCCTTTTTAATTGTGACAAACATGCCAATTTGGCTTTGCCTCAATTAATTCATATTCTTCCTTTCATTTTCTGATTGTGACTTAGGTTAGTTCTATGTTCTAATTAATTACATGTATATATCTTCAGCTACTACCCCAAATGCTTCTATACGGTTCCCTGATTCTTCTTTTTGTTGTTTCTATTTTAATTTTGAGTGTTTGTTTATTTTTTTTAATACTTTTTATTTTTTCTTCTTCTAAATTTTCAGATTTGTAGTGTTTTGATAGTTGGCCTTCTATACCCAACTACCTTTTTACCCAGAAGACATAAAACAGCTCATCTTCCTTGTGGTAAACAGACTTTGGATTTGGGGGGTTCTCCTTACTTCAAAACTGCCACCCCATCAAAGTTGTTATCAAAAGTCTGCTGTGGTCACTACTCAGTTAACTAAAAGTTTACAAAGGGCAACAACTCACCAATTAAAGTTTTGCTTTGGGTCTTTGTGTGAGGAGGAGGGAGAATGGGGATGTGGACCATGAGCTCTGTGTCTACACGGAGTCTTGTGTTTCCTCTTAGTGTTGCTGCTTTTGTTCCTGAACTGCAGTGATTGAGTGGGGTTAACCCGGCATAGTTTCTGCTCCAATAAATGCTTCTTTTGCAGGATGTTACTGACACATCCCTTCACACTTCTTCTCAGGTTGCTTCTACCTCAGGTGATCTGATCTTCTGTCTCCCCACATCTCATCTCCAATATCACCTCTTTAGGAAGCAGTCTCTAATTCTGCCAAACTTGAGGTCAGCAGATCTTCTGTTCTGAAGAACCAGATAGGAAATACTGGAGGCTTTATAGACCCAGAGACATAAGAGTGCTACATAAGGTCTCTGTCCCAAAGACTTAACTCCGCTGACGTAGTGCACAAGCAGCCATACACCACTGGAGTGGCTCTGCTGCAATAGAACATAATTTATAAGAACAGGGCATAGGCTAAATTTTGCCTATGGCTCAGTGTGCTGACTCTTGTTCTACTTAGATATTTCTTTTCTAGTCTAATTATTCATGTCTTCATTATCATATTTGTTTCTGTTAAGTTTCCCTCCACCAGAATATAAGCACCTTGAGGATAGGTGTTGGTGTCCTTACATGTCTCTGAACTAAACAAATCTGAGCTCCTAATAGGTATTCTATAAACATTTCTGGAAGTAAGCAGGAAAGAAAGATAGCAAGTGACCAGGTGATGTGGCATATGCCTGTGATCCCAGTGACTCGGGAGGCTGAAGTGGGAGAATTGTTAAGTTCTGGGCCAGTTTTGTTAATACAGGAAGACCCTGTCTCAAAAAATGAAAAAGAGGGGCTGGGGTTGTGGCTCAGCGGTTAGAGTGCTCGTCTAGCACGTGCGAGACGCTGGGTTCGATCCTCAGCACCACATAAAAATAAATAAAGGCATTGTGTCCAACTAGAACTAAAAAAATTATTTAAAAAAATGAAAAAGAAAAAAAGAAAGGTAGGAAGGAGTAAGATACTGATTAAGCAGAAAACAGGATTGTGCAAATCCTCCACTGCTATGCAATTAAATATGATCATCCCCTATAACACAATCAGATGCTGTTTATAACATGGCTACGTTGGGCTTTTCTAAAAGGCATGACCTCAGCAAACTTGCTTTTTTTTTTTTTTTTTGAGGGGGAAGGGTACCAGGGATTGAACTCAGGGCACTCGGCCACTGAGCCACGTCCCCAGCCCTATTTTGTCTTTTATTTAGAGACAGGGTCTCAGTTGCTTAGCGCCTCACTGTTGCTGAGGCTGGCTTTGAACTCAGGATCCTCCTGTCTCAGCTTTCTAAGCTGTGGGGATTACAGGCATGTACCACCTGGCAGCAAACTTGCTTTTGAAGATTCATGGAATAATTTTCTAAGATGGCACCCAATGATTTTCACTCCTGGTACTCACTTACCCCTTCTTCACTAAATAAGGCTATGTAACTTAAAGGGTGTTGTAGAAATAAAGGTGTATGACATCTGAGACTGATCATAACAGACATCAGTGTTTCTGCCTTGTTCTTTCTTGGATCACATACCCGCTGGGGGAAACTAGCTGTTACATCTTGAAAACATGTGTCAGGCAAATCTACGAAGAGGGTGAACAATCGAGGCCCCCTACTCCATCCCTGAGAGTCAGTCAGCCTAGAACTGGTTCTTTTCCCTCAGTCAGCTTCAGACATTTCACTATAACTTAGTGATGTTGTCTCAAAGCCAAACTACTTGGACATTTCTGAACTGATCCATAGAAGCTATGTGAGATAATAAAAAGCTTATTATTATCTTAAGATGGAAAATTTTGGGAAGAATTTGTTTTATAGAATACAATATGTTAAATGGCTTTCCTTCATTTAAATTCCCTGATGTCTTTCAGTATACTTTATTCTTTTCTTAACATTTAAAATATCTAGCCAGGGTGCTGGGATTGGGGCTCAGCAGTAGAGTGCTCACTTAGTATGTGCAAGGCCCTGGGTTCGATCCTCAGCACCACATAAAAATAAATAAATAAAACAAAATAAAAAGATATTGTATACAACTACAACTAAAAAAATAAGTATTAAAGAAAAACATCTAGCCAATTACAGTGACACACACCTGTAATCCCAGTGACTCAGGAGAGGGAGGCAGGAGGATCACAAGTTTGAGGCACAACAGGCTAGGTACATAGTTCAGTGGAAGAGCACCCCTGAATTCAATCCCCAATGACACACACACAAAAAAATCTATATTACTTAAATGTCTGTCTCCTTCATTGTAGCAAAGACCACATCTCATTCTTAGTCAAGCACAACTCCCAGCATTCAGGAGGGATTCAAATATATTTCAGCAAATATCCAATAACAAAGAATCCTAAATCTAAGAGTAATTTGCTACCAACATTTTGTATCCCTGAAACATATAATGGGGTCTTTCCCAAATCATTCTTCATATGGTATTAACACATTTATGTGCCTCCTTTGTAGTTTTTATCACACCAAATAACAATAACACTAGTGGTCAGTGTGTGAACTCTTTCAGGGCAAGACCTTAGCTTATTACCTTTGTATTTCCAGCATTTGCAATTTCCCATCACAAAGGGTGTTCAATAAATTCTTACTCAGTGATAAATTAGGAGAGGGGATTGATTTGTGAAATGACTAAAGATGGGCTTTCCCTGAAACAATTTGGTCTTAAATTTATGCTATTTCAAAACAAATAAACAAAACCCAGTAATGCCATCTCATTAAATATTGCATTTTGGGGAATTTGTTGTTTTGTTGTGGTATCATCAATTACACTGAACTGAAATAAGACCCACTTAATAACATCTCTTAACAAACCAAAAACCAAATTTAAATAGAGGTTCTACAGAGGAGGCAATAGATCAGAGGAAGGAAAGTAGCTTCTCTCGTCCAACTATCATTCCAGTTTGGCAATTAGAAAACACAGGAAGTTTACATCCTTAAGACTCACAGATCCAGCAATGAACCAATCCCTGTTCACATTGAACAGGAAATCCAAAGATATCAGGTTTAGATTCTACAAGTTAGAAGGCCTCCCTTGACAGAGAATGCCACTCAAAATATACAGAAAACAGATAATTTAGAAGATTCATGATATATGGAACTGAAAAGTGGAAAGAAAAAATGCTTCTAAACTGTATATGTATAGTAATACTCATAAATGTCTATGAATCCAAATACCATTATTATGGTATCAACAAGTCAGCAGACACTTGTCTTGAAATTAGTTTTTACTTTATGCTAGTGTACAAATTTATAAGAAAACTGTTAAAATCATTCTCAAGAAAAGAAAATCCATCAAAACATCAGGTAACATTAGAACATATCAATCATGATTTATTTCTTCTGATTTTCAACCAAAACTGCGTATACAGATTATATAATAAGTATACATACTAATTAAAACTGACAAGAGTATCCTTTGAGTTAGGGATGACTTAGAATTGAATCGGTTAATTTTCTCCTATTACTTCTAATTCCTATTGCAGCAACTATTAAAATTAACTAATTCGTACTAATACATCCATATAGAGTTCCATCATTAAAATATTGAAAGAATATCTTTCACTGGTTGGTTGGTTGGTTGGTTGGTTTTTGCTGTACTCGGGATTGAATCCAGGGGTACTCTACTACTGAGTAGAGTACATCCCCAGATCTATTTATTTATTTAGACAGGTCCTGGCTAAGTTACCCAGGTTGCCAGGTTGTGATCCTCTTGCTTCAGCCTTCCAAGTAGCTGGGATTCTGTGCACCCCATGCTGCCTCAGAGGTGGTCTTTCTGATTGGTTGATGACCTTCACATATCATATGAAAATAATTGTTATAAAGCAATAACAAAAATGAATCTACTTTAAATTGCCAAAATATGACTAGCATGGAACACAGATCCTAGAACAAAATTTAAGCCCACCTCTGAAGGTGCTCCTACATTCAAACATTTTTTATTCAGATCATATATAGTCCCAAAGGGAAAAGCACAATAATGCCAGCTATGGACCACACAGTTTGAAGCGGAACTTCTAACACAGAGTCACAGGAGCCACCACCATGGCCATTGTGTTTGAATGAACATTCTCATTTGGTGCTCTAAGACTAGGTTCTTTTTATATGATGTTGATGTTCAAAGCATCTCAGCTCCAAATTGTGACTTGTTCACTGAGAGCCCTGAATTGCAATTGTCATGAGGGAAGGATCTCTACTAACTGATAAAGCAGGCAACAATCTTAACATCTTCTAAGAAGCAAGATTGCTGCCCAGAAGTCTTTCACAGAAGTAGGTGATTTCAGTATATCCAAATAACGTATTAAATTTCTTTACAGATTTGTCAGGCCGCAATGGCAATCATTCATTCAACATATTTTTTGACGGCCTACAATTTGCTTGGCACTGTTCTAGGAGTTAGGTATATAGTGGTGAACAAAGAGGACAGAAGTCTACCCTAAGAAACCTAGATTTTAGCAGTGGGAGATAGACAACAAAAAGTAATTAAAATATGAAGGCTGGGTTTGTGGCTCAGTGGTAGAGTACTTGCCTGGCATATTTGAGGCACTGGGTTGGATCCTCAGCACCACATATAAATAAATAAATAGAATAAAGATATTGTGTT
The DNA here is from genome assembly GCF_001458135.2 of Marmota marmota marmota. Classification (NCBI taxonomy): domain Eukaryota; kingdom Metazoa; phylum Chordata; class Mammalia; order Rodentia; family Sciuridae; genus Marmota; species Marmota marmota. Next base: position 35,094,535 of record NW_026000082.1, read on the forward strand.
CAACTATAACTAAAAAATAAATATTTTTAAAAATGAAAAATAAAAAAGTAATTAAAATATAAGTAAAAGACTTATATTTTCAGTGGAGAAAAATAAGTCAGGTAAGAGGAATGGGGAATATCAGGGTAAGGCAGAATTATAATTTTAAATGGTATAACGAGGAAATACCTCAATAGGAAGAGCAAAAACCTGAATAAAGTGGTGAGTGCATCAATTGATTTGGGCTATCATAACAAAATACCATATGTTAATTCACTTAAACAATAGAGACAAATTTTCTCACAGTTCTAGAGGTCGAAAATCTAATATCAGTGTAACACTGGTCAGGTTCTAGTGAGAGTTCTTCTTGGTTTGCAGACAGTGCCTTATCACTGTGTGCTCACATGCCTTTCCTCAGTGCAAATGTGTGTGGAGAGACAGAAAGAGAGCAAAAGGTCTCTTGTGTCTCCCTTCCCCATTTTTTTACTTCTGCACCTTCTGGAGCTTTTTGTTGTTGTTGTTTTGCAGTTCTGGGAATCAAACCCAGGGCTTAGATGAATGCTAGGCTGGCACTCCACCACTGAGCCATATCCCCAGTCCTTCTGTGTCTTTTTATATGGGCATGAATCCTCTTGGATCAGGACCTTACTCGCATGACCTCATTAAACCTAATTGCTTTAAAAAAAAAATATGAGACTTTACTGTGACTTAGGGTTTCAACTTGTGAATCAGGGGGAATACAGTTCAGTTCATAGCAGGGAGTAAGTACACAGCACAGATACCTGGGGGAAGAATATTTTAGTCAGAGAGTTAGGATCAGAGATATAAATTAGGGAGTTGCCAGCACATAGATGATATTTAAAGCCACCAGCCTAGACAAAATCACCAATATATCAAGTATAGAGAATATAAACAAATTCAAGTGCTGAATCTTGGTACACTCCCATAGTTAACCATCAGAGAGGCAAGGAGGACTGAGCAAGGGAGACTAAAAGGAAGCAACTAATCTACAGCCATACCACCCTAAACGTGCCGGTTCTCGTCTGAAAGGAAGCAACTAGTGAGTGGGGCAGGGAGGAAAACCAAGAGAATGTAGCATCCCAGAATGCTACTAAAGAAAGGTAATATTTCAAGAAGGGACTGAGAACTTGTCAAGTAAGGCTGAAGGCTGAGTCTTGACCATTGGTTATCAATATGAAGGTAGCTGGTGACTTTACCAGAACAAATGCAGTGTAATGGCAAGGACAAAACCAATTGGGATAGATCCAGGAGAGATATGGAAAAGAGTAATTCCAAACATTAGTAGACTAGCAACGTAGGAAAAAAATAGATAAATTGAACTACAACGAAATTAAAAACATTGTGCTGCAAATGATACCATCAAGAATGGTGGCACGGGGCTGGGGATGTGGCTCAAGCGGTAGCGCGCTCGCCTGGCATGCGTGCGGCCCAGGTTCGATCCTCAGCACCACATACAAAGATGTTGTGTCCGCCGAGAACTAAAAAATAAATATTAAAAAAAAAAAAAAAAAAGAATGGTGGCACACTTCTGTATTTCCAGCTACTTGTGAGGCAGAGGCAAGATGATTGCTTGAGCCAGTTCAAGGCCAACCTGGGCAACCCTGTGAGACCCCATCTCAAATACATACATACATACATAAAATGAATTAAGAATCAAATAGGCAGGGGCTTGGGTTGTGGCTGAATGGTAGAGTGCTCGCCTACCATGCATGAGGCACTGGGTTTGATCCTCAGCACCACATAAATATAAAATAAAGATATTGTATCCACCTAAAAAGCTAAAAAATAAATATTAAAAAAATCAAATAGGCAAAAGATTTGAATAGACATTACTCCAAAGAAGATATGTAAATGGCCAGTGAACATATAAAAATTGTCTAACATCATTAGCCAAATTAGAAATGCGAATACCACTTCACACCTATTCTTACGGCTATCCTCAAAAAGACAGATAATAGAGCTGGGGGGTATAGCTCAGTGGTAGAGTGCTTGTCTAGCACACAGGAGGCCTGGGTTCCATCTTCAGTACCACAAAAGAAAAAGAGAGAGAGACAGAGAGACATAAGAAGTGTTGGTGAGGATGTGGAGAAATTGGAACTCTCACACATTGCTGGTGGGAATGTAAAATGGTACAGTGTTTTGGAAACAGTTTGTCTTTTCCTCAAAGTTAAAAATAGTTAATTAATTAATTTATTTGTGGTACTGGGGATGGAACTCAGGGGCTCACATATACTAGGAAGCACCCTACCACTGAGCTACGTCCCTAGTTACTTTATGACCTAGCAATTCTATTTCTAGGTATACACACAAGAGAGAGAACATGTGGGGCTGGGGATGTGGCTCAAGTGGTAGCACACTCACCTGGGCATGCGTGCGGCCCGGATTCGATCCTCAGCACCACATACAAACAAAGATGTGTCCGCCGAAAACTAAAAAATAAATATTAAAAAAAAAAAGAGAGAGAGAACATGTGTCACACAGAAACATTTATGTTTTCAAAAAGTTGTGCATGAGCCATGTGAAGTAGCACATGCCTGTAATCTCTGCAATTCAGGAGGCTGAGGCAGTAGGATCAAAGTTCAAGGCCAGCCTCAGTAATTTAGCAAGGCCCAAAGCAACTTAGCAAGATCCTGTCTCTCAAAATAAAAAATACAGGCTGGGGATGCAGCTCAGTGGTAAAGTACCTCTGGGTTCAATCCCCAGTACCAAAAAAAGAAAAAGAAAAAAAATTGTACATGAACGTTCATAGTAGCATTATTTATAAACAATCTAAATAAATGTTCATCAATTACTGAATAGAAAAATGAAACTGACATATCCATTTAGTGGAAAATTTATTTAACAATAAAAATAAATCAAGAACCAATACTTGTTTAAATAGGGATGAACCCCGAAAATGTAAACAAAAAGAATCTAGTGACCAAAGACTGCATATTATGTGATCCTATTATATGAAAAGTTCAGAATAGGCAAATCCAGTAGAGACAAAAATATTTGTAATTGTGTAGTGTTTGAAAGGATGAGGGGTGGGTGACTAACAGGAGGTTTCTTTTTGAAGGATGAAAATGTTCTAAAATTATGGTGATGGTTGCACAATTCTGTGAATATGTTAAAATTGTTAAATTGTGCTCTTTAAATGAGTGTATTTCATGGTATGTGAATTATTTCCAAATGAAGATATTTTTAAAAACAAAACACTGTATAGTGATTGATGACTTGAGGAGCAAGGAAAACTCTAGGAGATTCTTATTGAACCACCACTAGGGATTCAATTCTCAGTGTGTCTGATTCCCAAGCATGTGTGTTCTTAACCATTCTGCTACCCTGCATCCTAAGGATTACTTTCTTAGGTTACAGTCCCAATATGATCACAGAGACAAATGATATGAACAATTTACTAGAAGGGCTAAAGTCCTTGCAGCCATTTGGGCTTGCTAGGTATGTGGTCCCCTTCTAGGTAAAGTGATCCAAATTGTACTTTCTTGCTCAAAGGCTATTACTCATAGAACCTGTTTTGAATGAAACAACCCCTACTATGACTGCTGATTAACCAGTGGCTTAAACACAAACCTGAAACAACTATATACAGGCTAGCCAACTGCCACTGTGAGGCAATGACAGTGGTTTAGTGTTCAAAAGCCGCACTCAGGACCAAGTAATGGCGAATCAATCCAATCAAATTCTCTCTTTAGGGACACATAAATGCCAGGTGAACAAAGAGAAGGCAAGTAACTCAAGCTCAAGTTGTGGAGCTTTTAGCAGCTGTGTGGTAAGTGTAGAAAATGAATTATTTATGGAGAAGCTTTCAATTGTCATCCAAAGAGTGAACCCAAACACTTCTTGAAAACAAGCTCACCCCACTAGGAACCCATGAATAGCACATTGAGGCTAAGTCATTGATGCTACTAGAAAAATATAATGCCATGAAGCATTCTCCAAGGATAAAGCTTTCAAAGGGAAACCAAGTCATTCCATCAGATTGAATCATTGTACCAATAAAAATTTTAAACTATCTTTTTTTTCTAAAGTGTGTGGGGGGAATGAAGAGAAGTTATAATACCCTATCCAACAAAGGCCTCTTAAACCTCTGAATCTTCACTTCTCCTCAAATCTTAAACCCTTTTCCTGCCCTGCACTCTCACCTAATGGATCTGTTTTTACATCATTGAAAAAATACCGACAACCAGGAATTTTCTCATCCTTTAACCACCAAATCAACCAGTTTCTCTTTATTGGCACCCATGTTTTGTTCTTTTCTCCTGTGAAAAGGCAAAAACTGTCCCCATTCCTATATGAAACCAGTTATGCCATCTGTATCCTATTCCCTCCAGCCTCGTCACGGACTTTGCTCCTGAAAATTTCCCAAATCTTTCCTGCATCATCAGTTTTTTCCTTTCTGTTGAAAACATGCAAGTACACTCTAGTTCTCTTTCCCCATACTTAAAAAACTGTTCTGGGAAATTAAACAAACAAACAAACAAACAAACAAAATCTCTGGAGTCAAGATAGCTTTTAATTCTGACCCAAACTTGGATAAATTATACTACAAAAAAGGAAAAGTTTCTGTAAAATAAAAAATCACTATTAACAAAATGAGAAGACATGTTTGCAACTCAATATCACAGAGGGATAATGTGCCCGATATATTAAGAGTCCCTACAGGGGCTGGGGATGTGGCTCAAGCGGTGGCGCGCTCGCCTGGCATGTGTGCAGCCCAGGTTCGATCCTCAGCACCACATACAAACAAAGATGTTGTGTCCGCCAAAAACTAAAAAAAAATAAAGATTAAAAAAAAAATTGGCTCCTTAAAAAAAAAAAAAGAGTCCCTACAAATGAATAAGAAAAAGACCAACATCTGATTAGAAAAATGAATCAAATGTAAAAAGAGACAATTCAATGAAAAGGAAATACAAAGAGCTTTTTAACTTTTGAGAATATATTCAACCTCACTCAACATATGAGAAATTAAAATTAAATTAAAAGTATACTAAGAAATCATTTTTCTTTTCAATACTGTTTTAGTTGCTGATGGACTTTATTTTATTTATTTATATGTGGTACTAAGAGTGTCTCACACATGCTAGGCAAGTGCTCTACCACTGAGCTACAACCTCATCCCAAGAGACCATTTTTCACTTTTCAGAAGGGTAGAGATAAAAACTTTGATATTATTCTGTATGGTAAAATAGACCTCATCACTGCTGGTAGGAAAGATATTGATACAAATTACATAGAAACATTTTGGCACCATATCTATCAAACTTATAAATGTACTTACCTCTTTTTTTTTAGTTGTAAATGGACACAATATCTTTATTTTACTTATTTATTTTATGTGGTACTAAGGATCGAACCCAGTGCCTCACACATGCTATGCAAGTGCTCTACCAATGAACTATATCCCAGCCCCTGTACTTACCTTTTGATTCAGCAAATCTTCTAAGTAATTTTATCCTACAGATATATTGTCTCATGTATGAAATACCTATGTACAAAATTATTCTTTGTAGTTTTGTTTGTAATAACAAGAGCTTGAAAACAACCTAAATATTCATCATTAGAGATTACTAAAGGATTGAATAAATATATTATGGCATATCATGATATAACAACACAATGCAGCCATAAATAAAGCAGAAGACCTTTTTGTATGCATTTGTGGAACAATTTCCAAGACATGCTGATAAGTAGAAAAGGAAGGGACATGGGCAGCAATAGATGCATAATGAGCTACCTTTTGTGTATATTTGTTTAAAAGGAGGGAAGGTGAAAGAGTGCACACACACACACACACACACATAAAACGTTTGCTTGAAGAATGTTTCCAGAAGGATTCATATGAACCTGAAAACACTGACAATAGGGTAGAAAACACTGTAGATGAGAGCAAGTTATGGTAGTTAAAGTTTTTCATAGTATATACTTTTTTCAGGGGGAGGGAACTATAGATTTAATCTAGAGGTGCTTTACCACTTACCTACATACCCAGTCTTTTTTTTTTTTTGAAACAGGGTCTCACTAAGATGCTGAGTCTGTCCTTGAACTTGAGAAGCTCCAGCCTCAGCTCCCAAATTGCTGGGATTATAGGTGTGTACTGCCCCACAGGGTTTGTATACCATTTTGTACAATGTAACACAATCAATTTACAATTTTGTCTTATTTACAATATCTTAAGAGTTATCCTTTGGTGGTGGTATACTCCTGTAATCCTAGCAATTCAGTAGGTTGAGGCAAGAGAATCAAAAATTCTGAGGCCAGCCTGGACCACTGTGCAAGACCCTATCTCAAGATGAAAAATAAAAAGGGTTGTTAAATGGTAGAGCACCCCTGGGTTCAATAACCAGTACTAAGAAAAAAAAAAGTTTTTCTTGACCTACTTCCTCCCTATCAATATCTTTATTTATTTGTTTATTTATTTATTTTGCAGTGCTGGGAATAAAATCCAGGGCCTCGTGTATGCTAGGCCAGCCTCTACCACTGAGCTGCATCCATATTTATTTGAATTTAATTTTTGTTTTGGTTCTAGTGATTGAACTCAGGTTTACTTTACCACTGAGCTACATCCCTTGGGGCCTTGTTGTTTTCTGAGGCTGGCCTCGAACTTCCGATCCTCCTGCCTCAGCCTCCGAAATCACTGGGATTACAGAGGTGTGCTATGGTGCTCCACATAGCATACCTTTTAGAAGATGATCTTTTTTTTTAATATTTATTTTTTAGTTGTAGTTGGACACAATACCTTTATTCATTTATTTTTATGTGGTGCTGAGATTAGAACCAGGGCCTCACATGTGCTAGGCGAGCACTCTACTGCTGAGCCACAACCCCAGCCCTAGAAGATGATTTTTTATGTTTCATCCAGTTTGCTTATCTACATTCTGTGACAGGGATGACCTGAATTACATAGCCTATCATTACCAATAATAAAAGTCCATTCAGTTTACTTTATTCCTGCAAGAGAATAATCTCATTAACTCTAGTCAAAGGCTCATTTCAGGTCTGGGTGAGGGCATATGGTCATTCAATATTACCATATAATGACTTTGGGAAGAAAGGGCTAGTTTCTAAGAAGAGGACATTGGTATAGGATAAATGACTGGCATCTCTAATTTACCAAATTACTTGCTATTTTCTAAAAGTATCCTCTAGGCTGGGTGTGGTGGCACATGCCTATAATCCCAGTGACTTGGGAGGCTGATGCAGGAGGACTGCAAGTTTGACACCAGCCTCAGCAATTTAGCGAGGCTCTAAGCAATTTAGGGAGAACCTGTTCCTTTTTCTTTTTCTTTCTTTCTTTTTTTTTTAAGTATTTACTTTTTAATTGTAGCTGGACACCCAATATCTTTATTTCATTTTTATGTGGTGCTGAGAATCAAACCCAGTACCTCACACGTGCTAGGTGAGTGCTCTACCACTGAGCCATAACCCCAGCAAGGGAGAACCTGTTTCAAAATAAAGAATAAAAAGTTTGGGAATTTATCTCAGTGGTAAAGCACTCCTAGGTTCAATTGCAGTACAAAAAAATAAATAAAATATCTTCCTATATTTATTTTCTGTGCTTTACCTTATGAGATCCCCTCAGTCAGAATCTCTTCCTGTTCACTATCTTTTTTTTTATTACTTAGCCTAAATATTGCTCATCTCAAAAACAAATAGATAAACAAAACCCCAAAGCCAGAGCCTCTTATCTGTATGCCCTTTGTAACTTGCTTACACCTTTCCCTAATAATAAGGGATAGGGATTATTTTTTCACCTGCATGACCTAAGATTTTGCCAGGCACATTTAACAAATATTTGTTGAATCAATGAATGAAAGAACACTAGCTGGGGGCTGGAGTTGTGGCTCAGTGGTAGAGCACTTGCCTAGCATGTGTGAGGCCCTAGGTTGGATTCTTAGCACTGTATATAAATAAATAAGTAAAATAAACGTCCATCAATATCTTAACACTTTTTTAAAAAAGAACACAGGCTGGGGCTGGGGCTGGGGCTCAGCAGTAGCATTCTTGCCTGGCACGTGTGAGGCACTGGGTTCGATTTTTAGCACAACAAATAAATAAATAAAGGTCTATCAACAACTAAAAAAAAAAAAAAAGAACACCAGCTGTACCATTCAATTTCTACGTTTTCTTGGATCTTAACATTCCATGATCCTTTGAAATTCCAACTCCAAAAAATAACTTACTTGGTGATGTTTGTTGTTGTTATTGTTGTTGTTTTTGCTGAGCTGGGGCCTGAATCCAGGGCCTCATGCATGCTAGTCAAGTGGTTTACTGAATAGCAACACCCCCCGCCAGAACCAGTAAGTTTTTATGACCTCTGGCAAATGTTTGGTAGATGAACAAATGGCTATCAGGGAAAATTTTAGGAGAAACATCAAGAACTGAATAAATGGCTGATCACACTTTTAGTATGCTCTTTCTTCTCCTTCTCCTTCTCCTTCTTCTTTTCCCAGGGGCCTGGGATCAAATCCATCCAGGACCTTGCACATGCTATGCCAATTCTGCCACTGAGCTAAATCCCCAAGCCCAGCATGCTTTTTCTTTTTTATTTTGTACTGAGGATCAAACTCAGGGGTGCTTTAACCCTGAGTCATATCTCCAGCCCTCTTTATTTTTTGTTTTGAGAAAGTGGCTTTGCTAAATGCTGAAGCTGGCCTCGAACTTGCAATCTTGCTGCCTCAGCTTCTAGAGTCTCTGGGATTACAAGCAACCACCACCACACCTTGTAGCATGTTCTTTCTCAAAGAACAACTACCCACTTAAGTAATATTTTTTGCCAAAAATGCTTAACTTTTAAATATAAAGAAATAATTTGGGGCTGAGGTTGTGGCTAAGTGGTAGAGCACTCGCCTTGCACGTGCGAGGCCCTGGGTTTGATCCTCAGCACCACATAAAAATAAATAAAATAAGTGTATTGTGTCCAACTACAACTAAAAAATAAATATTAAAAAAAGAAATAATTTAATTAATCCAAATTAAAGGTAGGATGTTGGGAAATTGCTCTAGAATAAAGGAAACTAAAAGAGAGGTAAGGAATAAATGCGAACCAATTTAAAAAAAAAGCTATAAAGTACATTATGAGAATATGTGGGAACATTTGACAAACGCTCACATATTAGGTAATAAAATTGCATCTGCATTGTATAATTGCGGACTGAACCCAGGGGTACTCTACCACTGGGCTCTATCCCAGATCATTTTATTATTTTATTTTGAGATAGGGCTCGCTTAATTGCCCAGGCTGGCTTTGAACTTATGCTTCTTACGTCTCAGACTACTAAGTAGCTGGGATTACAGGCACGTACCACTAGGCCCGGCTACATTGTGTTTCTCAATGATGACAATTGTATCATGGTTAGGTAGATGTATTGGACTGAATGGTGGCCCTGCAAAAGACATGTTCATGTCCTAATTAATCCCCAGAACCTGTGAATGTTATTTGGAAAAGGGGAATTAATGGATGTAAGGAATTTTGAGATGAAGAGATTATCCAGGGCTATCTAGGTGGTCCCTAATTCCAATGAAAAGTATCCTTACTTGACACAGAGGCAGAAAATAGGAGGTAATGTAAATGAAGAGGCAGAGATTGGAGTGAGCAGGCTGTAAATCAAAGAATGCCAATAGCCACCAGAATCTGGAAGCAGCAAAGAAATCATTCTCCCCTAGAGCCTCAGTACCAAAAAACAAACAAACAAAACAAAAAATGTGCCATGATGTCTACTTTTAAAGGGATCATAAAATAATATATCTATATCTGTATTTACATCTATCTATCTGGAACCAGGGATTGAACTCAGTGGTGCTCAACCACTGAGCCATGTCCACATCCTAAGCCTTCTTTAATATTTTATTTAGAGACAGGGTCTCACTGTGTTGCTTTAGGACCTCATTAAGTTGCTAAGCCTGGCTTTGAACTCTCAATCCTCCTGCCTCAGCCAACTGAGCCAATGGAATTACAGGCAGGCACCACTGTGCCTAGCCAAAAATAATATTTTTAAAAGCTATATAGGATTAGGGTAATAGCTCAATGGCAGAGCATTTGCCTAGCATGCATGAGACATGAGACCCTTGAGTTCAATCCCTAGTACCACCAAAAAAAAAAAAAAAAGGAAGGAAGGGTTATAGTTTGGATATGAGATGTCCCCCAAAAGCTCTGGGGTTAACACAGAAACATTCAAAGGTGAAATGAGTAGATTATGAGAGCAGTAACCTAATCAGTTCATCCTAATTTGAATGGACTAACAGTGTAACTGTAGGCAGGTGGTGTGTGGCTGGAGGAGGTGGGTCACTGAGGGCGTGCCCTAGAAGGGTTCACCTTTCCTGCAGCCCCTTCCCTTTGCTCTCTCTGCTTCCTGGCTGCCATGAATGGAACAGTGTCCCTCCACCAGGCCCTTCTGTCATAATGTTCTGCCTCAGAGCAATAGGGTCAGCCCACCATGGACTAAATCTCTGAAACTGTGAGCTCAAAATGAACTTTCCTCCTCTAAATTGTTCTTGTCAGGTATTTTGGTCACATCGATGAAAAACTAACACAGGAAGGAGTGAACAAAGGAAATAAAGGCATATTTGTGTGTGTTTAAATTAAATATATATATATATATATGTGTGTGTGTGTGTGTAAATATATATGTACACACACATATATGGATGTATATATGTGTTTCTGCATGTGTATATATATATAAATAATATGCATATGCATCCATAGTAAATAAGGTAAAATGTTGATATTAACAATTGATAAATTAAGGTGAAGAGTATATGGAATGGTCATTGCACTATTTTTCTATTGTTATATAAAATTGGAATTTGTAAAAAAGAAAAGAGGAGTTCTTGAGCTTTAAAAAAAAATGACTTGCGGGGCTGGAGATATAGCTCAGTTGGTAGAGTGCTTGTCTTGCATGCACAAGACCCTGGGTTCAATCCCCAGCACCACAAAAAAAAAAAAAATTACTTGCAGGCTGGAGTTGTGGCTCAGTGGTAGAGTGCTTGCCTAGCACATATGAGGCACTGGGTTCGATTCTCAGCACTGCCGCAGTCTGGCTGGGCACAATCAGGAGCCACTTGTCAAAAGAAACTAACTTTATTTTTAGAACCACACAGGCCAAACAAAACAGCCTCTCAGGAAAAATCCTCAGAGCCTCAACTGCCACCACCGGCTTTTCACAAGCCTCTCTCTCCCACACAAGCCTCTCTCCACCTCCCACAATCCTCCTGCTCTTGAGGCCGATTGGCTGGGTCACGTGGGCGGAGCCAAAAAAAGTCCCCCAATGAGCAGCTCCGTGGTCTGAAAGGGCAGGGAAACAGTCCAATGAGCATCACCGCAGAGGAGCCAATCAGCTAGATGTTGCTGGGGCCGAGGAGCCAATCAGCTAGATGTTGCTGGGGCCGCTGTGAGCCAATCATCAGCCGGCAGCTGGAAGTTTGCTGGCAGCTGGAAGTTTGCTGGGGCCCCTTTGGCTGTGGCTCTCAACACAGCACCACATATAAATAAATGAATAAAATAAAGGTTCATCAACGTCTAAAATTTTTTTAATTACTCACCATATCAAGGCTGTCTATCAATGATTAAAGACAGCATCCATATAATTTCATATGAGGACAGTTATTTCAAAAACTTTTTGGAAACCTCAAGAACGAGTCAAAACCAGCAAGATCTGCTGCCCTACACCCCCTACCCAGTCCTCCTGATGGAAGGGCTATGAAAAGTATGAAATGCTTTTGAATGGCAGAGCTGAGCAAGCTCTTTATCTTACTTACAAATAAGGGTAGCATGGGAAAGGAGAAGGGGTAAGTTTAAATAAAACTAGAAAGAACTACTTAGGAAATGTACAGGTTTTCCCCTTCATCAGACTCATTATTATTTGCATCACTGACAATTTCACATGCACATATAAGTTCCTCCACATTCTACCTTTATGGAACTAAGTACAGAGACCATATTATTAAAAATCTGGGGAGAAAACACAAATTCAAAGTAATGGTGGTTTAAAATAACATAAATATTGTATAAGCAGTTATCAGATGAAAGAAATTCAAAGCCCAGTTAAGCTCTTTGCTCTCAAAGTTGAAAATGAAATGAAAGCAATTTTTACAAGTATATTAGTAAAATAAATACAGTGGAAATGAGGAAAACATGAACTAACAAGCTCACTTCTGTAATGATATAAAGATAAATGATATCTACAAAAGTGACATAGTCCCAAAATAAACCAACCAAAGTAAAGAATAATCTTTGAAGCTAGGAATGGGAACATGAACCTGTAGCCTGCTAGCTACTCAGGAGGTTTATGTAGGAGGATTACAAGATAGCAAGGCCCTGCTTTGGAAAAAAAGAAAAAGAAAAAATATATATATAAGAAAAATTTTAAAAAGCAATAATCTTTGCGTAAATTTAGACTTTTTCTTTTTTGGTACTAGAGACTGAACCCAGGGACGCTTAACCATTGTTAACCACTGAACCACATCCCAGCTCCTTTTTTTGAGAGAGCATCTTGCTAAGTTGTATAGGGCTTTCCCTTAGTTACTGAGGCTGGAGTCAAACTTACGATGCTCCTGCCTCAGCCTCCTGAATCGCTGGGATTACAGTCATGCACCACCATGCCCAGCTAAATTTATATTTTTTGTTAGGCAGACTGCACTCATATGCATTGCTAATTTAAAAAAGAATTAATGCCTGCAGAGTTACGAAAAATGGTGTTGTGAATGGATAATTATGATTGTAATGCATTCCACTATTGCCATGTATGTAAGAAATTTTTAAAAAATAAAAAAAAATTAAAATGGGCAAAAAAAAAAAAACCCAAAAAACAAAAACTAATGTCTGGCATGGTGGCCCACACCAGCAACTCAGGAAGCTAAGATAGGAGGATAGAAAATTTGAGGACAGTCTCAGCAACTTAGTGAGTCTATAAGCAACTTAGTGAGACCCTGTCTCAAAATAAAATAAAATAAAAAAGGACTAGGGTTGTGTCTCAGTGGTTAAGTGCCCCTGGGTTAAATCCCCGCTGCCATAAGTAAATAAATAAAATAAAATGCAGAAAGACAGTTACCTGGGGCTGGGGATGTGGCTCAAGCGGTAGCGCGCTCGCCTGGCACGCGTGCGGCCCGGGTTCGATCCTCAGCACCACATACAGGGAAGGATGTTGTGTCCGCCGAGAACTAAAAAATAAATATTAAAAAAAATTTCTCTCTCTCTCTCTCTCTCTCCCTCCCTCTCTCACTCTAAAAAGAAAAAGACAGTTACCTACTTAGTGTCTCTGTCTCTCTTTGTCTCTCTCTCTCTCTCTCCACCCTGGGTTTGATCCCATCACCAAAATAATAAATAAATAAACAGGAAAGAGAGAACTAGGTAGGTAACCATTTTTTTCTGCATTTTATTTTACTTATTTATTAGCACCTGGGATTTAACCAAGGCATGCCATATCCCCAGCCCTTTTTTAATTTTTTTTTTTTTTTAATTTTGAGACAGGGTCTTGCTAAGTTGCTTAGGTCCTCATTAAATTGCTGAGGCTGGATTTAAACTTGCAATCTTCCTGTCTCAGCCTCCCAAACCACTGGCATTACAGGCATACATTACCAAGCTCGATTTATGTTTTTGAATTTCAATGATAAAAATATAATAAATTATTTTAATTTAATTTTCCACTCAAACATTCAAGTATTTATTGAACACCTGCCATATATAAATTACCATGGAGCAGGTTGTTGTGGGAGGGGTGGGTTTGAGGAAAAAATATACATATATTCTCTATGTGCACACATGTGTCTCACTTATATGTATGAACCCATTTTGGGCAGGGGGTAGTACCAGGGATTGAACTCAGGGGCACCCAACCACTGAGCTACCTCCCCAGTCCTGTTTTGTATTTTATTTAGAAACAGCATCCCACTCAGTTGCTTAGCACCTTGCTGTTGCTGAGTCTGGCTTTGAACTCACCATCCTCCTGTCTCAGCCTCACAATCTGCTGGGATTACAGGCATGTGCCACTGCACCCAGCTATGAATTCATTTATTAAGCATCTGCTATATGAATTCACACATTATAAAAGATACCCTTTGCCTGGTGCTGTGGCATAGGCCTATAATTCCAGAGACTTGGGAGGCAAAGGCAGAAGGATTGTGAGTTCAAGACCAGCCTTGGCAATTTAGACTCTGTCTCAAAATAATAGATTAGGGGCTGGGATTGTGGCTCATCAGTAGAGCGATTGCCTAGCATGTGCAAGGCTCTGGGCTCAATCCTCAACACCACATAAAAACAAATAAATAAAATAAAGGTATAAAAAAATATAGTGTACAGCCTAGTGAGTTTGAGCATATTCATTCACAAGGTTGTACAAGCAACACCACTTTTTACCATTTTCATCATTTCCTAAGAAAACCTTGTACCCATAAGTAATCATGACCAAAATCTCCTCCCTGGTCTCTGTGACCATTAATCTACTTTCTATCTCTGGATTTTCTCAATCTGGATTTCATGTAACAAAATCACATAATATGTGACCTGTTGTGACTGATTTCTTTCACTTAAAATAGTGTTTTGAAGTTTTATCCATGTTGTAGCTGTTTCATTCATTTTTATTGCTGGATAATATTCCATTTTATAGATATATCACATTTTGTTTACATATTCATCAGTTGATGGACCCTTGAGGTGTTTCTATTTTTTTACTATAATGGTGATATAGTGATGCTATGATATTCATGTACAAGTTTTTGTGTGAATAAGGTAATCATTAATATGAATAATTAATATTAATGCACTAATTTTTTTTTATGGTACCAAAGATTGAACCCAGGGGCACTTAACAACTGAGCCACATCTTCAGCCTTCTTTTTTTTTTTTTTTTTAATTTTATTTTGAGACAGGTTTTCCTTAAATTGCTAAGGCTGGTCTAGAATTTACAATCCTCCTGCCTCAGCCTCCCTAGCCATTGGGAATACAGACGTGGACCACCTCACCTTGCTCCCAGCCTTTTTTTTTTTTTTAAGTCAATTTACTTTTTATTTTATTTTCTTAGTTGTTGTTTGGATACATGCCTTTATTTTATTTATTTTTATGTGGTGCTGAGGACCGAACTCATTGCCTCCTATGTGCTAGGCAGCACTCTACCGCTGAGCCACAATCCCAGCCCCTTGCCCTTTTATTTTATATTTATTTTTTAGGTATAGTTAGACACAATACCTTATTTTATTTACTTATTTTTAGTGGTGCTGAGGATCCATCCCAGGGCACTGCACATGCTAGGCAAGTGCTCTACTGCTGAACTACAACCCCAACCCCTTCCAGTCCTTTTTTAATATTTTATTTTGAGACACGGTCTTGCTAAATTTCTGAAGCCGGCAAAATATATATATATTTGGTACCAGGGATTGAACCCAATGGTGCTTTTTCCACTGAGCCACATCTCCAGCCCTTTTTATTTTATTTAGAGACAGGGTCTTGCTGAGTTGCTTAGGGACTCACTAAGTTGTTGAAGCTGGCTTTGAACTTGTGATCCTCCTGACTCAGCCTCCAGAGCTACTGGTATTATAGGTGTGTGCCCCATGCCCCGTAATTATGTTTTTTATTGCTTTTTTATTTATTTTTATTAATTGTATATTAATGTATCAATGTAAAATCTACAAAAGTAGCTGATTGTGGTGAGCATCATGTAGTGGATTTTTGTTGGTTAGGGCTGCCTAGCATCCACCTCTGCTGCCCCATAGTAATAGTACCCATAATCCCTTGTGTGTGACCACATAAAATGCTTCCAAGGAAGCTGACTACCCCTATATCCGAGATATACCAAATTTGGCTTAAGCCTAGCCCATGCTAACTCCATGGACATCCATGAGCTCACTGATGACAGGTGATCTTAATTCAGGTAGATTGAGATATGAAAGGCCTTTGCTGGATCTTCTGGGGAAGATGTTTCCTTGATATGATGAAGTAACTTCCTAGAGAGATATTTCTACTAGAGGTGAGGGAAAGACAGATAACTTTCCTAGAAGCAGCTAGCTGTAACCATATGGACTTCATGCAGAAATAAATATAGAAATGTCAAATATTTTAGAAGCAGAAATGGAAAGAAACCCAGTCTTTGTTATCATCGTTGAGGACAAAGCTTAACCTGAATTTCCAGTTGATGACTAAATTCCCTTATTGTTTGAGGTTAATTTTCTGTTGCTTGCAATCAACATAGTACATCTCAGTATTAGCAGAAACTAAGATTTTTATAATACTTATAAAACTTTGACCTACATGAGATACAATGGATTTTGTCCAAGGAAATGATGAAAGGTTTCATGTGGAAAGTAATATCTGAATTATAACCTTCCAATTATAAAGTTTTGACTAAATACTGTGAGCTAACCAAAACTAAGCAGATTTCTTTTATTGTAGACCTTCTGAGAGCCTTTAGCATACTAACGTGAATTCTGAATATATCCAAAAGAGGGACATAATATGCAGTGTTTACTAAATTTACTTCACCCTAAACACACAATAATATTTCAAGGAATCCAGATGGCACAGGAAACACTGGTATTTATAATGTTAATGCATGGCCAGGAAAAAAAAAAAAAAGAACAAGATCATCCTGGCCAAGTTATTAGAAAGCTTTTACGAAGATGAAGGCATTTGAAACTACTACTACTACTACTACTACTACTACTATTATTATTATTATTATTATTATTATTATTATTTTAGATGGGATCTTGGTATGTTTCCGAGGTTGGCCTCAAACTCCTGGATTCAAGCAATCTTCCTGCCTCAGCTGCCTGAGGAGCTGAAATAAAAAACACATGCCACCATGCACAGCAAAATAATTTTTAATAGATTCTAACAAGTAGAATGGATCTAGGTAGCTTCTTTTTGTTGTGGTGGTTCAAAGTATTTATTTGAAAGAAATGTCAGAACACCATGACACAGATCTGTAATTCCAGTGACTCAGAAAAGTAGGAAGATAACAAGTTCAAGAACAGCCTCCACAAAATTTAGTGAGACCCTGTCTCAAAATGCAAAATTTAAAAAGACTAGGGATGTAGCTTGGTGGGTTCAATCCTCAGTAGCAAAAAAAAAAAGGAAAAAAAATCAGGATGGCTGGGGATATAGCTCAGTTGGTAGAGTGCTTGTCTTGCATGCACAAGGCCCTGGGTTCAATCCCCAGCACCACAAGAAGAAACAGAAAAAGAAACCAAATAAACAAAATGGAGGCACATGCCTATAATCCCAGTGACTCAGGAGGCTAAGGCAGCAAGATGGCAAATTTGAGGCCAGTGTCAGCAACTTAGCAAGACTCTGACTCAAAATAAAAAGTAAAAAGAGCTGGGGATGAATATGTAGCTCAGTGGTAAAAGCAACCCTAGTTCAATCCCCCAGAACCAAAAAACAAACAAAATATTAGCAACTATATCTAGTTGCACATTTAAATCAGTTTCTTTCTTTTTCAGGGTTACTTAACCGCTTAGATATATCCCCAGCCCTTTTTTGTATTTTATTTTGAGATAAGATTGCATTGAGTTGCTTAGGGGCCTCGCTAATTTCTAAGGCTGGCTTTGAACTCACCATCCTCCTGCTAGTGGATTACAGGCATGTGCCACCATGCCTGGTTCACATCAGTTTGTTGACTAAAATTCATCAGCTAAATTTTTCAGTCAAGAAGAAACCTTAGCTGGTCATTGTGGCAAACAATAATCCCAGTTACTCAGGAGGCTGAGGCAGAGGGATTGCAAGTTCAAGGCTGGCCTGGGCAATTTGGTGAGACCTTTTAAAAAAATTTTTTTTAAGAAGATTTAGTCTTTTTTTTTTTTAAATATCTTTATTTTTATTTATTTGTTTTTATGTGGTGCTGGGAACTGAACCCAGGGCCTCACGCATGTGAGGCAAGCTACAACCCCAGCCCGAGACCTTTTAAATATTAAATAAGAGCAATGGGGATGTAACTCAGTGATGGAGCACTTGCCCAGAAAGAAAAGAAAGATACTTGCAAGGGTAATCAATAGTGAGTTATTCTTTAAAGTTATTAGTAAGGCTCTTTTTCTGGAGCCCTAAAGCAAGCTCAACAAATAAAAGATAACTATTAGTAAAATATGCTAAAGTGAAAATGTATTGCACATTGTATTTATAGGGACACCTACAAATAGAGTCAAGAGTGATGATGATTCCTTTATATTTGATAAGGCACCTGGCAATGCATTTGTTACATATCAGCATCACTGTAAACTCTATAAATATATCCTGAAATAAACACTACATCTTTTCAACTCTGGCCATCCAATGGGAACAGCTGACAGTTGGAAAGAACTCTGCAGGTTTGTAGGTGATAAAATTAGAGAATTAAGCATTGTTACTTTATTAAGATAGAATCATTAAGTCTCTAAAACCTACTTACAATTATTTATGGTAGCTCCATTTACTCGAGAAGAAGAAATAGTTCTCTTCTATTTTTTCCAAATTAGTTCTGTGAATAAGGGTGATTAAAGCTTGAAAAGAAAAAGAGTGGGGTGCATGCCTGTAATCCCAGTGGCTTGGGAGCCTGAGGCAGGAGGATCATGAGTTCAAAGCCAGCCTCAGCAAAAGGGAGGCACTAAGCAACTCAGTGAGACCCTGTCTCTAAATAACAAACAACAGTAGGGCTGAGGATGTGGCTCAGTGGTCGAGTGCCCCTGGGGACTGTATCAACCAATCAATGAATAAATAAATATTCAGTAAGCATAATACATAAATATACAAAGATGTCTGGTTGTTGTTGTTGTTTTTGTTGTTGTTATTATTATTATTATTTTGGTACTAGGGATTGAACTCAGGGGCACTCAACCACTGAACCATATTCCCCAGCCCTGTTTTGTATTTTATTTAGAGACAGGGTCTTACTGAGTTGCTTAGCACTTCACTAAGTTGCTGAGGCTGGCTTTGAACTTGTGATCCTCCTGTCTCAGCCACCAAAGCCACTGGGATTACAGGAATGTGCCACCACTCCAACTGGTTATATTATTAATTTTTTACTTTTAATTTTATTTTTGGTACTGGGGGTTAATTCAGGGGCACTTAACCACTGAGCCACTCATGCAGCGCTTTGTTTAAAAAAAAAAAAATATTTTGAGACAGATCTTAAGTTGCTTAGGGCCCAGCTAAGTTGCTGAGGCTGGTTTTGAGCTTTTGATACTCCTGCCTCAGCCTCCCAAGTTGCTAGGATTACGATCATGCACCACCATGTCTGGCTATTACTATTTTTGATGCTGGGTGTTGAATCAATGGCCCTGAGCATGCTGACTGTGAGTTCTACCACTAAGCTACAACCAACTTGGTTTTTTGTTTTGTTTTGTTTTATATGATTTTGGAAATAAAACCCAGAGCCTCACATATGCTAGGCAAGTACTCTACCATAGAGCTACATGTCTAGCCCTTACCCTTATTATTTTAAAAATAAAATTATCCCAACTACTCTCCCATCATATCATCCCCAAAGTAAAAATCTAGGA
The DNA here is from genome assembly GCF_001458135.2 of Marmota marmota marmota. NCBI lineage: Eukaryota > Metazoa > Chordata > Mammalia > Rodentia > Sciuridae > Marmota > Marmota marmota. The sequence continues at coordinate 35,113,999 of NW_026000082.1, forward strand.
ATACAATTATTTCTTCACTTTTCATCAATGGCAAAATTAGAAAGAGAAAGAATGCAAAAGTTAAGGTTCCTCTCCCCCACCCCAGTATTGGGGATTGAACCTATCTAGGGGTGCTTTAGCACTGAGCTACATCTCCAGACCTTTTATCTTTTTATTTTGAGACAGGGTCTCTCTAAGTTGCCAAGTTGTAATCCTCCTGCCTCAGCCTACCAGGTTGCTGGGATCACAAGGGTATACCACCACACCTGGGAAGTCCCCTTTTCAGTAGTGAAATAAAAGTGAGGAAATAAAGAAAATTCAGATGACTAGTGAGAATTGAGAACTAAGAAAAAGATAAAAGTAAAGAGAGAGAGATTGACAGACACAAGTCCATATAATTGGGCTGTAGAAAATAAAAAATCCCAATAGAATGTGGGTGCTGAGATAGATCACTAAACTGAGAGAATATTGCATTCATGTCACTCCTCTGAGATATCAGCTTGGTGATGCTATGTAGGTCATTTTATCTTTCTAAGCCTCTGTTTCCTCATCTGACATACAAGGAGATTGAACAAACTTTCTCTGATATCCTATCTCTAACTTTCTATGAATCCCTAGAAGGCTCTCAAGTGGTGGAAGCTAATACAAGCTAAGATGGAAATTTGGAAGAATCTGAAGCCTAGCAAGAATCTAGCAGAGATTGTCAGTCAGATAGAGGAACAGCCAGGGTAGGAAAAGAAAACTGAGAAGTTGAAGAGTCAAGAGCAGTTGCCACGTGAACCATCTGCAAGTGCTCTCCCAACAATGCAGTGGAAGAAGAGACACCACTACCTCCTCATATAATTACTGCTATTGGAAGAACCATATGAAATTGGTTGATATTCAATTATTATGAAAATGGCTATTTCAACTTAATATTTTTAGATTATCTCATTTGGAGACAACGAGTCTTCACAGTACTGACAATTAGCAATTAACTGATTTACATGAAAAACAGTAGATTGATTTCTTAATTTTTTTTCAAAGTTGATGGTATATAGTAAACTAGAAAAACTATTACTATTACAAGGATCCTACCATTCATAATTGTGGTTAGATTAATCTCTCTCTCTCTCTCTCTTTTTTTTTTTTTTTTTTTAGTACTGGGGATTGAGCCACATCCCCAGAACTTTTTAATATTTTATTTAGAGAAAGGGTCTCATTGAGTTAGGGACACACTAAGTTGCTAAGGCTGGCTTTGAACTCCGGATCCTCCTGCCTCAGCCTCTGGAGCCTCTGGGATTCCAGGCATGCGCCACCACCACAGTGCCCTGCAATTCTCATATTTTTAAAATACAATTCTGAGGGCAGGAGTTGGAATTCAATGGTAGAGTGAACCCAGGGCCTCATGCCTACCCTGCATGAGGCCCTGGGTTCAATCCTGAACACTGTGGAAAACAAAAAAGAACGTTAAACCTAGAAGAGGAAAGGAATATCCCAACCATACAGTTTAAAAGCATACAGTTTAAAAGCTTGAAGCCAATCCTTGCCTAATCACAGAGGAACTGAAAGAAGTATTTAGTTACATTACTCTGGCTTTCTGGTAGAAGGAACTAGCTCTAAGGAACTAAGAAACTAAAAAAGAGAAGCAAAAATGGGTGGCTCAACTTTTGCCATCCAAATACAAACAGCAAAGGATTCTAGTTGGGTCTTGTTAAAAAAGGAAAAAAAGAATGACATCTGGAGATTTGGGGTTTGGCCCTAACTCTGACACTAACTCGTTTGACCCTGAGCAAGTCTTCACTTTTCAAAATCTGAAGTTTCACATGCTAGAAGCCCCGGGTCCAATCTCCAGCAGTGGGATTTAAAAAAAAAAAAAGAAAAGAAAAAAAAAAAGGCAAACATTGAAGTTTCATGTCTTCAAAATGAGGGAGAGGAACAAATGATCTAAAGGAAAACAATTTCAAATTTAGAGAAAAATTTCAAGAATAGTTCAAGGAACTCCCACAAATTCTTTAACAAAATCAAAAATCATTTTTTTTCATTATTTCCTCTTTATATTTGTAGTTATAAACATATGCCAATTATTTTCTGAACCGTTTTAGATGAAGAAACATCTTTTTCTTTTTTTTTTTCAGTGCTGGAGATTGAACCCAAAGCCTTGTGCATAGGGCAAATGCTCTACCACTGAGCTATATCCCCAGCTCTAAGGGAAAGATATTGTTGGTAAGAAATACAGGAGCAAGAGAGGTCTGTGGATGTAGTTCAGTGGTAGAGAAGTTGCATAGTGTGTGTTTGGTACTGGGGCATCAAAACAAAAAACTAAATAAAATAAAACTTTCTCTCATGTAATCACAGTAGGGATATGAAAATCAAGACATTTAACATTGATAAAATACCACTATCTAATTCACAGTCCATACTAAATTTGGTCAGTTGTCCTAAAAATGTCATTTAAGACTGTTTTTTTCTTTTCTTTTTTTTTTTAAATAAAGTGAGAGTGAGAGACGGAGAATTTTTAAATATTTATTTATTTTTTTTAGTTTTCTTTGTTTGTATGTGGTGCTGAGGATCGAACTCGGGCCCACGCATGCCAGGCGAGCGTGCTACCGCTTGAGCCACATCCCCAGCCCAAGACTGTTTTTTTCTTAGTCCAAAATAAAATTCAAGATCACATATTGCATTTGGTTGTCATGACTCTTTTGTCTTCTTTAATTTGAACCAGTGCCTTAGCCTTTTCTCTTTCTTGACCTTGACATTTTTGAACAGAACAGGTCAGTTATTTTATAAAAATGTTCCTCAATTTGGGTTTATCTAATTCCTCGTGATAGATTCAGTATGTGCATTCTGGGTAGGATTACCACTGAAGCAATGCTATGTCCCCACTGCTTCTTATTTGAAGGTACATAAGGTCAGCATGTCCCAATATTGATATTAGACCCGATGACTTGGTTCAGGTGGTGTGAATGAAGTTTCTCAATTATTTCATCCTTGAAACTATGAGGCAATTTATGGAGAGACATGTTGCCATGTAAATATACCCATCAAACTTTCACCCACCAGTTTTAGTGTTAGTGTCCATGAATGAGTCTCTTCATCATTCTGTACTTACATCATTCTGTACTCACTTCTTATAAAGAAAAGCTTTCCTGTCTACATTTATATACTAATTCACTTATATATATTAGCATGGGGTCCATGCCAATA
>NW_026000082.1:35120355-35174156 GCF_001458135.2 Marmota marmota marmota
AAGTCGGTTCTCAGGCCTCTTTCCCTGAGCTCCCACTGGCTGGACCGCCACTCCCTATCTCTTCAGGGCTCCAACTCAGGTCGCCCCTGGCAGCTACAGTTCTCTTCTAATAAGGTCGCTCGGAGGGACTACTTGATGTCTCCGTGCGCCCGGTGGTGCGCCGCGCTCGGAGCTCTTCCTGGAAACTCCCGCCTCGGGGAGCCAGGAGAGCCGGGCCGGGGGGAGGGGTGTGGAGGGGACGCGCACGCCCCCTGTCCCAGGGGAGGGCTGCGCCCCCGCCCTTCTCCCCGCGGAGGGGAGGGAAGGCGGGGGAGGGGAGGGAGGAGCGGGGCGCGGAAACCGAGGGGGGGCGGCTTCCCGCCCCACCCCCTGCCTCCAGAACAGCGGGTTCCCGCTGCTGCCCCCTGCCGCCCGCTGCGCCCCGCGCCCCTGCCTGCTCTAGGGAGGCGCGTCGGGGGCGCCGCGGCCGCTCGGGCCGTGGGAACCGGAGCCGGGACCTACGAGGACTGACCGGTTTCCTGTTAGAAAACTTCCAGTTACTTTACAGAAGCCCGATGGGCCAACTTGGTCGCAGCCAGACGAAGTTGGCCACATTTCACACGCCTAGTGACCTCCCTTGTACTTCAAAACGACGGGGAATAATCTCGGGGGAAGCAGTCGGTCGGTGTAAGGAAAAGCAACACCACGTTGCAACGCTCTGACTCAAAGGAAATCAAACAAAATACTGATTGTGGGGAATTTTTAAAAGGACTTCCAACAGAAAGAACTCGGGGTTTTCAAGTGATAGCTCCCTCCCCCCTTGTGTACACAAAGATTTAAGTCATGAGAGTTGATTACAGCAGTGCATTTGCTTGTAAGCTTACTTGAGTTTGTGGTTTAAAAAACCTCGTGAACTTTTTTCAAAAGAGAGGCGTTTGTTTCTGAATCCAACAGGAAGAAAACCAATTCGAAAGAGCCTGAAAAAAAGTTCAATTAGAATAGCAGCCACATTTCAACATTTCCCAGATTTTGCAATATTAAACGGGGAGCGTTTGTGCCAAATTTTAAGACAAGAATTCTTCCTGCCAAATTACAAATTTCTCAAAATGAGGGGTGTTCAACCAAATTGCTGCCAGACCCCATAAACAGGCACTAACAGCGCTGCTATAATTACACCTTATTATCTCCCTCACAGCCTTATTTGATTCACTGCCGGATAAAATCCTCGTCCCGGGTGTCACTAGCTGGCCTGTTTCTGAGGCTGAACAATCACATACTTCTCCTGCCTCAGTTAGTCCAACGAACTGTATAAACCGCTGCCTTCCATTCTATTCTTTAGTTGAGCTCTTTCTGTAAAGCAACCCAATCAGATAGGTTATTTTCATCCCCAGCTTCCCTAGGGACTGAAAAATGAAGATGAAAACAAACTTATCAGAATTGCAAGGAAATTTTCTTCTTTGAAGAAAAAGATTTAGGCAGAGAAACCAAATTTGTTGTTTAACGGGAGCCCCTTAAGGGGATTTAGCATAGTGGGCTTGAATGCAGTTAAACCAGCTTAATCACTTTCTTTGTTCTGGCTCTTTGCATTTATTTAATGTATTTTAAGGAGATTTGGCACAAACTAAACTAATTTCTTCTATGTTAGTGTAGTCTATATGTGAACCATAATATTCGAACCAATGTGAACCAAACAAATTTCTATGGAATCCTTGACACTTTGAAGAATTCTTTGCTAAACTGTTATATGTCCAAGAATTTAAAAGTGGGAATTTTGGGGCAATTGGGTAGGGAAGGACAGGAGGTCATATTTTCATAGAGATTTTAAAAACATAAAAGTTTGGCCATCTTTTGGTAAGATCTGCTAGGACCTATGTTTACTCATTTTTGTCTAAAAGGTTTCTTGTTGTTTTCTGATAGGGAGAAAAAAAAAATTCTGGATCGCATCTCCAGATAGATTCTAATTCTTCTAGTCTTTACTCTCCTTCTTAAATAACAATTCTACCAGGCCCTTCAACAGCCCCAGATGGAGGGGCATTCATTCACAAGTGACTCCTGAGCCTCCTTCTGAATGTCTGCTTCCTTATAAAGCCAAAACCTCCATCGTAATGCTTAATGAATCAAGGCTTGTAAAGATGCAAGCAGAAAACCCAAGTGCCTGGGAGAAGTAATCTCACTTCTATTCTACCTTTAAGTTTACTCACAACATGCAGGAATAACAATAATAGGTGTTCTTTACTACAAGTGAGCCAGAAACTGTTCTGTCATTTACATGAATTAACTCCTCACAACAGGCCTAAGAAGTGGGTACAATTGTTGCCACTGTGTTACAGATAAGGCAATTGGCACACAGATAATTTAGTAACTGACCTGAGATCATTCAGCCTGGAAGCAACAAAGCTAGGATTTGAACCCAGGCTGTTTCTGGATGCTTCTCATCACCCAAGCTGGCTATCAGTTTTAAATGTCTTTAGAGTAAAGAGTTACCATTAATTCACCACCTTTTGCACTCAGGATATCACCTATGTGACCAAGTCCTGGGTCGGGTTTTTTCCCCTGGAATTTCAGTAAGGTGAAATTTGTTGAGATCTGTTTAGGGAAAGCATTCCCAAATCAGATTACTTTCTTGGAAGCCAGCCTTGGACTGTCAGCATATGCGTTATAAGTACTAACCAGGACAGACACATCCAATCTCACTGGATAATAATGTTTTAGAACGTGCCTACTTTATAAAGAAGCAAGATGGTTAGCAATCAGATGAATTCTGTGATGTTGGACAAGTTAGAAACCAGGAGGGGAAAGTGAGAAGAGAGAAGACAATAGAAGCTGAGAGAAAATAAATGTAACGTATATGTACATGGAGAGATGAGTACCACACTACAAAAAATGAGGGCCAATGTTATACAAAACAGAATCATGTGGCATGTTATGACAGAACCAGAAAAGGAGCATAAACTGAGTACTGGTACATAGCAGGGGGAGGGAGGAGGGAGTCAGGGTGGTTTTATTCTCCAGATGGAACCGGAACAAGTACAATTTTAGGCTGGATTAATAGAAATACAGCATCTGGAACAAGGAAAAAATTTGATTTTATTCTGTGTTAGAACACACAGAAGTGACATGGTCTCCTTTAGAGAAGTACAATAAAGAGGACAACCAACCAAAGAGGTGAGGGGTCTTGAAACCCTGGTTTATAAAGACTTGAATTCACAAATCATCAGAGTCATCTTAAAATACCTCATCGGCTATTGTGTGAAAAAGGATCCAGAACCTGAGTGTGGTGGCGCTTTTAAGATGTCAAATCTGAGGTTAATCTCAGCAATTTAGCAAGACCCTGTCAAAAAAAGTGGGGGAAGGGGGCTGGGTCTGGGAATGTAACCCCATGGTAAAGCACCTCTGGGTCCCAGTATCAAATTTTTTTAAAATACAAAGGAATTAGATTTGTCCTAGGAGACTCCAAGTTTCTAGAACTGATATTTAGGAATTTAAGAAATATATATTTTAGGGCTGGGGATGTGGCTCAAGCGGTAGCGCGCTCACCTGGCATGCGTGCGGCCCGGGTTCGATCCTCAGCACCACATACAAACAAAGATGTTGTGTCCACCCAGAACTAAAAAATAAATATTAAGAAAATTCTAAAAAAAAAAAAAAAAATATATATATATATATTTTAGCTCAGAATATGAAGAAGTCATGTAAATATGAAATAGGCTACCTTAGAATATAGTAAGCTCCTCATCATTGGTTTTATTCAAAGTGCACATTGTCACTGGCCTATATGATATTTAAGGTGACTTTCATCCTTAATTGGTTATCCTTGGACACAGCTGGGTGTGGTGGTACACACCTATAGTCCCCAGCCACTCAGTAGCCTGAGGCAAGGAGGGTCCCAAATTGGAGGCCAGTGTTCAATCCCCAGTACCAAAAAAGAAGTAGGGAAAGGATATAACCTACCTCATTAGGTTGTTGGAAAGCACTTAGCACTGTGATAACATTCTCTAAAACTCAGCTGAAAATAACCTTTCTAGGGTAGAGTGTATGTCTCAGGGTAAAGCACTTCCCTAGCATGCACAAGGCCATGGGTTCCATTTGAGCACTGACAAGACAAAACAACAAATCCCTGAAATTCGGTATTTGTAAATTTATCAGTGGGAAATTATTTAATCTGTGTATATATGTATACATATATAGCAGCTGGTTTCCTGCTCACCCTGGGAAATGAGTTAAGACCACTTTTCATGGAGAATAAGGACAACCTCATACAAAATTGTACTTGTTCCGGTTCCATCTGGAGAATAAAACCACACTGACTCCCTCGTCCCTCCCCCTGCTATGTACCAGTACTCAGTTTATGCTCCTTTTCTGGTTCTGTCATAACATGCCATATGATTCTCTTTTGTATGACATTGACCCCCATTTTTTGTAGTATGGTACTCATCTCTCCATGTACATATACGTTACATTTATTTTCTCTCAGCTTCTATTGTCTTCTCTCTTCTCACTTTCCTCTCCTGATTTCTACCTTGTCCAACATTGAGAAATTGAGAGGAAGCTATATATATATTGAATAAAAGCAAAGAAGTTTATTTGGGGCTCAAGAATTACAATTCAGGAAAAAAAGATTGAGACAGTTCTGAGTATCTCTAGATCACTTTTGACATTAGAAATATTATTTGAATGGTGACTTTGGTATCACTTGGCATCCTTAGGATCTCCCTATGTACCTAAAATTCATTTAGCAGCATCCAGGGAACTATGTTGTGATTTTTATACCACCAGATTTTTTAAAATTATTTTTCGGATTTTTAAAAAATATTTTTTAGTTGTAGTTGGACACAATACCTTTATTTTTTTATTTTTACGTGGTGCTGAGGATCAAACCCAGGGCCCTGCACATGCTAGATGAGCGCTTTATCACTGAGCCACAACTCCAGCCCTGTACCAATGGGATTTTAAAAATTGAACTGTAGGGGCTTGGGTGTAGCTCATTGATAAAGCACATCTAGCATGTACAAGGCCCTGGATTTGATCTCCAGCACATGTGTGGGTGCACCCCCCCACACACACACACACATTTTAGCACCCTGCTGCAATTTAAGAGGAAGAGGGGAGGAAATAATAAAATCTGGCAGAGTGAAGGAGAACTCAAGCAATGTAGCTTTGTGTTGACAGTTGAAAAGCAATAGCAACTGAGATCAGCCTTATATTTCGCATACAAGAATCAGAAGAGATGGCTCATTTGGGGTGAAAAATGTCATAAAGCCCATTAAATCAACTAGGAAAATTGGGTACTAGGAGATGAAGATGAGCCTCCCAGTTAGCTGGTTACCTGATCACCTTGGGAAAAAATAAGACTGCTTTTTGGAGCTGGGGTTGTGGCTCAAGTGGTAGAGTGCTCGCTTAGCACCCGTGAGGTACTTGGTTCAATCCTTAGCACCACATAAAAATAAAAAAATAAAGATATTGTATCCACCTAAAACTGAAAAATAAATATTAAAAAAAAATTCTCTCTCTCTCTTTAAAAAAAAAAGACTGCTTTTCATGGAGAATAGAGACCACCTCAGCCGCATCTTCAAGCAAATAAAAACCATGCATGACTATTAAAAGGGATGATGAAGTTGTCGCAGCCATCAGATTTATTTAAATTCGTGGTTCCTCCAACCCACAAGGGGAAATTGAGAGGAAGCAGTATAGTTCTGCATTAGACAAACCTGGGACTAGACTCCCAGCTCTCCCTCTGCTGGCTGAGTGAGTAGAGCAAGTGATTTTATCTTTCTCAGCCTCAGTTTTCTCATCCCTAAACAGGAATAACAACGTTAATTATCGTGAAGATTACTTGATATATTAAATGTAGAGTTCACTCAGCAAAGTACCTGACACATAGAGTTTTGTATGTTAACAGAATAAAGTTTTAAGGGAAAAGGGGCAAGAAAATGTGGCCATATTAATGTTTGGAATATAGATTCTATGGTGTATAGTGACATTATATAAAGGTAATGGAGAGCCATGACCACCACCACAGAACCCTCCCATCTGGGCTGGTTACTAAAGGATCTAAAGCTTATAACTTCTACAACTTATCCGAGCAAGCCAGCTGGAATGGAATTGCAAGTGTCCTTGCTCCAAATGCAAGGTAAATTATTTCTCTTCTCTCTCCCTTGGTTCTGTTTTTTTTTTTTTCCCTTGGTTCTGTTTTTCTTTTCATGCTTTAATCATTTTGACACCAGGCTGTAGAAAAGTAATTTAAAATTAACATGTCTGACACTTGGTAGCTAGCAGAACCTGATTCTGAACCCTGCCCCCTCTCCAGGGCAGCCAAAAGTCATCTTTCATTGGCTACTGGTCTTGCAGCAGCTGATGAAGGACTCAGGAAACTACACCCAACAATTAATTTGCTAATTCAGTTTTCTGTTTAATTTGAAACCAGAAAATCCTTAATCACCCAGGAGCATAACTTTCCTTTTCTTTTTCTTTGGTACTGGGGATCGAACCCAGGGGCATTTTACCACTGAGCTACATCCCCAGCCCCAGCCCTTTTAATTTTTTTATTTTGAGACAGGGTCTTGCTAAGTTGCTGAGGCTGAACTTGAACTTGTGATCCCTCTGCCTCAGATTCCTGAGTCACTAGGATTATAGGCATACACCACTGCCCCCAGCTAGGATCTTGGCTTTCTGGCTCACGCATTGGCTGCTGAAATTTCTTGTTCAGTATTGAGCAAAGAAACAGAAGAGAAAGTGAAAACAATTACCTGGTTAAGTACATACCATACTGCCATTTTCTTTTGTTTTCAAAATGGTTTTCTAACTTGGTGTGTTCATGTATGTTTGTAATCCCAGTGTCTCAAAGGCTAAGGCAGGAGGATCACAAGTTGGAGGCCAGCCTGGGCAAGTTAGTAAGAGCCTGTATCAAAAAATAAAAAGGTCTGGGGATGTAGCTCAGTGGTGGAGCATCCCTGGGATGGCCCCTGGATGGTGGATCCTCAGTTTAGGTCCTTTATAGTTTATTTGGAAGTTACAATTGAGATATGAAATGACCAAGCATGATTTTCATCAGGGTGGTCAAAAATTGGGGACATTTTATAAATGCTACCCATTTGAAGGCAGAGTCACAGTTCACATTATAGGGTCACATTTTACTAGGAGAATTAGGAGCAGTACCTTCACAAAATACTCAATGTAAACACACTGCTTCCTGAACCAATATGTGTTCAGGACTTAGGAAACTACCTTAGGATATAGACAGACCCAGGTTGGTTTCTGATGTTGGAAGTAAGCATTGCTATAAATTGCGAAGCAGCTTTCAGCTTCCCTGGAACTTCTCTGTTGATTTTAATAGGAAGAGGCAAGGGGAATTTACATGAAATTGAAGATATTTGCATTCGAGTTGGAAGAGAAGCTAGACACAGGTGTCCTTCCACAAATCCCTCTTGCTGGGAGCCATTATCCAAGTAGGTATGACAATTTCCTTGCCAGCGTACCCCATGTTGCAGTGACATTGAATGTAGGTGACCTTGCTCAAGGACCAAGGCGGATTAGGGCGTTCCCGGTTTAGGTTCCAGGTTTAAGGTTTAAGATTACTCCTGCTGGGAATAGGGCGTATCCTGCTGCCTGAGTTCCCCTTGAGTTCTCACGGGATTCAGACAGTATATTTTGGAGATAGAAGCCCAGTGGAACATGCCATTATGATCCTGTGTCTAAACCTTTGTTCATTTTCCTACTTAATTTCCTCCACATGTTCCTATCTTCTTTATGCAAATTTCATCTAAACCTAAAAGCCCACCAAGGTTTTATTTCTTCCATTCAATCTTCCCCACCACTGATTTCCCCTTCTGCCTTCAAATGGGTAGCATTTATGCAGTATACCATATTGTTGACCATTTTGATGAAAATCATGCTTGGTTTATTTGTAACTTTCCGAATAAACTATGAAGGACCTATACTCAAGGTCCATTATATTCTTCCTTGGAATCACTTACAGGGGTTCCCCAACCTGGTCATTGATAATAATCACCAAGTGCTTGTTAAAAAAACAATTAGCAGTTTGTAGGCTCCCTGAGATTCTATTCTGTTAGTTTTAAAATGGGGCCCAGTCAAGTGTGGAGACACACAACTATAATCCCTGTGACTCAGGAAGCTGAGGCAGGAGGATCACAGCTAGTTGGAAGCTAGCCTCAGCAATTTAGGTCCTAAGCAATTTAGCAAGACCCTACATCAAAATAAAAAATGAAAAGTGCTAGGGATCTAGCTCAGTGGTAAAGCATTCCTGGGTTCAATCTCCAGTACCAAAAAAATTAAAAAGGGGCCCAGGTTGGGTGCAGTGGCACATACTTGTAATCCCAACTTGGGAGGCTAAGGCAGGAGGATCACAAATTTTAGGCTAGTCTTAGCAGATCCTGTCTCAAAAAGAAAGGTGTAGGGGGTGCTGGGGTTGTGGCTCAGTGGTAGAACACTTGCCTAGCATGTGTGAGGCACTGGGTTTGATCCTTAGCACCACATAAAAATAAATAAAGTTTTTGTGTCATCTACAAAAACTTTTTTTTTTTAATATAAAGGGGCTGGGGATAGAGCTCAGTGGTAAAACACTCCTGGGTTCAATCTCCAGTAACACTTAAAAAAAAAAAGGAGGAGGAGCAGCAGCAGCAGCAGCCCAGGTATCTGCATATACTCCCCAAACAGCCAGTCCTTTGTTAGAAGCTAGGGAAATCACTTCTCATGGACATGGCATAGGAGACACTTGATTTAAGTTTAAACATTTGTGACTCATTTGGTAGAGTGCTTGTCTAGGGTGTGTGAGGCACTGGGTTTGATTCTCAGCACCACATATAAGTAAATAAATAAAGGTCAATCAACAACTAAAAAAAATAATTTACAGTTTAAATATTTGAGTTTAAACTATATATACATCCAAACTCGTTTATATCACAAGGGCTGGGTGTGTTGTTCAACGGTAGGACACATGCTTAACACACAAGGCCTTGGGTTCTATCCTCAGAATTTTCCCACCCCACACAAAAAAAGAAGCAGCAGCTTATTTATATCACATGGTGACATCATGGATGGGCACTCCACAATCAAATCTATACCTTACAGCAAAAATTGGTAGGCGGATAATCTGGTTTACCCTCTGTGGCACCAGTTTGGTATATTTGGAAACAGAATCTCCTCTCAGCCTTCTGATCTCTTGGAAATTACAATTGCAGAGGAGATCAGGTTGATAGAATTGTAGCTAGAACAAAATGGTTTCCCATCCTCCTCCAAAAGCTGCAATCTGTAGAGTTTGTGGAGTGATATTTAGGGAGGGGACTTTGGCACATGAAAAAGCTGGTAAGATGTTGCCCTAGGCACAAAATTAAAAATGAGTCCTCCTGCCTATTACTCACCCCATGTCCTAAATCCAGCTCAAGTGTTAAATGATGAAGGATTAGGTTGTGATCCCTTCCTGGGGTACTTGTGTTTCAGAGGGAATCCTCTGGAAGTGAGAGGAGAGGATTACCTTAATGATCCCAACCTTACTTGATAGGCAGACTGCCCAAAACCCAAGATCTGGGACAGCATTTTCTTAAATGACTTTTTGGACACTGCTCTGCATCTTCCTCTACTTTCCCACTTTCAATAAGCAGTGACCAAAAGGCTACCTCTCTTCTCAAAGCTGAAAAAGTGGGACCCTTTCAGTTTAAATGAGATATGATGGTCTGCTACGATTGTTAGAAGCAGCACCTGGGTCAGAGTCCCATCACTGTTTTGCTGAAATGCCATATTCTGGATTTTCCATATTCTTACACTATTAAATTCAAAGAGAAAATTCATGAGTGTTCTTTAATTCATTCAACAAAGAGTAATTGAATGCCTACTATGTCTAAAGTACTGTCCTGGATGCCAGAGATCTATAAATGAACAAAGGAAATTCATGGAAGTTATGGGAAGATTAAAGGGACAGTAAAGGAGCAAGATATACCTTGGGTTCAATACCCAGAACTGCAAAAAAAAAAAAAATGATTAAAATAAACAAATAATAATATACACAAAATAATTATATAGTATGTTACATGATAAGTGTGTGGAGGAAATATAAGCAGAGAATAGAAATGAAGCATTTGAAGGGAAGATTCAATTTTAAACTGACTGGACAGAAAAGACCAGTGAGAAAGTGATTCTGGAATAAATTTCTGAAGGAGGTGAGGAAACAAGCATGCCATGTACATACTTGGGGAAAAGGAATTCTTGATTAACTCTCACATTGTAAATTAAGATCTAGAATCTGTAAATTCTAACCTAACTCTAGAATTATTGCAAAATACACGATAATTTCCCTTTGACAGTTACTCAGTCCTTGAAACTATACATCTTCTAAGCTATAGTTGGAAAATTTCACATCAAAAATAAATCTTGCAGGCTGGGGCTATAGCTCAGTGGTAGAGTACTTGCCTCACAGGTGTGAAACCCTGGGTTCGATCCTCAGCACCACATAAAAATAAATAAATATATAAATACATAAATAAAGATATTGTGTCCATCTACAACTAAAATCAATCAATCAATCAATCAATCAATCTTGCCGGGCACGGTGACACACGCCTGTAATCCCAGCAGCTTGGGAGGCTGAGGCAGGAGCATCATGAGTTCAAAGCCAGCCTCAGCAACAGGGAGGTGCTAAGCAACTCAATGAGACCCTGTCTCTAAATAAAGTGTAAAAAGGGCTGGAAATGTGGCTCAGTGGTTAAGTGCCCCTGAGTTCAATCTCAGGTACAAAAAAAAAAGAATAAATAAATAAATTCTGAGGGCTGGGAATGTAGCTCAGTGGTGGAGCACTTGCCAAGCATACAGAAGGCTGTGGTACTACAAAATAAATAAATAAACAAATAAGCCCTGACTGGGTGTGGCAGCACACAGCTGTAATTTCAGCTAAGGAAAAATGATCCCCAAAAAACAAGTTTAGGCAATTTAGAGAGACCCTGTCTCAAAATAAGACATTAAAAGTACTGGGGATGTAGCTCAGTGATAGAGCGCCCCTGGGTTCAATCTCTAGTACCAAAATAAATAAACAAATAAATAATGATAAATAAATTAATATTGGGCAGCAGGATAGCACAGTGGTAAAGTGCTTGCTTAGCAAGTGTGAGGCTCTGGATTCAACTCTCAGCACTGGGGAAAAAAATTTAAAAAGTAAATTTTATTTTATTTTCCTAAAAGCTCAGTAGTACTGCCATACTTACATAGAGGTATAGAAGTCTACCCAAAAACAAACCTTCCAAATTCATTGCAATTTTCAATGAAAGATTCTCATTTATGCTAATTAATTGCTTTAAAAACAGTCACAGGAATAATTAGGCATTGAATTTTAAATGAGCTATTTGTTTTTTAAGAAATTAAAAAGTTGCTCTCATTTGGTTCTCAGCACAACATTGTGAAATATGCTAGACTGATATTTATGCTCAGTTTACACATGAGGATGCTAAATCTCAGAGAGATTAAGTATCTTGCCTAAGGTCACACAGCTAAAAAGTAGTTGAGCCAAACTTTAAAACTCAGGTTTTTTGACTCCAAATCCTCCGTTTCTTCTTTGAATCATAGTTGCCTTTTCAGTTCCCAAATTAGGAAAACAGCTACACCACAGTATTTACTTACAGAAAGCAACCTCTAGATGCCCTGTGAAACCACATCTACCATATAAAAAAAGAGAAATATCAACAGTATATTGGGAAAGCTGGTTGTGAAGTTGAACTTAAAACCAAAAGTACAGACAGCTGGCACCAGTTCCTAGGCATAGGTCTTAAAGTCTGGAAGTCTAAATCACAGCAGAAATATTATCCCTTTTCTGTACTGGGCTCTGGTACAAGGAATGCTTTCCACCTGGGGAAGAGTAGATGCTGAGAAGCAGTACAATGTTCCATTAAGTGCTAAAATTTATCAATACCCTAATTCAAGCAAAAGGAGATATAAAGAAGTGGTTATGTTTCTTGAATTTGATTCCCCCCTACACTCATATTCCCCACATTCTGTAAAAATCTACTGTCTGGCTCTCCCACCTCTGTTTCTCCCTTTTCCCTGACCTCTTTCCCAAACTCTTACTATACGTGCTCCAGATGAACCTTTAATGACTCCAAAGTATAGTTCATTTCAAGAAAATAAGTTTCACTCCTGGGCAGAAGAATTCCAAATGATTTAGTAGCTACTCTGCCCTCTAGCAGGGGGAAATATTTCCCCTCAGTCCTAAGAGAAGGCCTGTATATAGTAGCTTTCTTCCAAAGAGGTGGAAGGGGACAAGAGGGGGAAGAAATGTCATAATGGAGGAAACTGACACACAAACATTACTTGAGTTAAATGAGTAAATATCAGCAAATATCAGCAGTCAGAAATCACGATGATAGTATGCACCCTTGATATCATGAGATAAAAATGGCACTTTAGGGCTGGGGATGTGGCTCAAGTGGTAGCACGCTCGCCTAGTATGCATGAGGCACTGGGTTTGATTCTCAGCACCACATAAAGATATTGTGTCCACCTAAAACTAAAAAATAAATATTTTTTAAAAAATGGCACTTTACCTCTGTGGTTGTCCTCCCACTACCCATAAACCCAGTCTTATCAGGAGAAAACATAAGTCAAATTCAGATAGAACATCCTACATAACAAAATCAGTACTCCTCAGAAGTATCAAGGTCATCAAAACCAAGGAAAGTCTGAGAAAATGCCACAGCCAGGAGGATCCTGAAAAGATATGACTAGGAAATGTGTTGATAGAATCCTGGATGAGATCTGAAAATAGATGATATGAAATAACTTTTGGTTTTTTTCTGTGTTGCTAGAGATCCTACCCAGGGCCTTACTCTTGTTAGGCAAGCACTCTACCCTGAGCTAGTCATGAGATCCTAAACTAGAACAAAGGACATTAGATAAATACTAAATAAGTCAAAGAAACCAAAAATTTTAACTAATAACAATATACCATTTAGGTATGGTTGTTCACACCTGTAATTCAATGACTGAGGAGGCTGAGGCAGGAGGATCCCAAGTTCAAAGCCAGCCCCAGCAATTTAGCTAGGCCCTAAGCTACTCAGAGAGATCCTGTCTCTCAAAATAAAAAATAAAAAGGGCCATGGATGTAGCTCAGTGTTTAAGTGCCCTTGGGTTTTAATCTCTGGTACCAATAAATAAATAAATAAATAGGGTTGAACATGTAGCTGGTAAAGTGTCCCTGGGTCAATACCCATTACAAATAACAAGAACAATAATATATCAGTACTGGTTCACTAATTATGTCAAATGTATCATACTAATGTAAGATGTTAACAATAGGAGAAACTGAATGTGGGGTGTATGGGAACTCTCAGTACCACTAGTCTAAAAAATAAAGTCTATTTTTAAAAAAGAAAAAAAGAAAAGCTGGGTATAGTGGTGCCTGCCTGTAATTCCAGTAATTTTTTTTTAATATTTTATTTTGAGACAGGGTTTCACTAGGTTACTTACAAGCTTGCTAAAATTCTGAGGCTGTCTTTGAACCTGTAATCCTCCTCTCTCAGCAAGACGCTGGAATTACAGGTGCGAGCCCTCATGCCCAGCTTAATTTCAGCAACTTGGAAGGCTGAGGCAAAAGGATTCCAAATTTGAGACCAACCTCAGCAACCTATCAAAGCCCTCGCCAGTAACTAAGTAAGATGCGGTCTCAAAATTAAAAAATGGGCTGGGCATGTAGCTCAGTGATAAAAAGTCTTGGAGTTCAATTCCTAGCAAAAAAAGAAAAAGAAAAAAGAGAGATTCAGTCTAGCATTTAAGACCTTCCTTATCTAATACACCTTATTAAAACTGACATAAGATGAAATAGAAATCTGAATTTCCCTACATCTATTATAGAAATTGAATTTGTCATAAAACAAACAAAAAACTTACTAAAAAGAAAGCTCTAGGCCCACATAGTTTTTTGTTTGTTTTCCTGTGGTGCTGGGGATTGAACCCAGGGCCTTGTATATACAAGGGAAGCACTCTACCAACTGAGCCATATCCCAGCCCAAGGTCTATATAGTTTCACTGGTCAATTCTATAAAACATTTAAGGAATCCAGTAAGACCAATTTCACACAAATCCTTTAAGAAAATACAGGAAGAGGAGATATTTCCAATTCATTAGACCTTATATAGTCAGCCTAGTCTTTGCTACCCTACTGCAACCACCAAAAAACTATTTGTGTCTAAAAAGTAATGTTAACCAGCTATCTGGCCATCCCTTAGCTCAGTCAAATTGACCATGGTATTGTGTAGGCAGGAGATTTAAGTTCTTGGACTTTACTTTCCACATCTAGGACAGGACTATTGCTGAGAATAAATGAAGCACATCTTGTAAAGTTATTAGAATAGTGGCTGAAAAAAGACTTGATAAATTGTAAAAAATAAAATGAAGGGAGGTGGGAAAAAAAAAAAAACAACTATGTGTGTTTCCTTGTTATCCTCATATGACATGCTGCATACCTTCTTGGAATGCCCTTCCCTTTTCTTTTTTTTTCCATCTTTTTTTATTTTTTATTAGTTGTTGATCGAACTCAGGGCCTCACACATGCTAGGCAAGTGCTCTACCACTGAGCCACAGCACAACCCCCATTTTTTTCTACAGTTTTTAATTTGTGCATTATAGTTGTACAAAATGATGGGATTTGTTGTTACACATACATGCACACAATATAACGATATAATTTGACAGGTATCACTCACCAGCACATCCCTCCTCCCTCTCTGTCACCCCTTGGTCCCTTTCCTCTGATGATCTCCCTTGGATTTCCATGATATCTGCCCCGACCTTTCTATCCCTCTTTCCTCTCTAGCTTCCGCCTAAGAGAGAAAACATACGATCCTTGACCTTCTGAGTTTGACTTATTTTACATACGATCCTTGACCTTCTGAGTTTGACTTATTTTTGCTAAACATGAGTGTCTCTAGTTCCATCCATTTTCCTGCAAATTATATCAGCTCATTTTTTTCTTTATGACTGAATACCAAATTTCTTTATCCATTCATCCATTGGTGGACACCTAGGCTGGTTCCATAGTTTAGCTATTGTGAATTGTGCTGCTATAAACATGGGTATGCATGTGTCACTGTAGTATGATGACTTTAATTCTTTAGGATAAATTCCAGGAGAGTGGTATGACTGGGTTCTATGGTGGTCCATGAGTAGTCTTTTGAGGAACCTCCATACTGGTTTCCATAGTGGTTGTACTAACTTACAATCCCACCAACTGTGTAAAAGTGTTCCTTTTTCTCCATACCCTTTCATTCCATTTCTTTTGCCTGTACAAGTCCTTTTGATGGATAATAACGGTGATTCCTTTCTCTTTCTTTCTTGTACTGGAAATTGAACCTAGGGCCTAGCACATGCTAGGCCAAGTGCTCTACCTCTGAGCTACACCCCCAGTTCAAGAACAGGGATTCTTAGATGACTGAGACTTAGGCCCTAGTCTTTTAACACCTGCCTTTAAAAACAAGTGCAACGTGGGGCTGGGGATGTGGCTCAAGCGGTAGCGCGCTCGCCTGGCATGCGTGCGGCCCGGGTTCGATCCTCAGCACCACATACAAAGATGTTGCCGAAAACTAAAATAAATAAATAAATAAATATTAAAAAAAAAAAACAAGTGCAACCTTGATAAGTGAGCACAAAAAAATAGAACAAATCAGTGTTAGTACTGTACACAGACATTAAGCCCAGTATCGTGTACACAAAAGAAGAGTCAAGGGCTTTTCAGATTCAACACAGATAAGTGTTTCCACTCAGCAGTGAAATATAATATAGAACTGTGTAAAATATAGAAGAAGTGAAATTAGTACATATTTGTAATCCCAGTAACTGAGGCTGGTCTTAAGCTTGCTATCCTCCTGCCTCAACAACTTAGTGAGACCCTGTCTCAAATTAAAACTAAACAACACTAAACAACACTGGGAATGTGGCTCAGTGGTAGAGTATCCCTGGGTTCAATCCCAGAGTCTACTCTGAGAAGTAATATTTCTTGCAGGATAAGACCCTAGCCTTTGGGGTGAGGACCATTCCAGGCAGAGAGAAGAGTGTGTGGTGGCTCTGAAATCGGACTGTTATCAAGTTCTATTAACTGCCAGACAGAAGGTTAATGTGGCTGGTAGGTTGGAAGCGTAGGTGAAGCCAAGTTCATACAGGGACTTCTTGGACTTTGAACAAGTTTATACTTTATTCTAAATACAGTGGGAAGCCATGACAGAATGATAAATTAATGATGAGAAAATTGAGAAGACCCTAGAGCCATAATATTTCAAAAGGCATTATTTGCTCACAGCTTCAACTGAAATTTATTGAATATATCTAAGCCAGCTATTCTTCTAAGCCTTTTTACATCCCATTCAATTCTTCCCCACAGTATTAGGGGTTGAACTCAGGCTTCACACATGCTATGTAAGTGTTCTACCACTGAGCTGCATTCCCAGCCCTTTTTATTTATTTATTTATTTTTTGAGACAGGATTTTGCTATGTTGTTGGGGCTGGCCTCAAACTTGTGATCCTCCTGCCTTAGCCGGCCTAATAGCTGGAATTAGAGGTGTACACCACTGCACCCAGCTAGAATAATCCTTTTAAAACACAAGTCATAGTCTGGGGATGTAACTCACTGATAGAGCACTGCCTAGCATATCTGAGGCCCTTGGTGTAATCCCCAGCACCACACATACAACAACAACAACAACAAAATCAATTAAAAAAAAAACAACCCTATACATCAAAGGAAAGATTGATGCAGAGTAATGAATGAAGGAGTAACGAAGAAAAAAATCAGTATCAGAGACTCAAATTAGGAAAAAAAAATAAGTTATATAATAAAACAATAAAACAAGTCATATCATAAAACCCTCTGCTTCTCAGATTAAACACCAAAAACCCGTATGGTGATTTCTAAGGCCTTACAAAGCCTGCCCCTCCACTCCCACTCCCCTGTCTCCCTCAACTCTCCTCTGGCTCATTCTATGAGTCTCCACTGGCCTTCCACAAGGAAACTCCTGCCTCAGAACCTCCCGTTAGCTGTCCCCTCTCCTGGAACGCTCCTCCGGCTTCCATTGTTTGACTTGCTCCTTCTCTTTTCTGTCTCCACTGAAAATCCCCTTACCAGCAAGTCCTTTCTGACCACCTTTCATAAACTACAAACTCTGCCCAAACCATAGTCTTCATTTCCTTTAACACTGTTTCATGAGTCGCCATAGCCTTTATTAGCACTGAATACACTATGTTTCCTTACTTATTTTTCTGCTTCCCATTAGAGTATAAGTCCCATGAGAACAAGAACTTTATCTTCTGTTCTTAGAGCACTGTGTTCGGTTCCTACACCACAGCCTGGCAATAGCAGTTGCTCAGTGAATAGCAGGTGACTAAAGATGGGACTTACTTATTCAATGACCCAATGAACAGAAGGACAATGTCATTCCAATGAGGATGGAGAAATCACTTTGCAAACTAGGAAGTGGTGTAATAAATACTTTGTCTATTTCTTCCAGTTGGTTCTTTGGTTTCTAAGCATTAAGATCTTTTTTTTTTTTTTTTTTTTAACTCGGGATTGAACTCAGGAACACTCGATCACTGAGCCACATCCCAGCCCTATTTTGTATTTTATTTAGAGACAGGGTCTCTCTGAGTTGCTTAGCGCCTTGCTGTTGCTGAGGCTGGCTTTGAACTCCTGATCCTCCTGCCTCAGGCCCCTGAGCTACTGGGATTACAGGCATGCGCTGCCACACCCAGTTTAAGATCCACTTCTGAAAAGCCTTAACTAGGGGCTGGGATTGTGGCTCAGTGGTAGAGTGCCTGCCTAGCATGTGTGGGGGCCCTGGGTTCAATCCTCAGCACCACATTAAAAAAAAAATAATAAGCAAAATAAGGGTATTTGTCCATCTACAACTAAATATATACACATTTTTTTTAAAAAAAGCCTTAACTAAATCAAGTGGACACAATTGTCTATGCATTGCTGATTCTTAGTGGGCCACCAACTACGTAACTGTCAGCAGTTAGTCTTGCTATTTTTTCCTTCTCAGTTTCACTGGCAAAGCCCGTGAGGATCCCTTGCTCTTTTCAAAGGCACCCTTGCATACTTTTTTGGGGATGGAGGTTACCAGGGATTGAGCTCAGGGACACTCTACCACTGAGCCACATCCCCAGCCCTATTTTGTATTTTATTTAGAGACAGGGTCTCACTGAGGTACTTAGCGCCTCACCCTTGCTGAGGCTAGCTTTGAACTTGAGATCTTCCTGCCTCAGCCTCCCAAGCCGCTGGGATTACAGGCGTGCATCACGCCTGGCTACCCTTGCATACTTTTTTTTTTCAACCTTTGGTTTTTTAGAGTTTTTATTCTGGGAAATGGGAAAGATGGTTGTTATCCTGTCTGAGGCTGGGATTCTATACAGGGAAAGTGATTCAACTAAATCAAGCAGTAGTAAATTCTTATTAGACATGAATGGATTAAACTGATGGATAGTGGGAGGAGAGGGGAAGGACAGGGAGCAGGTGCCCTGAATAGTAGAGAAAGGGGAGACGTAGAACAGACATTCAACTGATGATGGAGAAGCTCCTGAGTCTAGATTTGGTGCCACCAGAAAGGTAAGCTTCCCCATAGCTGAGAGAATCCCATGGTGTCTTTCTAGGAATGAGGCAACAGGCTCCAAATGGTTGGCCATTTGAGCTGTCCTCAGTGGCCAAGTCCAAGAGACTCACTCTTGGTAAAGTCCTCATTCTAGGTTTTTTTCCCAGATAAACTCATGAGATAATGTCTGAAAAAAAAAGAAGTTACTTTTTATACTCTATTTCTCAATAAAAGGCATTCTTAAAAGCTGAGTTAGGAAGGTGAAGGAAAGGATATTTCTGGATCTTCAAATGCCAGGTAGAGGGGACATTCCTGCCGAGGAGGCAGGACCCTTGACAACTCTGGAATTTCCTCCAAGAATGTGGGGGACATTTTTCCTCTCAGCCCCCTCTAGATCAGAGCTTTGTCTTCCCAGTTCAGACAACTGTTCTCTGTATCCATGGGAATTGCTCCCATAATTAGCAGTGTCTCCTGCCTGGAACACTGACAAGTGAACGTTCAAATCTGGCAACCAGTCCTGGGAAGGCGAGCTGATTAAATCTTTCCTGTTGAGAGGCACCTTTTTGATTTGAATGCGACACCTACGTCCCCCACCTCAGGACTGACCCGAGGAAAGTAGTTTCACCCAAGTTTCCATACCTGAAGATTCTAATATTTTAAAGACACATTTAATGATCCACACCTGTAATCCCAGATATCCCAGAGGCTGAGAGAGGAGGATCACAAGTTTGAGGCCAGCCTGGGCAACTTAGTGAGACCATGTCTCAAAATAATAAAATAAAAAAATAAAAAAAAGAAGAAGGGCTGGGCTTCTTGCTCAGTGGTAGCACACTTGCCTAGCCTGTGGGGGCCCTGAGTTCAAACCTCAGCATGGCAAAAAAGAAAAAGAGAGACACATTTCATCTTTAAAGGAGTCACTGGTTCCCTAAGTCAAGTAATTTAGGAGAAAGCAAGGGCCCTTTTCCACTCTCCTGGCCCCATCTCCACTAAGCACCATACTGTATTTGGTGTGATGAAAACTCCGGCTGCACCAGTGCCATCAGATTCCAGGGATCTTGAAGAATAAAAGGGATCTGAACACCACTAAGTCAACCACATAAATGTCAAGTACATGTGGAAGAGTGAAATCAGGCAACTATTTCTTTAGGAATCTTAGTAAGACCAGCTGGAACCACGGAGCCCACAGCAAATACTCTCGGTGTTATTCTGTTCCAGGAAAGCTTTCTACAGCGGGTGTGTTCTTATTTGGATGCAGCTAGGATTATGTAGCACCAGTCAAACATGTTATGGGGAGACCATCTCGGTGTTCTCCCTACTAAACTTAAAGTCTTTTAAGTTTATCCAGACTTATTTTGGTTTGTGCAATAAAAAAGAGAGGTTGGAGAACTATGTCTAACAAAAATAAAGCCATTGTGTGTTCAAAGTTTCCCACAGAAGCTGCTTTTAAAGCAGTTTGCTGCGCCACAGCCCCCGTCACCTCAGCAATCCTTGCATTCAGGCAGGTTGGCTGTGGACAAAGCAGATTTGCTTCACATGCAGCAGCCGTAAACCTCCACTCTCAGGACAAAAGTCTTCCTTAGCAATGTTTTCTACATGGCTCTGGTTAAGGGCCATTCACTTACCTCCAACCTCTTTCTCCTGGGAAACAAAGGAACCTTTGGGCTGAAGTGACACGGGAGAGTTAGAATCAGATTTGTTATCGACATTGCAGCCTTCAATTTCAGCAAGAGGCTCAATCTGTCTATTCCGACTACAGGAAGGCAGCCTTTATAACCCCTGGAGCACTTGGCCAATTATGCACCTGCAAATATACCATACAAGACATTTCAGGCTCCTAAGCACTTTGAAAACCGATACTTAAACAGTCTCAAGGGATCCTATCACCCACCTCGGATAATAGCTGCTTTGGAATCTGTTATTGGCATGAAAAAGAAAGAGTCCTCTGAAGTCATTCTAAAGCCATTTTTATTGTGCATTTTCAAACAAAGAACCTCACCAAAAGAACTTCTGTTACAAAATCAGGGGAGAAAGTCAAACTCATCTCATCTAAGAGTCAATTACCCCTGCAATTTTAGGAAGGGATGGGAAAGAGTGCTGGGGGGAGGGTAGGGGGAGGGGTGGATTGGCTTTTAAAATCCCCTGGGTGAGAGGGGTGTTTCCACCGACTCTAAACGCTAACAATTACAACAGAAGGGCCTCTGTGACTTTCTGGCTATAAACTTTTTATGATTATTAACTGGAGAAATCTAGAATATGTGGGGTTTTAACAATTGGCTCTCAACCTCCATTTGCTTCCTTCTGAGGGCGCTTGGTTTGGCACGGGGTGTAGTAACCTGAGGCTCAGGATCTCTGTTGGCTACCCTAATATTCCTTGCTGAAAAGCTACCTTCTTACATATCTGACTTCCAATAAAAAGGCAGATGCCCTGTGCGCTGTTTATCTTAGGGAAGAAATACATGTGGGAAAAGAAGCAATTTTCTTCTCATTGCAATTAAATTGTCAGGACCACCTGTTGTGGGATTAGCCTGCCATCTGCTGTTCAAAAGAGAAATAGCAGAGGAAAGGGACCGAAGGAGGCATGCTGCCGGAAAGCTCTCCTTCCCAGATGCCTATTAGTTAAAGAACTATTTTAATATAGTTAAAATATTTTCTTCCCCTCGCTTTTTATTCTGTGGGGCTACAGATTGAGTTCAGGGGTTCAAGTATTCTAGGAAAGTGCTCTACTGCTGAGATGCACCCCTAGCTTAACACCTTCCCCTTTTTAAAGGATCTTGCTCTGTATTTTTATTAAAGTGGGGCACAGCAAAATAGTAATAGCAACAGTGCTAATTGAAGGGTCCGGCAAATGTGGGTATAACTTGTTTTAATTGGTAATATTGTATCAAGAGCTCTAGAATAATTTCCCCCTTTGACCTACTTATTCTACTCCCAGAAATTAAGAAGAGGCCATGTGTGCAAAAATGTTCATCACAATGTTTTTTGTATTGTTTTTTGGTGCCGGGGATAGAACCCAGGATGCTTTGCCACTGAGCTACATCTCCAGCTGTGTTTCATTTTGAGACAAGGTCTTCCCGAGTTGCATAGGGCCTCACTGAATTGCTGAGGCTGGCCTCAAACTTGCTATCCTTCCTGCCTCAGCCTCCCCAATGCAGGGATCAGAGGTGTGTGCCACTGTGTCCAGTTACTATGATCATTTGATTATGTCATAATGAAAAAATAAACTAAAAGAGGAAGCAATGAGAATGTCTACTGATTTGCAAATGGTTAAAAGTATTCAGTTGGTGAAATGTTGTGAAACTATTAAAAATAATTACATTAAAATTTGTGATTAATGATAAAGCATTTATATTATAATAAAAAATGAAAATTAAAGTAGTGTAGACTATAAATGGGGGAAAAAAGCTACATTGAAATATTTCCAGCAGTTCTTTGTTTGTAAGGCCATGAGAAACTAAACACTTTTTCCTATTTTTTATGTTTTCCAAAGTGTCCTTTTCGCTGGGTACAGTATTGCATGTCTGTAATCCCAGCATTTTAGGAGGCTGAGGCAGGAGGATTTCGAGTTCAAAGCCAGCCTCAGCAACGGCAAGGTGCTAAGCAACTCAGGGAGACCCCGTCTCTAAATAAAATACAAAATAGGGCTGGGGATGTGGCTCAGTGGTCATGTGCTCCTGAGCTCAATCCCCAATACCTCCCAAAATAAAAATAAATAAAGATAAATATAAAAATATTGGGCTGGGGATATAGCTCGGTTGGTAGAGTGCTTGTCTCACATGCACAAGGCCCTGGGTTCAATCCCCAGCACCACACACACACACACACACACAAAAAAAAAAAAAGAAAAAAATAAAAAATATATATTAATTCCTGGTTTCCCCCCCAAAAAATAAACAGTAACAAAACAAAAAGAAAGTGTCTTTTTTTTTTTTCCTTTTTTGGTGCTGGGGATCTTTTCTTGGATGCCCTGGGACTTGCACATGCTATAAACAAGATCCCTGATCCCTCCAAATTGTCTTCAGTGAGCATAGATTCACCTGTATAGGGAGGATTTATTTTCCCTAAAAGGTACCAAGGTTCTAATTCTGTACTTTGCTGAGAAACACCAAACAAATCCTCTGGGACCACGGGCTCCTCTCTTTAGCTCTCTGCCAGCTCAGTGAAGTTCCACCTTTCAATTGATCTGATCTCTCAGTGGTTCCAAGATCAACTCCATTAATCCATGTGAAAATACTTTGAAGAGTATGAAAACAAACAAACAAACATGAAGCACTCCCTGAACTCAATAATTCAAGACATAACACAAAACATCTGCTTCATTTACAATAATTATTTTTTCAATGCTAGGGATGGAACCCAGGGGTGCACTACCACTGAACTACATCCTCAGCCCTTTTTATTTTCTATTTTGAGATAGGGTCTCACTAAATTGCTGAGGCTGGCCTCCAGTTTGTGATCCTCCTGCCTCAGCCTTCTGAGTTGCTGAGATTACACATCTGCTGCACTGTGCGTGGCTATGTTTTTCTTTCTCTATCTATCTCTTTTTTTCTTCCAGTGTTGGGGCTTGAACTCAGGGCCCCTCCCATGTTCAGTGCACTGTACCACTGAGGTATACCCCCAACCCTCCCTGGACCTCTTGATTATCTACCACCCAAATTGTCTCTGAGTTCATCTGCCTGGTCTTGCTCCCTCCAGGGCATTGCCAGTCAGTAATCATTCTGTGATGCAAGCTTGGTCAAGCCTTCCCCAGCTCAGAATCCTTCCATGGCTCCCACTGCCTTATAAGATTAAGTTCAAGAGCCTAGTCCTGCCATCCAATGCCTCTGTATGGGATTTTAATCCCTTGATGCGTCAGACTATTTCAAACTCCTTTGTTTTGTGTTTTGTTTTGCTTGCTGTCCTAGGGATTGAGCCTAGGGGTGCTCTACCACGGAGTGGCATCCCCAGCCCTTTTTAATTTTGAGACAGAGTCTTGCTAAGTTGCCCAGGCTGGGCTCCAACCCGTGCTCCTCCTGCCTCAGCCTCCTGAGTAACTGGGATTACAGGAGTGCGTCCCTGCTCCCGTCTTTATCTCACACCCCACCCCCTTTGTTTCACTTGTACTGTTCCCTCTGCCAGGAATGCTTTTCTTGGCAACAACTGCCTGACAAACCCCTACCCATCTTTTGGGACTCAGCTTAGATGCCAGCTCCTCTTGTTACTTCCCCTCTCTGCCTCTTGGTAGAACGGGTCACATTGTCCTTTGTGCCACTTTTCCCAGAGGAGAAAAACTGCCAACACTGTAGCAGATCCTGTTGCCCCAGATCCTCTCAGATCTCTTACCAGTCCCTCCTGCCTCCTCCTGGGCTGTGGCTTGCTTTTGCTTCTAAAAATCAGCTCCCAGAGACTCTTCTGAGGAAGAGAGTCCTCAAGTTACTGAAATGGCTTTGATCCTTCCTTTTCCTAGTGTCTGTCAAATGGCTGATTAGATGCGGGAGTTTGAAAGCTCAGCAGCATATTTGCTTCTGGATAGAATTTACACTCCTGAGTTCCCTGAGGGATTAAGTTCCTCTATGGATTAAACTACCTTCTCTGGGTCTTTGCCTGAAACTGCATCTTCCCTTGTTTGCTCCCCCTTCCCGGTCCTGCTTCCCCTGGTCTCTTACTGGCTTCTCTTTGGAGAATGTGCTTAATAATAAATCTCACCTGGGACTCCGCCACGTTTGCTTCTGAGATCCCCAGGTATCCGGCTGGCATGCCTTTACTCCTTATTGTATGCCAGAAGCGAGGTGCTTTACAAAAGCTAGCTTTCTTACATCTCACAAACTCTGTGAAAAAAGTACATAATTTAATGTTTGTACACCTGAATGTTTTAATTAATTAGTTAATCAATTAATTAATTTTTGGTACCAGAAACTGAACCCAGGGTTGCTTAACCACTGAGCCACATCTCCAGCCCTCTTTATTTTTTTTATTTTGATACAGGGTTTTGCTAAATAGTTCAGAGCCTCGCTAAGTTGCTGAGACTGTTTTTGAACTCGTAATCCTCCCACCTGAATGAATTTAGACTCAGGAATCTGGGTAATTTATCTTGGGTCACCAGGCATGGAGACTTATGCCTGTCATCCCAGTGACTGGGCGGACAGGAGGACTGCAAGCTCTAAGCCAGCCTCAGCAAATCACTGAGACCTTGTGATAGAGCACCCCTGGGTTTAATCCCTGGTACCAAAAACAGAAATAAGCAAAAAACTCCTCCTGGGTCACACAGCTATTATAAGGATTAACAGTTTAAACCTACTCTTTTTTATTCTAAGATGTGTCTTTTTTTTTTTTCATGGACACAATATTTTATTTTGTTTATTTATTTTTATGTGGTGCTGAGGATGGAACCCAGTGCCTCACTTATGCGAGGCAAGCGCTCTGCCACCAAGCCACAACCCCA
The DNA here is from genome assembly GCF_001458135.2 of Marmota marmota marmota. Classification (NCBI taxonomy): domain Eukaryota; kingdom Metazoa; phylum Chordata; class Mammalia; order Rodentia; family Sciuridae; genus Marmota; species Marmota marmota. The sequence continues at coordinate 35,145,326 of NW_026000082.1, forward strand.
GCCCTAAGGTGTGTCTTTTTCATACATTCTCAATACCTCTTGAACGCTAAATTCAATGTCTTTCTCTTTGTGAACACTGCAAGAGAGGCAGACTAAGGTAAAATCATTTGGGGGAACTCTGATTTTTGGTGTTTATCTACTTATCTGGTGGATTCATTTGCCACTTTCTACAACTTTTAGATTGAGTGGCAAAAGCAGGTAAGAGATAAAAATGTCATTAGCCCCTCTCTCTTTTCTCCTACTAAGAGGTTCCCTTAGATTAACCATAAATCACTCTACAACTGTGTGATCTTTGGCAAGTTTCCTCACCTCTAGACCTCAGTTTTCTTACCTTTAAAATGGGGAAATAAAAACATAAATAAATAAATAAAAATAATAAAGTGGGGAAATAATACCTATCACGTAGGATAGGTTAGTGAAAATCACTTAGAATCGTGCCTGACTCAACCTGTGCACTAATAAAGGCTGACTATTATTATTATTTTATTGCTATTGCTACTTATAAATTGGTTTATGCTCCAAAAGGCTAAGTCCTTTTGTTCACATGTTCACCGTAGTGTGCAACCACAAAGACTCAGAACAATCAGACGCTGGCATTGAGCCACTCTTACAAGACCTGGATGTGACATGCCGAGAGGGGCTGGTTGCTTCAGTATCAATATTGTTATTAGATCAGAAATGTTATTGAATTGTCCTCACAAGCCACAAGATTCAATTCCCTTTCTCTCTTGTAGTGACTTCTAGAAATACCATTATCATTTTTGCAAGGATATTTACAGAAACAACTGAGAAACCATACTCAGCCCCTTCCAATGCAGGAGGTCTGGGTTGTAGCTCAGTGGTAGAGCATTTGCCAAGCACACGGAACTGGGTTTGATCCTCAGCACCACATAAAAAATAAATAAAGGTATAATCAGGATTCAGACTACAATACAGCTGGTAAGTGCTGTGTTGTCGTTTCCCCTGCTCAAAATAAAGTTGTTTCTTACCTGTACCTGTCTGCTATACCCTTATAGAGCCAAGGATGCTTGGTCTCATACACATTCATAAAATTAAATGTTGACCTGACTGGTGATTCTTGAATTAAGGTTTTTTTCCTTTGCAGCGTGGTGACATGGACCAGAAAGAGAGAGATGTTATCATGAGGGAATTCCAATCGGGGTCAAGCTGAGTTCTGATCACTACTGACTTGTTGGCTTGTGGGATTAATGTCCAACAAGTGTCTTTGCTTATAAACTATGATCTACCCACCAATCGTGAAAACTATATTCACAGGAGTCGCTGGCAGCAGTTGGTGATGAGATGGTGCTCAGAAATGGCGTTGATGTAACTTAGGAGACAGAATCATAAGCAAAACAGCACACTGTTTGAATAAAGAGCCAAATTGGCAGAGGGGGTCGATTTAGGAGGAAAGGTGTGGCTACAAACTTTGTTACTGAAGAAGACAAGAGGATTCTTTGTGACACGGAGTCTTTCTACAATAGTACAGTGGCTGACCTTATTTAATTCCTGGGATGAGATATATTTGAATTCAGTGCTGCTGTTGCTGAATAGGCCATTACAACGTGCATTGTGCTTCTTTGGGAATATTTGAATCTTGTCTCAAAAATGCTCATAACGGATCAGAAATATAGATTTTGATAGCAAAGTGACATTAGTTGTGAGCTCTTGTGAGGAAAGTCACTGGCTTTATCCCCTTTAAGGTTAGACTGTTGGGGTGGGCATAAGAGATGAGGTCTGTAAAATATTTCTAGATTTCTAGAAATTTATTTCCTAGTTCTGTAGAAATGGTTGTATAGATGTTTGCTATCATTTAATCATATACTTGTGGACTAAAACATATAAGTCCTGTATAAAATCAGCCAATTATGTTAAACTAGCATATCTGCCTTTATTGTGTTTATCATTAGCCTGAATAGAAAGGCTTTAAAACAAATTTTTTAAGAAAGCATTTGAATGTATTTTGTTTGGTATTGTATTTATTCAATAAAGTATTTAATTAGTAAATAAATAAAGGTATTGCATTCATATACAGCTAAAAATATTAAAACAACAACAAATGTAGGACTGGGCACAATAGTGCACGCCTGTAATCCCAGCAACTCTGGAGGCTGAAACAAAATAATCACAAATTTGAGATGAGCTTCAGCAAGTTAACAAGAACCTGTCTCAAAGTAAAAAAAAAAAAAAAAAAAATAGAAGGGACTAGTCATGTACTTCAGTGGTAAAAAAAAAAAAAATGGCAAAAGAGTGAACTATGGTGGCACAGGTCTGTATTCCCAGCAACATGGGAGGCTGAGACAGGAAGATTGAAAATTTGAGGCCAGTCTGAACAATTTATACCACCCTGTCTCAGAGTAAAAATAACAAAAAGGGCTGGGGGTGTAGTTCAGTGGTAGAATGTGCCTGGGTCCAATCCCCAGTACCACCAGAAAAAGAAGAAATGTGTACAGATTCTTCTCCAAAGATATACGAACAATCGATCAGGATATGAAAGGATGCTCAACTTTATTTGTCATCGGGGAATGCAAATTAAAAACCACAACGAGATATCTGCACACATCCACCAGGCTAGCTATGGTTTAGATAGACTGTAACACCAAATGTTGGTGAGGATGTGCAGCAGCTGGCACTTTCATATGTCTCTGATTGACAAGTGGCTTTCTTCTAAGTACCAATTCAACTCCTTCCTCTACTCGGCTCTGCCTACTCCAACATGATTTTTTTGTTTTGTTTTGTTTTGTTTTTGGTACCTGAGATTGGACCCAGGGGCACTCAACCACTGAGCGACATCCCCAACCCTATTTTGTATTTTATTTAGAGACAGGGTCTCCCTGAGTCGCTTAGCGCCTCACCATTGCTGAGGCTGGCTTTGAACTCTTGATCCTACTGCTTCAGCCTCCCGAGCCCAGCCACTGGGATTACCGCCATGGGCCACCATGCCTGGTCACTGTGACTTTTAAAGGGATCACATTTGTCAAAGGAGGAAGGGAGAAAGCATTGGAAATTCTGCTTGGGAGGATTTTGTGGACAAATTATAACTGCTCACACCCTGTTGGCTATGGCTCACCCACATGGCCACATCTGTCAACAAAGGAACATGGAAGTCCAGGTGAGTGCCCAGGAAGGAGAGGAAACTGACTCAGAGGGTACACAATCAGAAGGGCTCACAGCGCTTAGTAGTGAAATAATTACCATTGTCTGAACATCTGCTTTGTGCTCCAAATGGTGCTAGGCACTTTACTTTATTAACTCAACAAATCCTCCACACCACCCCTTCAAAGCAGGCATGGATAGAGAAAAAGAGTGAGGTTCAGAAAAGTTGGTTAGTCTGCTCAAAGTCACATAGCTAGAGGGTGGTAGAGCCAAGGTTTAGAAATCTGGATCTGAATGATTCCAGAGCCCCATCCAGTTATGAGGTTGGGATTCCTTTCTACCTGTGTTCCTTATTTGTATTTATATTTAACCTTGCCTCTAAAACCACTTAAGAAATTATTATTCTATGTGTCCTCCCAGGACTTATTGCTTTGCACATAATTGGTGATGAGGTGTTTTTTTTTTTTTTTTTTTTTGTTAAATAATACATGTGCAAAGTGCTTTAAAGGTTTACAGATTCCTTTCATATCTTTAAAACAATCTGGGGCCTAGACATGGTGGTGCACGCCTGTAATCCCAGGCTGAGGCAGGAGGATCACAAGTTCAAGGCCAGACTTAGCAATTTAGTGAGGCCACAAACAATTTAGCTAGACCCTATTTCAAAATAAAAAAATATAAAGTGCTGGGGATGTGGCTCAGTGGTTGAACACCCCTGGGTTCAATCCCAGGTACCAAAAAACAAACAAAACCCAATCTGGAGCTGGGAATCCAGCTCAGTGGTAGAGGGCTTGCCTACCACACATAAGGCCTTGGGTTCCATCTCCAACCACAAAACAAACAAACGCCACCACAGGCCAGGCCTGGTGGCCATAACACCAGTGCCTTGTGAGTTTGAGGCAGGAGAATGGCAAATCTGAGGCCAGCCTGGACACCTCAACAAGACCCTGTCACAAAATTAAATACAAAAATAGCTGTGAATGGGGACTGGGTTGTGGCTCAGTGGTCGAGTGCTTGCCTCACACATGTGAGGCCTTGGGTTCGATCCTCAGCACCACATTTAAATAAAGTAAAGGTATTTTGTCCATCTACAAAAAACAACATATTTTTAAAAAGGGGAGGGGCTGTGGATGTAGTTCAGGGATAAAACGCTCCTGGATTCAATCCCCCGTATCAAAAGAAGAAGAAGAAGAAAAGAAAACACCAAAAGAATATGGGGAAATAATGTGATTATCCTCATATTGTTAAAAAACTTAATGCTAAAGAACAAACAAAACTAACGCTCACAGCTCTTTAGTGGTTTGCCTCAGATCATACTCTAAAAATAAGATGTAGGGCTGTTGGTGGAGTGATCGCCTAGCATGTGTGAGGCACTGATTTCGATCCTCAGTACCACATAAATACAAATAAATAAAGGTATTGTGTCTATTTATAGCCAAAAACATTTTTTTAAACCTTTATTTATTTTTTTAGTTTTCAGCAGACACAACATCTTTGTTTGTATGTGGTGCTGAGGTTCGAACCCGGACCACACACATGCCAGGCAAGAGCACTACTGCTTGAGCCACATCCCCAGCCCCCCAAAAACATATTTTTAAAAATAAAAATAAGATGTAAGCATGAATTTTCATGCCAGGTGCAATGCTGGTATCAGCTCTCCCATTTTCTAACAGAGCGAACTTGAGTAGATAATTTAACCTCTTAAGGAAAATGAGTACAATCAAAACTTTCACACCCCTGATACTGGCAAAACATTTATTATGGTGCTTGGCACCCAATAAACTATTGATTTAAGGCTTTAAATTCTTTGACCTTCATTTGATTTATATTGTCTGCTATTCCATTTTCCCATATATGAATGGAAATAATAATTTCTAGTTAGTTGGCTTGTTCTTTGGCACTATTGACGGAACAAGGGGTACTCTACCATTGTACAACATCCCCAGTCCCTTGCAGACAGGGGTCTTCCTAAGTTGCCTTGGGCTGGTCTTGAACTTGTCATCCTTTTGCCTCAGTTTCCCAAGTAACTGGGATAACAGTTGTGCGTCACCATGTCTGGCTGATTAATTCTTTTTTAAGCCCCTCCGCAGCCTTCTGAAGATGGTTTGCAGATGAGGCATAATGAGGCTTCGAGAGGTCAGATGACTTGCCCGGAACACATAGCCGTGACGGCTGACATTGGCGTCTGACCTTGTTGTGCCTCCTCACCCAACCCTCTACTCCCTCCTGAGCTGAGACTCTCACCCTGTCAGATGCTCCGTGAAGCCCATGCCAAGGGCCTAGAACTGTAAAGCTCCGTGATGGCAAGAGGAGTGACGTGGCCCCAGGCCAGCCCTCCTGAGATTCTACAAATGAATGGGTGACTCAGGCCCGCCCCAGCTTCAGTCCTGGTGCCCAGGTCAGGCATGTGTCATCCACCCTCCATTTCTCAATCAGCCCACAGCCCTGGAGGGACGAGAAACAGAAGAAATTACCTAAAAAAAGAAGTCTCAGACTGAATCACAAGTATGAGCTATAACTCAGAGAGAGGTTCGGGGGGCAGGAGGGGGAAAGAGACAGGCTTTATGAGAAGCTCCCTCTTCTCCTTGGAGGAGGATGCCGGTTAAGCTGGGTCTCTCCAGGCTGTGAGAGCTGGGAGGATGGAGTCTGTGCTGGGGGAGGTGGGTGCAGCCAGGGGTGAAGTATGTACTAGGTCCCAAGCGATGAGCTTCTCATGCTCACGTCGTTTCACCTGCACCAAGAAGTAGGCACTACTCCTAAGTCCCACTTTAAAGGTGGGGAAATTGAGGCAGAGGGGTTAAATGGCTTGCCCAGGTCTGCAGGCAAGTGCCCAAAGCTGCACTGTAGGCCAGGATACTCAGACTTCAAGAAAAAAAGGTACAACTGACCCCACATCTGCTCTCAGCCACCACTCTGGGGTCTTCCCACTTCCTGCTGCTGTTGGCTTGTCACCCAGGCTCTCCATCAGGGCCTGCAGTAGCTCTGTGGGACACTTAGGAAATGTCAGAGCAGCGAGGGATGGCAGGTCCCACTGACTCCGAGCCCACTACCCTCCGTGGCCACCTGCTGCTGCCTTCGCAGATGAGCTGGGTGGGGGCAGAGGCAGGAGGACATGGGGTGAGGGGCGCCTCTGCAGATGTCCCGGGGTGATGGACCACAGGTTCTTGCACTCACCTCTTGGGGTTTCTCTGCTTGGACAGGCTCATTGCCACCTCTTTTGCCTGCCACTAGAGGCTACCGTCTCTGGGGGTGGGACACACAGAGATTTCCCTCTTGCTAATGAGTCATTTCTCCCTTGAGTGCCCAGGAGTTACTGGGAACCCCCACACCCCCCAACAGACGGAAGCTGCTCAGACCTCATTCAAAGTGAGGAACTTTCCAACCATGCGGGGGCTGCCTTGTGATGTGGTGGAGTCTCCGTTGCTGGCAGGATTCAAACAGAAACTGGATAACCATTTATGGAGGATTTCTGTAGTGGGCGGAGGTTGGGTCTGGGCCTTTAAGGCCCTTCTGAATGTGAGATTTTTATGAGTCACTGTGAGATGAAATTTATCCTGTGCAGCAGGGTTGGATAGTGGGACATGTATGAGTTCGGAGCCAGATAGACCTGGGCTCAGCCACTTCCTTGGGGACTGTGGCTCGTTCGTCCCTCAGCTTCAGTTTCCTTGTTGTAAAATGGAAATGATAATACCTACCTCATGAGATTGCTTTGAATATTAGGGATGACATCTGTGCTCTGCCCAGCGTAAACAGGAATTTAACCCATTGTGCCTATGACAGCCATTAAACAAGTCACAGTCTGGTACGTTATTCGGTGGTCTTAAATTACAGGCTGAGTGAGAGAATTAAATCCATGTGTCAACCCTATTGCTAAATGTTTGCTTATATAACCTACATAGGAAACCAGCCTTTTTTCTGAGGGTACCTGTCTCCAAAATCATCCTGCAAAACATGAAGACAAGAGAGTAAAATGCAAGAAACACCCAGGGACGCTGCTGTCTGTGTGGACGATTGGGAATCCGAGTCGCTGGCCCACAGGGAATTATGTCAGCCCCTCAAACGCCCCCCTGTGGGAAGAGGAATCCCCTCCAAGCCCTTGACATGCCATTAGTTCCCTGATGTGCAGTCCAGCTGATGGGGAACTCTACTTTTTGAGACTGTAGGAAACTCCCCAAATCTCCCAGCTTGTTTTCCATTGTTAGCAGCTTCAGATTCTCCCAAGTAGTCGGGATGACAGGCGTGTACCACTGAACTATATCCAAATATTTTGAGACAGGGTCTCCTTAAGTTGCTCAGGTTGGCCTCAAACTTGAGATCCTTCTGCCTCAGGATCCAGAGTCTCTGGTTATAGGTGTGTGCCACCACACCCAACTGGAATTAGAACTTTTTTTTTTGTAATGAGGATTGAACCCAGGGGTGCTTAACCACTGAGCTACATTCCCAGCCCTTTTAAAAATATTTTATTTAGAGACAGAGCCTCACTAAGTTGCTGAGGCTGACTTTGAACTCAGGATCCTCCTGCCTCAGCCTCCCAAGTTGCTAGGATTACAGGCTTGTACCACTGCACCTGGCTGGGACTTTCTTCTTCTTATTTTTGTTCTGGGGATTGAACCCAGGGGCACTTTATCGCAGAACCACATCCCAGCCTTTTTTATGTTTTGAGACAGGATCTTGCTAAGTTGCTTAGTGCCTTGCTAAGTTTCTGAGGCTGGCTTCAAACTTGAGATCCACCTGCCTCAGCCTCTGGAGCCATTGGGATTCTGTAATTGAGACCAGACCCCCAATTGTATAGGAAATTTATGACCACATGGTTGGCTGAGGGTAGGGTGGTAAACAGACAGCTCTGTGGAACACACAAGTAGGTCTTGGGCAGTCTCACAAGCAGAGAGGTGGGGCTGCACCCCTGAATGGTGACTCTCAGATCTCAGACCTCCAATGTGAGTTCTCTTCTGCCATGTTGCTCTGTCCCTGGGCAAGTTAATCTCCAAGCCTCAAATTTCTTCCTGCGTGTGAAATAGGATTGACCGTATCTTGTTCACATGAGGGTGTCATGAAATACAGCACTTGGCGCTCCACAAGGTGAGCACCGGCTTAGTAGGTGGGTATTTTGTGGGCAGGAGCCGAGAGATTGTTATTTGGGCATTAAAGGGAATAGTGACTCTGGAACTTGGGGACATCTGGTGCTGTAGTTTGAGTGCCCCCCTTTCATATGCTAATGATATTTGGAGGTGGGCACTTTGAAAGGTAACTAGGATGAGATGAGGTCATGAGGGCAGGAAACCAAGATGACATTAGTGGCTTTATAAGAAGTGGAAGAAAGGCCCAACCTAATGCTCTTGCCCAGTCTTGCTGCGTGATGCCCTCTGCCATGTGATACAGCAAGCAGCCCTCACCAGGCGCTAGGGCCAGGCTCTCGGACTTTCTAAGCCTCTAGAACTATGAGCTAAAAGTGTGTGTGTATGTGTGTGTGTGTGTGTGTGTATCCCATGCCCAGTGCTAGGGACGGAAGCCAGGGCCTCATACCTACTAAGCAAGGGCTCTACCACTGAACTACACTCCCAGTCCCTAAATTCTTTTAATAGCTTGCATTTCTCCCTGCCTCCACGTCCCAACCTCATCTTGTGCAAACTCCTGGCTCTGAGGTCACAGCTACATCAGCTCCTCTTGGGACACTGAGCATACCCTGCCTGTTTCCCTCTTGGGGCCTCTGTCCTAACTCTGCCTCCTGCTCTTCATTCAGATCTCAGTTTCTGGGTCACTTTCCCAGAGTGGCCTTCCCTGACCCAGTCTCATCCAATTTAACTCTCCACATGTCTTCTGAGTGGCTGACCTAGGTTTGCAAACTGTCCCCGTCCCCTACTTAGATCTACGACTTATTCTCTCCTGGCTCACCAGCATCTGCAGCAGGGCCATAACAGGTGCTCAGAAAATATTTATTGCATGAGGAAATATCATGCCCCTCTCTGAGCTCATTTGCCCATCTATAAAATACAGATAATAGCATAGTAACATCTACTTCATAGGTTTGGTAAGATTAAATGGGATATGGGGGCTGGGGTTGTAGCTCCATGGTAGAGCACTTGCCTAGCACACATCTTCAGCACCACATAAAAATAAAATTAAAAAAATAAAGGTATTAAAAAAAAAAGAGTAAATGGAATGTGCATGTAAGGCCCAAGCACAGAATCTGACACCCGTCACTGGTGGTAAATATTTTTACACTTATGATCATCCTGCCTCAGCCTCGGAGATGCTGGGATTATAGGTGTGGACCATCGTACCAGGCCCTGGCCCATTTCTTGTCCCTGCCAAAGCCCTTGACAACCCATAGCAGAGAGAGGGCAAATTCAGAGATGAGAAGTGGAGAAGAGCGTGCTTCGATTTGATTGTAAGTTTATTAGAAAGGCCATGGACAGATGAACCCTGAGTTACCAGCTGAGGAAGAAATGAAAAAAGCCCCTGCCCCTGTGGCCTGCACCCCTGGCCTCCGTGACCTCTGTCCAGTACCAGACTCAACAGAAATCTGCCGAAAAGTGCTCTCCACGTCCTCTCCCTGGGGCGGCCCAACCTGAACGCAGGGGCCCATGGGTGGGCTGATGCGGATGCTGGTGCCTGGAGCCTGGAGCCAGCAGCTCTAGCCGAAAGTGGTTCTATACCCCTGGCAGAAGAGGCTGGAGGAGGAGCTGGCTGGGGAGAGAGGGAGTTCTGCTTAACAGTCAGTGGCTCTGCAAGGCGATGCCAGGCTGCCGTGGGGGATCTGCCAATGGCTCCAGATAACCGATTGTGGGGCCCCCAGGGTAGGACCCCGAAGCTGCTCCAGGAGTCTCAGCCTCAGAGAGCCCCAGCATGACGCAGTGCCCCTTCTGGGGTTGACTGGCTATTTCTGCTCCCAGAAAGGCAAATGGATCTTGTAAAACTCCACGGGGGTTGACGCCATTATTTTCCTTAAAAAAGGTCAGAGTTTGTACAGTGAACTGATTTCCACCAGCAGAGCCTAAGCCGGAAGAGTCTGTCCTGGGGAAGGAGAAGGCACTTCTCACACCCTCACCAGGGGTGATCTGGGCTGGCTGCTTCCCGGACCCCTCGAGGCTCCAACTTGCTCTGGCCCCGTGACTCAGGCTGCTCCCTCTGGGAAGGATGCTGCCTCCATCAAGCTAGCACCGCCCTGCGGCCTGGGCGCCAGGCCCCTCACAGAGTGGTGGATGGCAGCTTCCTCACCCGCCGCTGGGCCAGGATAGATGACTCGATCGGCTTTAGCTGGGGGGTGGGCTTGGAGCTGTTGAGCGCAGAGTACGTGGCTGCCATGGCTCCCTGGGAGAGGAGGTAAGTCAGATGGCCAGTGAGGAGGTGAGCAGGGGAGGGACACTGCCCCAGGTCAGGCCAGCCCCTCCCAGAGCCCCACAGCCCACCCAGCCCACTATTTCCAGCCTTGGTGGTCCTTCATGGTCATTGCTCCTGCCTCCTCCATCAGAATGGAGGCTTCAGAGGTTGGTAGTTGTGTCCGCCAGAAGACTAGAGCCCCTGAAAACAGGACTGTCTCATTTCCTCTGTCCCACCTCCTGGTCCTGGGCACAGACATGGGATCTCCTAGTTCCACTACCCCAAGTCCTTGCACATGACACCCTGGCCTGGGTAACCTGCCACCCTGCGGCTGCCAGCGGCTGGGTTGGCATACCTTCACAAGCTGCAGATCCTGGTGGGACAGCTGGCTCTGGGGAAGCTTATCTTTCTGGGTGATCCATGGGTGCTGCAGGACCTGCTTGGCTGTGAGACGCTGGTGGGGGTCCACATGCAGCATCTTGGACACCAGGTCCTAGCGGCACAGGGGCAAGGGGGAGGTGTGAGGGGCAGCAGGGGAGAAATCATCTGTGTCCCGCAGATGGGGAAGGGGAAGACAATTGCACTGACCATCTCCCACCTGAACCCTTGCCCCTGCCCTGCGATCCTTTCTCCACAAGCCACAGCTTCCCCAGGCGCAGCCAGGGCGTTCCCCTCTGGGGGCCTCTGCTCTCCGTGCACTTCCAGGAGCCCGCTTGCCTTCCATGGTGGAAAGGGGCAAGAGCCTAAGGGCTGAGGCCGGGCAGACTCCGGTGAGAACCTGGCTCTTCCTCTCATCAGCTGAGGGCCCTGGGCAAGTCACTTCAACTCCCCGAGCCTCAATGTCCCCTCTGAGAAATGGGGGCAACAACACTGCCACACAGGCTGCTGGAAGTGGTGCTGCTTATGAAGGGCTCAACTCTGTTCGCACAGAGGCTCCCAGTGATAGGAACTGTCACCAATACTGAAAACTCTTCCCTCTTTGGGAAGGTCCTCTCCATGGGCAGTTGCTCTGCTTCTGCTCTGTGTCTGGACCCCCGGGGAGGCCTGCAGCCCTACAGCTCCCCTCCACTGAGCTTCCAGAAGAGAGGGGCTGGGATTGTGCAGTCCTCTGTCCCCCACACGGGAAAGGACCATGAATGATCAGTCACCAAGTTACCCAAAAAAAGGGCCAGTCTGCCTACGAAAATCCCTGGGATGGACCCTGCCCCTCCTCCAAGAGCTTAAAGACTCACCTTGGCTGTCTCCGAAACCGTGTTCCAGTTTCCCCCACTGAGGGTAAACTTCCCACTGCCGATCCGGGTCAGGATCTCCTCTGGGGTGTCACTGGGTCCGTTGGCAAATGGAGTGTATCTGGAGAAAAGCCCACACAGCTGGGTACAGCCTCTGCCCTGGAGACGGGAGGCTGCCCCTCCTGCTCAGACTGCATGCTTCAAGGTGCAGCTCCCGTAGGCAGGGCCTGTCCCCAGGCAGAGCTGATCTCCCCTGAGACAAGCACCAGCCCAGGCTGATCCCAGGACAGGAGTGGGGAGGGCCCGGCCGGGGCACTCACCCCGCCAGCATGGTGTACAGCAGAATGCCCAGGCTCCAGATGTCACAGCCTTCATCGTAGCCCTGGCGCTTCAGCACCTGGCAGGAAGGCAGGGGAGGGTGGTCAGTCCGAGGGGCAGTAGGAAGTGGCCACACACTCCCCAAAAGACAGGACAAGAGTCCCCGCTGTGGCTAGATCTGCCCTCGGTCCCTGAGTCAAGGCTATAGACACTGTAGGCCTGGACAGCGTGGGCCTCTAGGTGCGGCACAAAGCCTCCTGCTATCCCCACTCACCTCGGGCGCCACGAAGTTGGCTGTGTAGCAAGGCGTCATGAGGAGCCCATTCTCAGCCCGCAGCTGCTTGGCGAAGCCAAAGTCACAGATGCGCAGGCACTCGGGGTTCCCAGACTCGTCCACGTACAGGATGTTGCTGGGCTTGAGGTCTCTGTGCACAACCTAGGGGCAGAGGTCTGGGGTCAGCCTCCATATGGGGAGGCTGCTAGGGAAAAATCTAGAATCCAGGAAGAAGGAAAAGGGCTACCACACAGGAGCCCTTCTCCTGGTGCTACTACTGCCTGCTTGAAATCTCAATGGAGCACCATCTAAGGTGGCAGGAATTCAACCTGCCCAACACTGAACTCCGTAGTTCTCCTCTCAAATCTGCTCCTCACATAGTCACATCCTTCCTGTTGTGTGGGTCCTTTTTCTTTTTCCTCTTACATTCCTTAATAAAGCCACAGGTCAACTCTGTTGACTCTGCCATTAGAATATTTCCAGAGCCCAGTCATTTCTCAGCTCCTCGACTGGCGGGGCTCTGGTTCCCCACCATCATCCCCTACCCCTTGGATTAGGGCAGCCACCTCCTAACTGGTCTCCCTGCTTCTGCCTTTCCCCCTACAATGCGTCTCATCATAGACGCCGCAGCGATGCTGTTAAACGTACGTCAGATCGTGTCATCCCAGCTCAAAACCCTCCACGCCTTTCCCTTTTAAGTCCTCGCTAGGTGTGGTGGCATGCTATAGTCCTGACTGCTTGGAGGATCCCTTGAGCCCAGGAGTTCAAGGCCAACCTGGGGGGTTGTTTTGAAAGGAAAAATGACTAGCTAGGCCCAGTAGTGCAGGCCTGTAATCCCAGAGACTTGGGAGGCTGAGGCAAAAGGATTGCAAGTTCAAGGTCAGCCTGGGCAACTTAATGAGACCCTGTCTCATAAAATAAAAAGGGCTGGGGTTGCAGCTCAGTGGTAGAGCACCCCTAGGGTCAACCCTCAGTAACACACACACAGGTATGTCGCAATTAAAAAAAAAAAAAGAAAAACTCCTTATAATGGCCCACATGGCCCCCCTGATCTCTCCCCGCCCCTCCCCCATGTCTCTTGCACTCTTTGCGGGCTCCCCCTTGCTGTATCTGCTTCAGCCACATCAGTCTCTCTGCTCTTCTTCAACAGGCCAAGCACACACCTGCCTCAGGACCTTTGTACCTGCAGTTGCCTCTTTCTAGAACACTCTTCCCTCATCCATCTACCTGGCTAATTCTCTTTTTCCCTTCAGGTCTCTGTTCTTATCAGTAAGGTTTCCCCTGAACATCCCCACAGAACAGCCCCCGGCCACCCAATATTCCTGAGTCTTCTTACTCTGCTCTGCTTTTGTCACACAGTAGCATTTAACACCATGGGACATAATATTTCATTTATTTTCTGAGTCTGCTCACTGGAATGTAAGCTCCATGAGCATTTAGCTTACTACTGATCCCAGCACTCACACTAGCTCCTGGTACAGGGCAGGTACTCCATGCGTCTCTGTTGAAGGAATGACTGGATAGCACTTACCCTGAGGCCATAAGCAAATGACTTTCCCCTGGATCCCGTGTGCTCCTCTGTAACCCAAGGGGGCCTGAACACCCCACTCTGCATGCTCCTCCCCCTCTGCATGGTTGTATTCATAGCCAAACCTCTACCACTTAATTACAATTCTCAGATCTCTAGCCCTGGCCCAGAACTTTCCTGAGTCCAGGCTCATAGATCCAGTTTCCTACCAGAAGGCAACTGCTGGATGTTCCACAGTCTCAAACTCAACCTATTCCAAATGCTAGACATCATGTTCTCACCCTCCTGCTCCTCCTCCCATGAGCTAATGGACTCCCTGGGGAATGTCAGAAACCTTCAATGGGCCTGGTGTGGTGGCGAACGCCTGTAATCCCAGTGACTCAGGAGGCTGAGGCAGGAGGAAGGCAAGTTCAAAGCTAGCCTCAGCAATTTAGAGAGGCCCCAAGCAAGTTAGCAAGACCCTATCTCAAAATTTAAAAATAAATAAATAAAAGAGCTGGGGATCTGGCTCCATGGTTAAGTGCCTCTGGGTTCAATTCCCAATACCAAAAAACAAAACCATTCAATGGCTCCCTAGTACCAGCAAGATACTGCCCTGGGAGGCTCAGCCTGCCTTGGCCTCATCACACATCGCATTGTCTCAGGCACTCTGAGCTCAGGCCACTTGGGCTCCGTTCACAGGAGTCCTAACCATGCCTGCCTGTGGAATGTCTAGTCACCTTGCAGTACCCAGCCAGGGACCAGCACAGAGCAAGTGCTAAGTGAGCTCTGTGCAATGAATGAAGGAATCACACCTCTGAAACATGCAGTCACCTTGCAGGTGACATTAGTTGAGTCCTGCAGACTGGTTGGCTTCATTGTTCCAATTGAACCCCAAGCACTCTGGCAGGTGCCCATGGGAAGTGCAGACTGGAGAACAGATGTGGCCCAGCACAGCCCGCCTCCAGAGGAAAAGGGCCAGACAGATGGCTGGCCCCGGTGATACACTGTGAGTTGCATCCAAGCACTGGAGGAGGCCCTTGGACTTTCTCCTTCCAACACGGTCACATGACACCACAGTGCAGGCCCCCAGAGAATGCAGGCTGTCTTCCCCAGAGTGCCCAGCCATGCTTGAGAGGCCAGGGATGCTGGGGACACCTGTACAGGTGATATTCCTGGTTTAAGAGGGTTCCTCATCATGATGTCACTGGGGCTATCCACCACTCCATTTTACAGAGGAGGGAACTGAGGCTCTGGGATGAGAATGGCCTTGCTTGTATAGTAAGAGGCAGAGGCAAGACCCAGGTCTGACTGTAATTCCACGGTCTATTGAGCGCAGCACAGATAACACTTTTGGGAAACAGGAACATGGATGTTTGTGATCTTATCCCGCCCCAACAACACAGAGAAATGACAAACTCCACCAGGTCTCATCATGGCGGTAAGAGAAGAACAGGGAGGCAGGGAGGCAGCTTGAAAAAGCCCTGCAGGTGGTTCTGCGACCCGACCCTCAGGTGGGGAGTAGGGAGATGATGCGGTCTCCCATCTCACGGTACAGGAAGTCACAGCAAGCTGGGTGACTATGAGGGAGGCCAGGCTGAGTAGGAACCATAGCAGTCTAAAGGGACAACTGCTCTTGGTGCCAGTCGACAGTCACCGTAGAGCCTGGTTTTTTAAAAGCAGCCAAATCACTACACCTTACCAAACCAACCCCAAACAAAGGTCATCCCATATCGTGCTGGCCAAACAAAATATTTTTATAGGTTAAATGCAACCAGAGGTCAACGGGCCATGACCTCTGGCAGTCACAGGAAGGAGTTGGGCAGGCTGGAGTGTGAGTCTTGGATTTGCCCTCCATAGCTGTGTGGTCCACCTCTCTAGCCCTCACTTTTCTCAACTGTAAAATGGGGATGATAATAGTAATCAAATCCCTGGGTAAGGGCTAGAGATGTGGCTCAGTAGTAGAGCATCTGTCTAGCATGCATGAGGCCCTGGGTTTGATCCTTAGCACGGAAAACAAAACAAAACAAAATCAGAAGACATGCTGTCCAGAGCATCCAATCTTGTGCATGAGTTCAGAGCCCAGACTTCAGATTAGCTGTAAGGCTTCAGGCAAGTTACTTAAACCTCAATCCTCTCACTTGTAAAATAAAGATCACGATGACACACTCTTCATCAGTTCCTTTTTTGTAACAATTAAGTGAGTTTAATATGCAAAGTGCTCAGAACCCTGCCTGGCCTGTAGAACGTGACAAGTGGCGTGAACTGCCAAGAGCAGCCCCAGGGACACTCCACTGCTGAGCTACCTTCCCAGCCCTTTTAAAGTTTAATTTTGGGATAGGGTCTTACTAAGTTGCCAAGGCTAGCCTCAAACTTGGAATCCTCCTGCCCCAGCCTCCTGAGTCACAAAGATAACAGGTGTGTGCCACTGTGCCCGACAGCCCCAGCACCTTTATCACCATCAGCATCCCCAGCAGATGTGCATTCAGGCACCCGTGACAAATTGTTCTGTGTGAATCATCTGGTTAAAGACAGAGCCAAAGCCTGGTGTTGGCTCTATTGAATCTGCATCTCAAAGGCTGTTCCTGGCATAATGGGGACCTTATAGAAACAGACAAGATGGAGTCTGGGGACTTTTCTCTCTCTCTCTCTCTCTCTCTCTCTCTCTCTCTCTCTCTCGGGACTTTTCTCTCTCTCTCTCTCTCTCTCTCTCTCTCTCGTACTGGGGATTGAGCCTTGGGGTGCTTAACCACTGAGCCACAATCCCAGCAATTTTTATTTTTTATTGTGAGGCAGAGTCTCTCTAAGTTGCTTTAGGGGCTCTCTGAATTGCTGAAGCTGGCTTTGAACTTGCCATTCTCCTGCCTCAGCCTCATGAGCTCCTAGGATTACAGGCGTGTGCCACCATGCCTAGTAGTCTGAACTTTAATAGGCTTTACACATTAAACAAAGAATGGCTATAAAATAACACGAAAGGAGCAGACAACCCAATTTTAAAACATGGACAGAAGATGGGATCAGCCATTTCAGGAAAGAGGGCATTCAAATGGCAATATGCATGTGAAGAAGCGTCAACTTCACCAGCCATCAGGGAAATGTCAATTAGAGCCATAATGAGATACCATCCACACTTATCAGAATGACGACTTAAAAGATGGAAAACATTGCTGGGCACAGTAGCACACATCTGCAATCCCAGCAACTCCGGAGGCTGAGGCAGGAGAATTGCAAGTTCAAGGTCAGCCTGGGCAACTTAGCAAAACCCTGTCTCAAAAACAAAAAGAAGGACTGGGGATGTGGCTTACTGGTCAAGCACCCCTGAGTTCAATCTCCAGTGACCCCCCCCACACACACATAGGGATCCCAGAGGATCTGGAGCCCCAGTCACCTTTTCCCATCCCTCAGTTTCTGTTGGATTCCCATCTTATAGACCACAGCTACTCCAGATGCCAAATCAACCCAGAGAATGCCCTCCAAATATTTCAATAAGAACAGCTGCCCAGGGGCTGGGGCTGTAGCTCAGTGGCAGAGCACTTGCCTAGCATGGGTGAGACACTGGTTTCGATGCTCAGCACCACATAAAAATAAACAAATAAAATAAAGAACAGCTGCCCATTTCCTCATCAGTTGTCTCTGATATTTGGAGAGGGCCAGACACATTGCAGTTTCCTAAAGTCAACTCCTAGCTTTGGGAAAAATACAATTTCCTTCAAGTGGTTCCTCATACTTGGAACCTGCCTTGTGGAAGGGATTCCCTTTGGAGGCATCTCCTGCTCTAGAAAACTCTTCCTTGCTCTGAGCTTCGGGCAACCCACTGGTAACTCACTGCCGTGGCTTTGTCTCCTAAACCCTCTTGGAGGTAACTTTAACTAGTACTCACTTGACAACAAAACAGGAAAAGGAAACACACTCACTCTTTGATCTCACATGTTTGATCATTAGTCTGTTTGCATTGGCCATTTCAGAAACCAAAGCCACTTCAAACAGGACCATTAAAAGCACATGTGGTAACCAAACTGAAGCTTTGAGAATGAGGTAAAGTTCCTTTTTATAAAAGAGTTCCTGCTAATCAATCACACTTAGTCAGACAGCACCATTTTTGTACACCCTAGTGAAATAATTGATTCAAAAACCCTGAAAGGAGGAAGCCATTACGTGAGGCTCTCTACAACGAGGAGATAGGCCTGTTATCAACTGGCGTGAATAATGGGGGGCAACACAAGGTCATGTGCTCAAAGCACTTGCACCTCATGGAGTGGCCTCCTGCTGATTTTGTTTTGTTTTGTTTTGCCCTATCCTGTTATTATTGTTTTGTAGCAGAATGGCCAATGTATTATTAGGTAACTGCAGATATTTAGTTGTGCACAAGAGAAGTTAGTGTACAAGTGCCAATGGGACATATGACTCTTTTGTTTTGAATAAACACTTGAACACAACTCAGGTCCTATGGCATCTGGACTCCAGGTCTGAATGGAGGAACAGCCTTCCCTGTGCACCTGCAATGATATCACGATTCCCACCCCTGCCAGTAATCAATGTATGGAAATAGGTGCCAATGATCGAACATGGTCACAATAGGTCCCTTTTCTAGACTTTTCCTTAGTCCTCTATAGACATGATCTGGCCAAGATAAACACAGTTGGAATTCCTTGAAGGTCAATGATTCATAATAGTTAAGTATTCTACATGATTCTCTGGGATCCCAGATCCCGGCTTTCTGAACTTCTCCCATCCCACCAAAATTTGAAGCTACATCTAAATAAGACTCTGGAGCAAGCTGGGTATGGTGGCGCACGGCTGTAATTCCAGAAACTCAGGAGACCGAGGCATGAAGATCCCAAGTTTGAGGCCAACCTGGGGAACTTAGCAAGACTCTGTCTCAAAATAAAATTCAAAAGGGCTGGGGGTGTGGCTCAGTGGTAGAGCACTGGACCAGCATGTGTGACACAGTCCTGGGTTCAATCTCCAGCAATTAAAAAAAAAAAAGGCTTTAGAGGAACTTGCAGTTTACAGGAAATATGAGCAATAGAGAAATAACATAAATGATGCCACCAGGAAGTAAAAGACTTATTCAGAATGTGGGACATTCTACAGAACAACTGATCTCTTCAGCAAGTAAGTGGCTTACAAAAGGGAGTTTTTACTATGCAGGTGACATGGGTATACACATTTAACAAAACTCATCAAATTGTTCACAGAACATCTACCTCATGCAGATTTTACTTCAGTTTAAAAAGAAGACTTGCACGCACAAGGCCCTGGGTTCAATCCCCAGCATCACAAAAAAAAAAAAAAAAAAAAATCCTTGTGCTTTAATTTTGGGATGGGGTTATGGCTCAGTGGTGGAATGCTCGCCTAGCATGCATGAAGCACTGGGTTCGATCTTCAGCACCACATAAATGTAAAATAAGATACTATGTCCACCTAAAATTAAAAAATAAATATTAAAAAAAGAAGAAGACTTGGATAGAACAACTAAATGAAATAAATGTGTGGACTTTGCAGGGATTATGATTTCAATAATATCCAATCATGAAAAGAGATCAGGATTTCAATTATAATACCCAATCATGAAAAGACATTTTTGAAAGGACAGGAGGGAAAATGTTTTTGTGAATTTATGTGAAAACAACTCACTGCTAATTTTGTTAGTTGGTTGAAAAATAATGTCCACTGTTTTTAAAATTACAGATATATGGGCTGGGGTTGTGGCTCAGTGGTAGAGCACTTGCCTAACTGAGTTTGATTCTCAGAACCACATAAAAATAAATAAATTAAATAAAGGTATAAAAAATTACAGATATATGACTAAGATGATGTGAAGTCTAAAACATGCTTTAAAAGACTTTACTTATAGGGCTGGAGGTTTAACTCAGTGATACAGTATCCCTGGGTTCAATGTTCCAGTATCAAGCAAAAGCAAGACTTTTATAAGCCTTTGCAGGTCAATGTCAAAATGCCTGTAACTTCCTTTCAAATGCATTTTCCAAAATACATATATTAAGGGAAGCTGAGTTAGGAGGATTGCAAGTTCAAAGCCAGCTTTAGCAACTTAGTGAGACCCTGTCTCTAAATAAAATATAAAAAAGGGGCTGGGGGAGCCGGGGCTGTAGCTCAGTGGTAGAGCGCTTGCTTAGCAGATGTGAGGCCCTGGGTTTGATCCTTAGCACCAATAAAAATAAATAAATTAAATAAAGGCATTGTGTCCACCTACAACTTAAAAAAAAAAAAAATTAAAGAAAAAGGTGGGCTGAGGACGTGGCTCAGTGGTTAAGCGCCCTTGGATTTAACCCCAGGTACAAAAAAATAAATAAAAATAAATTAAAGGTTATGGCTCAGTGGTAGAGCGCTTGCTCAGTGGTAGAGGCACTGGGTTCGACCCTCAGCACCATATAAAAAGAAAAAACAAAAACCTAAACAAATAAAGGCATTTTGTCCATTTACAACTATAAAAAAATTTTTAAAAAGATACACTAAATCTAGAGGAAAATGAATTTCATTATATTATTCTTTGACCTTTTCTATAAATTTGATCTTTCTTCTCAAAAAAGTTGAGAAAAATACTTCAGCAGCAACAAAAAAGAAAAAAAGGAGGGCTGGGGAGGTGGCTCAGTGGTAGAAATTTGCCTAAAATGTACAAGGCCCTGCACTGAAAAAGAGAAAGGGAGGGAGGGAGAGATGAAAAGAAAGAAGTGGCAAATGTTAAGTACTGGGGCTAGTTGCCCAGGCTGGTCTTGAACCCCTGGACTCCAGCAATCCCCCAGCCTCAGCCTCCCTAGTGCTAGGAGGTGTGCTCCACTGGGCTGGTTTTGACAAATCTTGAGTTTGGGTGTCGAGCACTCGGGTGGTTACATTATTCTTCTTAGTCCTGCGTGTGTGTTGGGGTCCTGCCTCCCCGCTTACATGTGGCATTTACTGCTAGCCAGCCCTGAGAGTGGGAAGCCGCACTCTCAAGAAAAGTACTTTGCTTCATCCCACAACCACCCCACGATAAGGCAGCTACCACAAGTCTGCAGAAGACCGAGGGCTCAGAGAGGCCAGATGGCTTTCCCAACTACATGCGCAAGTAAGATGAGAAGCCATTACCACAGCACAGTCAATTGGATTTCAGAGGTTACATTCTTTTTTTTCCTTGCTTGGTGCCAGGGATTAAACCCAGGGGCACTTTACCTCTGGGCTACATCCCTAGCCCTTTATATAGACATTTTTTTGAGACTAAGTCACTGAGACTGGCCTCTAACTTGCAATCCTCCTGCCTCAGTCTCCCGAGTCACTTGGATTCCAGGTGTGCACCATCTCACTCAGCTCAGAGCCTACATTCCTAATCTCACAGACTGATTAGAAGTACCCCAAAACATCACCCCATCCAAAGAGAAACTCGGTTAACTCACAGTCATACAGAACTTCTCTACCTTCCGCTCTGCGCCTTGGCCCAGAGCCACGCAGTGTTTACTTGCTTTGTGCAGCAATAAAGGCCACGTTCTGCTCTCTGGCCCTACACCTCTTCCGCCCACTGCTTCCAGCAGCATTTCCTCCTGCATCCATTTCCTGTCTTAGCAACTGGTCCGCAGCCAAATTCACCCCTTGGAAGGCTTTGCACCTCCCTACAGGGACCCTGCTGCTTCCCAACTCAAAGCCCACTCTTCCCCGTGGCTTCCACCCCCACTCCTCAGCCTGACATCCTGGCTCCACTCTTCTCTGGCTGTGGGGTCTTGGGCAAATGACCTCACACTTGTCACCTTACCTGTAAAGTCAGGCCAATAACTACAACTAACTCAGGGGTGTGAATTGAGGTAATATAGGGAAACCTCACCCTACGTTAAGCCTTGGCATAGCAACTGGCACTGAACAAACTGTTCCTTTCTGCAGTTCGGCTTCTGTCTCCCTTAACATCCATCCACTCACCTACACACCTGTCCCTCGCGTCCCCTCTGTCTGTCTGGCTGGGTGGAGACTGGCACTCCTGGGCCAGACCATGGTTCTTCCACTGGGTGGATGGCATGACCTTAGGCACTCTCTGCCCCTCCCCAAGTCCACACTCACCCCCTGTGAGTGCAGATACTCCACAGTCTTGCAGATGGTGTGCAGGACGAAGCTGGCCTCCCGCTCTGAGAAGAACTTCTGCCTCAGTATCTTGTCCAGCAGCTCCCCACCCCGCATCAGCTCGGTCACCAGGTACACGTGTTTGCCATCATCATACACCTGCGGAAGACCTCGCCATCAGGCCCCTGTCCCCAGTGCCAGGCCTGGGGGCTCAGTCACCAGCGCCCAGCAGGGAAGCACGACACGAGCCTCCTGCAGTGTTCTGCCCTGGCTGGACCCTCACCCATCCGGACCCTGTCCTCCTGGACGAGGTGGTGCCGGCCCTGGTCCCTGATGAGCAGGGAAGCTCTCAAGAGAATGTCCGAGTCTCAAAGAGAGGACACTTGGGACCCAGAGTGCCCCTGCCCCTCTATGTGCACTGGGAGGAGGGTGAGAAACCAAGGCATGACCTCCCACAGACAAATCCTAGCGTCAAGGATG
This sequence comes from Marmota marmota marmota, assembly GCF_001458135.2. NCBI lineage: Eukaryota > Metazoa > Chordata > Mammalia > Rodentia > Sciuridae > Marmota > Marmota marmota. The sequence goes on from NW_026000082.1 coordinate 35,167,590, forward strand.
CCAGGCCCCGGCCCAGCCTCGAGGACCTCCACTCACGTCTTTCAGGGTAATGATGTTGGGGTGCTGCCCGTACCGCAGGAGAATCTCAATCTCTTCTGAGGGGTCCCGCTTGCTCTTATCGATGACCTGAAGAAAGTGGGAACAAATGGCATGTCAGGGGGATAGACTCCAAGATATCTCCCTGCCCTGGGGGCTCTCCTTCAACCATCCAGAGCTTCAGGCACTAACCTTCCCTGCCAAAGGACCACACCTACATTGGCCTCACCCCCAGCCCAGCAGCCTTGGCCAGGATGTGGTCAGGAGGCCCACCTTGACCGCATACTCCATGTTGGTGGCCTTGTGAACGCAGCGCTTACACACGGAGTAGGAGCCCACACCAATCGTCTCCTTTACCACATAGCCATCACTGAAAACCAGGTTCTTCCCATGGAGTTGCTGCAAGAGACCAAGAGACGAGGCTAATCCCTGGCTCCACAGTGCCAGGGGTCACCCCAGTACCAAGGCCTTCCTGCATGGAGATGGAGTAGGGGAAGAGCCAGGAGCCTGGGGCAGTGCTGGCTGTGTGACCTTGGAAGGATCTGCCCCTCCTTGGGCCTCAGTTTTCTACTCTATACAGTGGACACATTCACTGCCTCCTTGCTGGCCCACGGTGGTCTACAGTCAGAGGGTGGTGGAAGGGTGGGCAAGAGAGTCAGAACACATACTGAGAGGTACATGGTTCTGAGAAGCCTGGGCAAGCCCAAGGGGGTGCAGAAGTGCTGAGCTGGATTCCAGCTCTGCCACTTTCTGCAGCTTTGGGTAGGTAGCCTCCTGTTTCAGGGTGTCACAGCCCTCGGCGTAGGGTGTCTCAGGTTCTGAGACATTAACAATAGTAAATGCTCACACAGTGTCCCCCGTGTGCTGTGTGCCGGGCACTATTCCAAGCACAAACATCAGGTGGCCATGTGTCACCTGTTGCTCTCATATCCAGTCTGGTTTAATATTTGTCTTGGACAAAGATGTCCCAGTTTGGACAATAAATTACAGTCATCTTAACTTTACTTATATTAGCTCAGGTAATCCTCACAGCAACTCTATCATTACCTCCATTTACAGATGGGAAACTGAGGTCTGGGAAGACAAGTGTCCCAGCCAAAGTCCCTTTACCTTGGAGGCTCTGGACCCAGGCAATGAGATCTGGAGTTGGCATTTCCTTTTTTTTTTTTTTTTGGTACTGGGGATTGAACTGGGTGCTCTACAACTGAGCTATATCCCTGGCCCTTTTAATTTATTTTTTTAATATTTATTTATAATTATATTTTTTAGCTGTAAATGGATATTTTTATTTATTTATTTATTTATATGCAATGCTGAAGATCGAACCCAAGGCCTCACACATGTGAGGCAAGTGCCACAACTCCAGCCCCACATTTATTTATTTATTTATTTTTTAAACAGTTTAGAGATTTTTTTTTAACATTTATTTTTTTTTAGTTATCGGCGGACACAACATTTTTGTATGTGGTGCTGAGGATCGAACCCGGGCCGCACGCATGCCAGGCGAGTGCGCTACTGCTTGAGCCACATCCCCAGCCCCATTTATTTATTTTTAATATTTATTTTTTTAGTTGTAGTTGGACACAATACCTTTATTTATTTTTACGTGGTGCTGACGATCGAACCCAGAGCCTTACAGATGCAAGGCGAACATTTTACTGCTGAGCCACAACATCAGCCCCTTATTTATTTTTATGTAGTGCTGAGGATTGAACCCATTGCCTCACATGTGCTAGGCAAGCGCTCTACCACTGATCCACAACCCCAGTTCTGCCCTTTTAATTTTGAGAGAGACTTGCTAAATTGTCAGGCTGACCTCAAACTTGTGATCCTCCTGCCTCTTCCTACCCAGTAGCTGGGATTACAGGTGTATGCCACCATGCCCCCACCCAGAGTCTACATTCTTTTTTTGGAGAGGGTACTGGGATTGAACTCAGGGGCACTCGACCACTGAGCCACATCCCCGACCCTATTTTGTATTTTATTTAGAGACAGGGTCTCACTGAGTTGCTTAGCACCTCACCATTGCTGAGGCTGGCTTGAACTTGAGATCCTCCTGCCTCAGCCTCCTGAGCCACTGGGATTACAGGCGTGCACCACGGCTCCTGGCCAGAGTCTACATTCTTGTCTCTCAAGTCTAAAACTCCCATGAAGCAGCGTAACATACAAACAAGGGATAAATGTGGACAGGCAAGTTCCCTGCCACCCAATCAACTAGGGCTTCAACAACCACTTCCCAACTCTACCCTGGGCATTCCCTGGCATTTGCCCTGACCCTGGTCTGTGCTAGGAAATTTATATATTCATGTTTCCATCCAATGATGAGAGCCACTGTGTGAGGCGGCTTTATCAGCCCTGCTTTATAAATGGGGAAGAAGATCAAGGCGCTTGCAGGCCTCTGGCTCACCCAGGGGCACTGGGACTTGACCCAGGGTTGTGCAGCTCCACAGCTGTGCCCTTAGCTGTTCTGCCCTGTGTCTTCTGGGTGGAAAAGAACAACTGAGCAGCAGTCCCCAGCCTCCCTCACCTGTACCACCGAGTGCAGGGGGGCCTGTGTGGCCCGAGGTTTGCCATCGTCCTCCATGAGGCCAGTGGCCACGAAGCTGAAGCCACGGAACAGCTGATGGGCACCAGCACTCGGGGGGATGCCTGGGGAATCTGTAGGGGTGGAAGGAGGATATGAGCCTAAGGGGGTACCCATGACCCTGGAGCAGCCCAGCACAGGGAGACCATGGAGGTCCTGCCGGTCGCAGTAGCTAGCCATGGTGGGCCTTAGGGGCCCACCCACTCCAGGCCTCAGCCCATTTGTTCACAGGTGTGTAGAGCAGCCAGTCCCATCGCATGGGGGGACCTAAGACTCTCTCATTCAGCTTCCAGCCCACGCCAGGCCCAGGCCAAGGATCCTGAGTGCTTCCTCCCTGGCCTCCTGGCCTCAAGTCTGCCCCTTTGGGTCCATCTTCTGGACGGCAGCCAGAGGGAGGGCTCCAACACAAGCTTGCCTGCACCCTTCACATGTCCCTGCTGCCCCCAACTCCTCAGTGTGGCAGCTGAGACCCTGGTGGTCTTGGCCTCCTGTCTCCCTTTTCTGCTGACTGCCATGCTGGGTCTCCAGACCCTTAAAAGGGTCTCTGTGCCTCTGTGCGTGCCAGTCCCTCTGACCAGATGCTCCTTGTCAGGGGGCATCCGCCCTCTAAGGCTCAGCTCCCACGGCCTCCCTCTAAAAAGCCTGGCTGTCGCTGCTCCTCCGGCCCCTTCTCCTATGAACCTCCCTTCTAAAAATGGCCTGAGCTCCATGAGGCAGGCGGGGTGGGTCTCGTTCACCACAATTCCCCACAGCTGGCACATGGCAGGCACCTGGTATGGATTTGTCAGACAAGTGAATAAAGATGAGGTGGATCACCCAAAGACGTGCTGAACTCCCTGTCACCAGCAGTGTGCAGGCTAGAGTAGAAAAGCACCCCCTTTGCTCAAACATCTCAGAACTCACACCCTCCCCTCTGTCCACTGCTGAAATCTGGCCAAGAATTTACCAGGCCCCCTCCCAAAGTCTCCCCTCTGGCTTCCTGCAGCGTCTCTTGGGAATGAGTAGGGCTGGGGCTGAGCCCATGTTCCTGATGAGTACACTGAGGTCCAGCAATCAGGACAGCCAAAGCTGATGCCCACGCTTGGCCCTGGCCTGTGGGCGCTGTCACCTCTGCTCTGCCAGACTGTCTCCACCACGGCTTTGCTGGGTCAGATTCCTTATCTCTGACGTGCACAGGCCTGATGTGTTGAGTCCTCCCAGTGGGCGGGAAGGCACCTGGGGCAGGGGTCCTGCTTTTTCTATTGTGCCTTGGCCACCCACACAACTCGCTCTCTCACCCAAACACAAAGAGGCCCACAGAGCCCCAGAGTGGGAGAGACAGGCGGCGTGAGACAGGGACAGAGTCACAGTCCCACAGAGGCAGACACTCATGGCCTGTCTACCCACATGGCCAGGCCTCCCAGAGATCCTAACCACCCCCGTGCCCCAGGGCGCCCCATTCCCTGCTTCCCTCCTATACCAGCCCCAGGCTGACAAACCAGACAAGGGACGCACCCTTGGGTGTGCGGGATGTGAACTCAGTGTCAAAGTAGAAGGTGTCGTCAGGTTGCGCCACGGCTGGCTTGAAGGGTGGCTTGATCTCACGACGGTATAGCTTCTGCAAGGTGGGGTGGGTGCTCTGGTCACCACGGTGCCCCCACGTTGGCCCAGCAGACAGTGGCATAACAGCTTGCCCTGGGGAGGCCAGCCCTCACCCCAGGAGCGTGCCTTCACCCTTTCCTCCATTCCTGAGGCCCTCATTGGCAGGGCCCCCCACCCCTCGCCCTGACACACTCACATTCCAGTCGATGGTGGAGTAGAAGACATGCCGCTTGATTTCCTCTGCCCCATCCGGGCCGGAGCCTGAAAGAGCCCACATAAAGGGTCTACCCCTGGATGGCGCAAACCCAGACAGCCCCTGCCTGCCAAGCAGCTGCATAGGGCTATGGGACCAGCTGCTGGAGAGGAGGAGGCGCTCACCCTGCCAGATGCACCCAGGCACTGCCCCAAGGCCTGAGGCCCATTCAGCATCTTGAACTTTCTGGAGCCTCTGATGATCAAGCTCCAGAGTACTTATTGAAGAGGAAGGTCCATAGAGATTAGGCAACTCTTCCCAGACCACCCAGTCAGGACAGAAGCTGGATTTATCCTGAGATCTCCTGAGGGCCCTTGACCCCTCCTGACACAGGTTCTATCTCTGTTCTTCTTAACCTCTTGTCACTTTCAACTATGAGACAGGCTGTCGTTTCATTCAATCCCAGGGACCTGATCTGGACTGGATCTCACAAACTGGGTCATGTTCCAGGTGATCTCAGGAGTGAGGAACCCTAAATACACTGAACACTCACTCCCCACCAGGCACAGACGTTTTTCATCCACAGGGCCCTGCTAGCTGGCCTGGGACCACCATCCCCACTAAGACAAGGAATCTGGGGCTCAGAGAGGTGAAGCACCTGTCCGGGTCACATAACTCATAAATGGCACTCATTCACTCAACAAATATTTATGGAGGCCCCACTGTGTGTCAGCAGCGGGGACAGATGCAGCTGGGATGAGGACTGAGCGTCTTGCTCCTGAACTCACGTGCCTTCTCTTGGGCCAGCAGCCTTGGCGGAGAATCTGTGTGGGGGCCCTGTCCTTGTCCTCAGAGGGAGTGGGGATGACTCAGTTCCTGCCTCCCCCTACACACAGGTCACCCCCTCCAACACCACACATGGAGCCAGAAGGCAGGGTGGCCAGGGGCATTGTCTGCCCACACAAAGGACAAGGGGCCCCTTTCAGCCCCAGATGTGTCCCTGTGGCCTAGGCTGCAGCTGCACCCTGCTCCCTACCACCCCATGCCCTCCCCTGAGCTGGGGTTGCTTACCGAGCCGGTTGGCAGGATTCCGCTTGAATAGGGCCCGTAGCAGGCTCTGGGCTTCTGTGCTCAGAAACTGGGGCATGCCTAGCTTTGCCCTGAAACAGCCCCCAGGTCTCATCAGGGCTGAGCCTCGCCCCAGAAGCCACAGCTCCCCTCCCCCTATCTGTCCGGGTCTCATTCCCAACTTAGTCTAGACAAGCCAACCACTAACTCTCCTGCCAAAGACTTCAAGGATCCCCCCCACGGGCCCTGATGCACAGAAAGGGGGCTGTGGAAAGTGTAATGTTTAACCCAGGAGAGTCCCATACATGAGGGCCTCAGAGGTAGGGACAGGGTAATCCTCTGGCCCCCCAAATGGGGTGGAACTTGGGGAGCCCTTCCAGTACCAGGGCAGGGCTGGAGCTTACTTCAAAATCAGGGTCATGGTTTCCTTCCGGTCCTTTCCCTGGAAGGGCAGGGAGCCCGTCAGCATCTCAAACTGCAGAGGACAAGGGTCCATTTAGGCTCCACCCATCTCATACACCAGCTGGCCTCCTCCTGCCCAGACCACCATACTCTAGCCTAGGATGCTTTTTTTGCTGCGCTGGGGACCGAACCCAGAGCCTTGCATATGCCAGACAAGCCCTCTACCACTGAGCTATATCTCCAGCCCTTTTTATTTATGTATCTAAAATTTTGAGGCCAGGTCTCACTCAGTTTCCCAGGCTGGCCTTTAACTTGTGAGTCTCTTGCCTCAGCCAGGAGTAGCTGGGATTACAGGTGTGAACTGCACCTGGCTCCGTCCCAGGATTCTTGCTGGTCTGATGGACCTCTGAGCCCAGCTGCAGCAAAGACTGCCCCTTCCCTTTCCCCTCTGCCAACCCAGACCACTGGGAACCACAATGCTAGGGGCCTGAGACCGAGAGACCCAGAGCCAGGTCAGGGGTGCCCCATGGGGGGTCCAGCCTGGTATCCATCCACCCAAGAAAGGAAACCGTGGCAGCATGTCAGATGAGGCCAGCTTGGCTGTGAGAGGACAGGGGAGAACCTTGGAGATGACCAAGCCCCTCACTGTATAGGGGGAAACTGAACCCATCCTGGACTGGATCTTTTTTTTTTTTTTTTTTTT
>NW_026000082.1:35174666-35178709 GCF_001458135.2 Marmota marmota marmota
TCTGGTTTAATATTTGTCTTGGACAAAGATGTCCCAGTTTGGACAATAAATTACAGTCATCTTAACTTTACTTATATTAGCTCAGGTAATCCTCACAGCAACTCTATCATTACCTCCATTTACAGATGGGAAACTGAGGTCTGGGAAGACAAGTGTCCCAGCCAAAGTCCCTTTACCTTGGAGGCTCTGGACCCAGGCAATGAGATCTGGAGTTGGCATTTCCTTTTTTTTTTTTTTTTGGTACTGGGGATTGAACTCAAGGGCACTCAACTACTGAGCTGTACCCCCTGCCTTATTTTGTATTTTTTATTTTAGAGACAGGGTCTCAGTGAGTTGCTAAGTGCCTCACCATTGCAGAGGCTGGCTTTGAACTCGTGATCCTCCTGAGCCACTGAGATTATAGGTGTGTGCCACCACACATGGCTCTAGGCTGGATCTTTTACCTCTGCCTAGGTACTCACCATCAACACTCCGTAAGACCACCAATCTGCACTGTGAGTGTGGCCCTGGCGGTTGACGACCTCGGGGGCCATGTACTCTACCGTCCCACAGAAGGAGTAGGCCTTCTTCTCGTGGTCAATAGCCTCCTTGCTCAGGCCGAAGTCTGCAGCAAGGAGGGCACAGGACAACCCTTTAGGACCTCTGCCTTCCTCCTGCCACACTCTGCACACTCAACTCCCCTGCCCAGAAGCATGAGGGCATCTCCCCGTCACACTCATGAGAAAGCGAAGGCCCAGAGAGGTTAGGTGACCTCTCTAATCCCATGATTTCATCTTGAGGTGTTCCAAGTTTGGGGCCTGGGGTTTGACCCCTTCCAAATAATTGGCACTCCCTCCCTGGCCCTCAGCTGGGACCTATCAGGAATTCTTTCTACCCAAGTCCAGAGGCCTGAGAGGGCCAGTGCCCACCACTCACCAGTGAGTTTGATGTGGCCCTCCTCATCCAGAAGAATGCTGCAATAGAGACATGGGAGTCAGGGTCTACCAGAGGCCGGAACTGTGTGGGTTCTGGTGACACTACAAGGCAGTGGGTCTTTGGCTTGCCCAGAGGAGATGCCTCACCCAGATCTATCTGATGAATGAGTGTTGGACTGGGTTGTGGCAGTGCCAGGCAGGTGTGCTGCTGACCTCCTCCATCAATCCCTGCAAGAACTGTGTGCAGCAGGTTCTATTACGGTCCCATTTTGCTAATGGGGAAACTAAGGCTCAGGAAAGTTAAGTGACTCCCCACAGTCACAGAGCTGGTAGGTGATGGAGATAGGATTTGAATTCAGGTGTGCCTAGCTGTTTTTGAGATGGACTCTCACTATGTTGTCTAGGCTGGCCTCAAACTCCTGGGCTCAAGTGAACCTCCTTCCTGCCTACCAAGTGGCGGGGACTATAGTTGTGTGCCACCATGCCCAGCTTGAGGTGTGCCTAATGCTAAAGCCAGATCCCATTCTACACCATAACTTGCCTCTGGATCCCAAGTTATCGTTGGAAGGTACTGTATTTAGGTATTAAGGGAAATTCTAAAAATGGCCCCAATAAGGAATGCTCTTAATTACACTGGATTAACAAAAAAGTGGGGTGGGGGTGTGTGTACCTGCCTTGGTCACAGCAGCACTGGTGATTAGACAGCCCCTAACATGAGCCTGCTGCTGTCCCTTCCCCCTTCAGATAGCCCCAGAGACGGGGAAGTTCCTGGGAGAACCACACCCACCCCGTTGGTGTGGCCCTGTTCTAGAAGAGGCCTGGAGACTGTTTCTGAAGGGCAGGGCAGGGGGGGACTTCACTCACTTCTCAGGCTTGAGGTCTCTGTAAATGATGCCCAGGCTGTGCAGGTGGTCCAGGCCCAGAGCCAGCTCGGCCAGGTAAAACTTCACGTCCTCCTCTGTGAACATGACCTGCAACAGGCAGGCAGGAGCTGCAGCTGGAACCGCTTCTTCCTCAGGAATGGGGATGCTGAGTGGTCAGCAGCTTCCTGGTCCCAAGGGTCTACCCTGGGGACATAACCCAGCACCACAGACCTTTCTCTCTCTAAAGGGGTTTGAAGTATGAAATGACTAATATACAAGTCACTCATTGTAGCATTGTTTGGAATCAGCAAAAGGCTGGAAACAGCCCACATGTCCAGGAGCCTGGAACAAACTGCCTGTCCCCTGCATAATGGAGCCTGTGCAGCCACCACCTAGAACAGGAGTTTCTCTGTGATCTGATAGGGAGCAATTGCGGAGGTAGACTGTCTTGAAAAAGGACAGGTACAGAACTGTGTACTCAGAATGGCGCTTTTTACATAAGAAGGTGGGAGGTGAGGGTTCAGATCGTGTATCTGGCTTGTTTGTAAAAGGAACATGGGAAGGTTAAACAGGAAACCAACAGAAATGTTCATCTATGGAGGGGTGAAAGGGACTAGGTTAGGAGGAGGACTTCTCAATGAATAGTTTTCTTTTGAATCATGTATTACCTACTCAAACATTAAAATTATACTTTAAAAATGAAGTTTAGCTAGGCATGTGGCACACGCCTGTAATCCCAGCCACTTGGGAGGCTAAAGCAGGAGGGATCACACGTTGGAAGCCAGCCTCAGCAACTTAGCGAGGCCCTGTCTCAAAATAAAAAGCAGGGATGTAGCTCAGGTGGGTTCAATCTCAAGTACAAAAAATAAAATAAAATTTGAATAAAAAATAAATTAATTAACTAAAATTAAAAGTTCGGTTTTCTTTAAAGGCTGAATTGCATTAATGGTCCCAATTTTTTATTTGGCTCAGATTCTTTTGTATCCAAATCCCCTTGGATAACATGTGGGACAAGAATGCTAACGTTTCTAGCTTTCTGGGTGGAACTGAGCTTCTCCCATGCTCATGGCCTTGGCCAGTGCAGCCCTGAAAGAATGGAGTTGGAGAGGTGAGAGGTACACTCACCCCCCAAAACAGGGTGGCATCAAATCCAGGGCCTATTCATCCCCAGCCCATCTTGGGAGAAACTCTCAGCAGCTTTGCCAAGTATGACCTCTATGCCAGGACAGGTGACATCTCCTGCTAGGGGCTGCTGGGTAGGCCTGCGAAGTTCCAGGCCCAGGGCCACGTTGGACGTGTTTTTCACAAGACCCTGAGATGGAAGGCCTGGTCATGCCCCCGGATCTATCCTGGGGCTGTCAGTGGGACATCAGCTCACCTCTTTTGAGAGCCGTGTGAAGAGGTCCCCACCACGCAGGAAGTCCAGAATGAGATAGAGCTTGCCCTCGGTCTGGAAGGCTGGGAAGAGGGGAAAGGCCATGGTGGTCAGCTGGGCCTTGTGACCTGCCCCTTGGGCCCTGGCTCCCGTGGTCTGCCAGGAGGGAGGTGGGACAAGGTACAGGAAAATGCAGCAGACCATAGGCATGGACCAGTGCTGGGTAGGAGATCAGGCAGGGTGTGCGGTCTCACCATAGTGCAGTTTCACCACAAATGGGTGGTTTACATCAGCCAGGATGTCTCTCTCCATCTTGGTCCGAACACGGTCACGCACTGGCCAGAGGAGAAAGGAGTCACTAAGAGTCTACACACCGAGCCACTCTCTCGGTTCCAACTAAGGGCTCTTTTCCACTTGTTCCTCCAGGCCTGAGCTCCCACGGTCCCTCACCTAGGGCTCTGGAGACACTCGATCTTGATTGCCTTCTTCCTTCCCAGGCTGCTCTGCTCCTCGGCTGGCTCTCTGCCCCCCGTTCCTTATGGCAATGCCCAGGGCTAGGCCGTGGTACCCCACCAGTTCTCTGGCCTATCTCCCACCATGCTCCGTTGAGGGCCACCGAGCAACTGGTGTCCCTGTCTGTCCTATTTTTTGAGGTCTCCAGACTTTGCCTCTGTACCTCCCCACAACACTCCTTTACCAGGCCCCTCTCCATCTGCCATCAAAATTCCCAAATTCTAGTCTGGGGTGTTGAGATTTGGTAACCTAGGGAGCTAGCTAGAGGGGTAGATTTTCTGGGTCTAAAATCCTGAAAAATCCTGATTGATTGCTCTGAGTGGGGCTTCTCCACATTTTTTCCTTTTTCTTTCTTTCTTTTTTTTTTTTTTTTTTTTT
>NW_026000082.1:35179324-35197133 GCF_001458135.2 Marmota marmota marmota
TTTTTTTTTTTTTTTTTTTTTTTTTTGGTCCTAGAAGTCACATCTCCAGATCTTTTTATTTATTTTTTACATTTTTGAGATAGGGTGTCCTTAAGTTGCTGAGGGCCTTGTTAAATTTGCTGAGGCTGGCCTTGAACCTGACTTGAACCTGAGTTGCTGGGATTAAGACACGTACCACTGCCCCTAGCCACATGCTTTTCTTTTCCTTTGTTTTCAGGACCAGGGATTGTATCAAGGAGCACTTAACCACTGAACCATCTCCCTAACCCTTTTTAAAATATTTTGAGACTGGGCCTTGCTTAGTTGCTGAGGCTGGCTTTGAACTTGTGATCCTCTTGCCTCAGCCTCCTGAGCTGCTGGGATTATGGGCATAAGCCACGCACAGGCCTTTATTCTGCTTCAACTCTTTTAGTGCCCTCACTTTGACACAGCAGGGTCCGTGCCTCTGAGGTTAACTATTGCAGCCACAGTTTCCCAAACACACCTTATATTTCCAAACCACCTCAGGTAAACGGTCCCTCCTTCTTGGAGTGCCCATCCTCAGTCACCGGGGTCTGGAAAACTCATAACTCATCCCTCCAGGCACATCTCACATAGCTACTCCTTAGGTGTCCCCCCAGCCCTCAACCTGCCCCCCTTTCAGGCTCCAGCTTTGACCATCGCCACACACAGGTCACAGCCCTGTACTGCGGGAGCATGAGGAGTCTCCCCCAAAACTGCCTTCACCCCACAGGCAGCCCTTCATGAGCCACACGGCCGATAACAACCTTAAGCTGTCACTCCTATTCTCCCCACCACACCCCAAGCCAGGGCTAGGCTTGGACTCCACCCTGCAGTCGCCACACTGGCTGCCACACCAGTCAGTGACAGCCGCCCCGCATCCTCTTCCAGCTGTCCTCAAACCACTTGAAACCTTGGAATTCTAGACTTTGGCTTGGGGCTCCCTTCCACACCTTTCTGCCACCTACCTCCATGGCTTCCTTGATTCACCCTCTTATGGGCCCAGTTGTCCCCGGTCTCCCCACCTCTTCTCTTAGGCCCTTCTCCACCCTGAGCTGAGAGCCAGAGACTCTTCCAACATCACGAAGCACCTCTGCTACCCAAGCACCTGTGCCTGAGCAACTTGATACTGATGAATTCTGGGGGATATGCCCCCCACCCTGCCACAAGCAGGCTGCATTCAACCAAATACCACTCTAGACATGAGCCTTCAGCCAGCCACCTTCACTTGGCTTGGGAGGGGGGCCTGAGGGCAGGGGCGGCTGAGAGTAGGCCTGTTTCTCCACCTTCGGGCTGGGTGCTCCTGAAGATGGAGCTGCCTCCCTCATCCCACCCAAGCCCCATGAGACCCTCTTACCTTTCAATGTTGCCTTCTTTAGCACCTTCATGGCATACAGGTGCCCACTGTCTGGCCGGGTGACCTTGCGCACTAGGAAGACCTGAAAGGGCAGAGGAGGAAAAGCCAGGGAGAAGCTGGAAGGGGGCTGAAGCCACCAGCTCTGTCCTATGCTGTCCTCTTGCTTCTCTGGGTCCCACACTGACCTTTTCCTGGGTACCCAGGTGACCTTTCACACTTGCCCTCAGAGCCTCTGGACCCCAAGGTGACCCTGACCCCCACCTCTGACGTAACCAATGCTGCCCTCCCAGACATGGGCTCATGACTCACTTTGCCAAAAGATCCCTGGCCCAGAACCTTGAGGAGCTCAAAATGGGATGGGTCGGCCTTCTCGGAGCCAGCCTTAACGTGGTGTGTGATGGAGATCTCCTTGAGGATGCCCTCATCCTGATGGAGGGAGAGAGTGGGTAGACCAGCAGTAGCACAGGGTATATCCCCAGCCAAGTCATTTCCCCCAGAATTCATCAAATCCAATAGGCCACCCCTGGTCAGGGAGCCTCAGGATCATCAATATAACAGGGTTCAAGGCTGGGCAGGTCAAACCACCAGGTGGTGCAAGCCCAGGAGAGTCACTGCTCCTATCACTCCTGATGTTCTGGCCTGCTTAGGCTCAAAAAGGTGCCCAGGCCCAGCCAGGCTGGCCAGGCCAGGCCAAGCCAGGCCAGACCAAGCCAACCTGACTCAGGCTGAGGCGAAGGACCTGCCCCAGTCCGCCCTGTGGGGCTCCCCTCCCCCTGCTGTTTTGGTTTTGCCACAATAGGAAGTGGGGTTTGTTCTCATAATGGGGAGGCAGAGCTGGGCCTCTGTTCCTGAGATGAGGGGATCCTCTGGTTGAATGGACAGGGCTAAGACACACAGAGACCCAGAGTCATCCAGATATCCCCCTCAACCCAGTAAATGCCTGTGTGGGGCAGGTGGGAGTTAGGCCAGAGAATCTATGCCTTACTTGCCGGAACATCCCCCCAACAAACCTCTAGGAACCCCTCATCAGGTCCTACTATTCTATCAGCTGGTCTTGCCCTGAAGCTCCAAAAAGCCTCAACAATTCCCCAAGAAGCAAGTCTAGGCAGGGCTGGTCCCCCAGAAGGGACGGACCTGGGCCAGAGGAGCCCAAAGCAGCTTAAGCCAAACCAGCTGCCTGGGCACCTGTTCCAAGGGCCACAACCAGGCCAGGACTAGATATCCGGACACACTTACCAAGTCCCGCTGGGGACCAGAGCCAGGGCCATGGGCAGGCAGAGAGGTCTGGCCGATCCTGGGCCGCTGCTTCCTGGGCAGCCAGGGGAGCAGGGCCCAGAGCCGCAATCGGGGCGGCTTGGGATCCTGCTCCATCCGCCCAGCAGGGCCACAGCACCATGGCAGGGACAAGCAGCCTCCGGGGCTGCTGCAGAGGTGGTCGGCCCCAAGGCGGATGTGCAGGATGAGGGCGCAGGGGCTGGGCCGGCCCAGGGCAGCCAATCATTCGGGGCCTGTGGTTTCCCAGCCCAGGGCCTCCACCCTCCCCATGTTCCCTCTCTTCCCCTCTCCCCAGTGCCTGAGGGCTGCCCTCTGGCCCTCCTTGATATTCCCTGAATGCCCACAAAGGGAAAGCCCCATGCCAACACAGCTGCTGAAGCAAAAGGTACCCAACAGGCACAGTCAGACACCTAACGTGTACAGGCAGATAAAGAGACACCCAACAGGTGGAGACAGATAAAGACTGGCATCCAACAGGCAGGGGCAGGAAGGCGCACAGGCTCAGCAGGCAGGGATGTGTTGAGGACACACACCCAACAGGCAGAGACAGGAGGGAGTCATGTACCTATCAGGCAGAGGCAAGAGGAACTCATATCTAACAGAGGTGGAGAGACTAGCATCCAACATGCAGAGACAAAAGGGGACACAGACCCAAAAGACAGAAGGGAACACAAACCCAATAGGCACCCAACATGTGGCATGTACCCAACTGAAGAGGTACTTATCACACAGAGAACAGAGACAGGAACTCACACACACAGACAGGTTGCACAGCAGAGAAGCATCCATCACGAGGCCCACACAGACTGACAGATACCCAGGGCAGACTCAGGCAGGCACAAGGCAGGATCCCCAAAAGATTAAGGGCAGAGCTGTGGGTTCTTGATGGTGTGCCTAGGGGTGGGGAAAGGGATGAGAGGATACAACCTACAGGGCCCAGCACTCAGGAGAGCAGCCCAGCATCTGTGTCAGACAATCTCTGAGGTATTCCATTTCCCTAGGTTTTTTTTTTAGTTGTTGATGGACCTTTATTTTATTTATTCATATGTGGTGCCTCACATATGCTAGGCAAGCGCTCTGCCATCAAGTCCACAAACCAGTCCACCCTAGTTTTTTTCCTCATATTCCAGGGCCTGAGAGAGACCCATGACTAAGGTAGTGGCCAAGAGGGCCATCTCCTGAGTAGAACCTGATAGCTTTGACTCCCATCCAAAGATCCCAAATACCCCTTTTTCAGGAATATGAAGTTGAGGCCCAGAGGAGAGTAACTCCCAGGTTCAGAGCAAAGCAGTGGCAGAGCCAGCATGGACCCAACCCTCCTCTGGCTCCTGCCTGGCCTGGGGTCCACAGCCCCCAGTACCAGCAAGGGGCGGGCAGGTAAGTCGGTCAGAGCTGCTCCCTGCCCACTCTCACCTTCAGACCTAGGGCCAGTCTGAGACTTCCCGCTCCAGGTCTTGACCCTCAGACTCAACCCTATCTTTGGCAGACTGTACCTGATGGACAAAGGAGTTGGTGTAACAACCCCTCCACCCCCCACCTCCACAAAAAGAAGCCGCATGCTAATCAGGCCCCTGAGCATAACCTTCTGCAGGGACAGGCAGAAAGCCTAGCTCAGGGAGGGGCTGAGATGGGCCAAGACCACACAGCAATCCCTGGCCACCCACCCTGAGACCTGCGCCTCTACCTTGCCAGGCTGTCTCCGACAGAGAACACTCCCTGGGGACAGAGGCAGCCACCCGGAAACCCCAAGGGACAGAGCCATCCCCAAACTTACTCCTTGCTCAAAGACATGGTGACAGATACTACTGGAGGCAGGCCACCCTTCTGCTCACCTTCCTGGGACAGGAGACCAGGTCTCTCTCAACCCTGGGGAAATCTGCTGGGGTCTGCATGGTGGGGCTCCAGCAGTGGCCAGAGGGCCCCGCTACTCCTCTTACTTCTGCTTTTTTTTTAGTGTTCTTGGCCCAGAAGGCAGGGTCCCTGGCCCCCCTCCTTCTCACTTCCCCCTTGGTAAGGAGGAGGGACAGCAGTTAGGTCAGGAGCCTCTGCTGAGGAGAGGATACTGCAGACCCCAAGCTTATAACCCAGGGACAGCCCAAGGGTACGTCCCTCCCTGTCTCCTCTGACCCTAATGAGGGCGACAGGGTCACAGACAGAAGTCACAAGGCAATGAGGTGGTGACACAGTGGGCTCCCAGTACCCACAAACATGCACCTGGAGGCCCCCAAGAGCACGTTGGACAGCAGTTGGAAAGGCTGGAGCCCGACTGCCCAGCAGACAGTGTAGGCACTGGCTTGCCCCAGCTGTGGCCACCCAGAACAGCAGCCCACAGAACAGATACCACCATGCCTGGCCCTGCCCCATCAGGTGCCCTGAAGACGCCTGCCAGTCCTAGGCCCTGGGATGGGCAAGAAGACTCCAGCCAGGACCTCACAGAGGGCTACGAGGAGGAGTGGGCCTCCGAGGCTGGAGGTGGAGTGGGCCCAGCCCCTTCCCATGCGGCTTCACCTCATCCTCACACCAGTACACCCACAGGAACTGACAGATACACTCAGTGATGATCGGAAACCCTCTCCACAGCCATCCCCTGCAGAGAAACACGCTCCCCCGCCCTCGGGCGGACTTCCCCTTCCCCAGGCTCGCTGGGCCTCTGATAACAAACAGTCTGCGGTGATGGCCTACAGGCTTGTGAAAGATCTTCCCTTAGAGGCCCTGTTGCTTCCTCAGGCAGGGCAGCCTGGACACCCAGAGTCCCCTGGTCTAATGCCAGTGCCAATTCAGGGCCCCCAACTCCCTTCAACCCTCAGAAGCAGGGAAAGCACTTCTGTGGCTATGGGGTACCAGAAGGGGCAAGAGGAAGGAAACAGTCTCGGCACTGCCTCTGCTGAAGGGTGTGGGGGGCCTAAGGCCGCTGGTGGCGGAGGAAGGGCCAGCCACCAGCCCATACCCCTGGGTTTCTGCCTTGTCTCCGCTGTACACACTTCCTCTTTATTTACTTCCTCCCACAGGGCAGCTGGGAGAGAAGGGGAGAGCGCACAGGCGGATCCCCAGTCCGTAAGGTCTTCATGCTTGGCCTCCCTCTACTATGGTCAAGCCCACCTGATAATCCCCGCCCTAACAGACACCAGCAGTTCTTCCTCCGCTGGCAGGGATCTGCAGGGCCTCCCAGGTGCTCCCCTTTCTAGTGGGGCAGATGTCTCCAGCTCTGTCTAACAGCATGCCTCTGGACAGGTGAGAGGGCCCCCAGTTCCCAGGCACCGGACTTGGGGTCAATGATAATGAGAACTGAGACTCCTGTCCCTGAGCATTCAGGTCCCCTGCCCATTCTATCTTTCAACTTTTGCTGATGTGAATTCCACCAAACGTATGCTTGGCACTGGGGTTAAGAGCCCATGTCTCAGTTCCAAAGGGAGATATCATCATCCCCATTTTAGAGATGAGAAAACTAGACTAGGAGAGAAAGTGACTTGCTCAAGGTCACATGGCTAGCAAGGCCAAGAAGTAAGAGTGAAACCAAAGCCTGACTGCTTCCAAAGCCTGTGCTCTTAACCTCTCACCACAGCCCCTCTTGTAAGGCCAAACTGCCTACCCAACTGTGGAGGTCCCTGATAGTTCCTGGCCCCTGCTCTGTTCAGGCAGGAACCAGACACTAGAAGGCAGCAGATGCTAAGGCAACCCAGGCCTTGACCTCTGGCAGCTCAGAAAAGAAATAAGATAACAAAACACAATTACCCTGCCCCAGAGCTGCAGTCAAGGTGCTGTGGACGCCCAGAGCCAAGGGCGGGGTCTGGGTAGATCTTCTAGAGACAGGACAGTGTAGTTGGGTACAGAGAAAGATTGTTGACCAGGCAGAAAGCAGGGTGTGGAGGGGAGACAGCCCTGGTAGAGAAGGAACTGGCTCCCAGGCAAATCTCTTTCTTTCCCTGTCTGAACCTCGGTTTCCTCCTCTGTAAAATGAAGTTTCAAATTACACATTCCATGCTCAGAAGGTTATTTCTAGAAGGTTGTTTGTAGAAGCAAAATGAGCCGTGGAGACAAAGAGACATTTTAAACAGAAGTTCTCCCTGGTTTAGTTGATCTGACTGCCGCAGAATCTCCGCTGGGCAAGAAGAAGGGGCAGCATCCAGGCACTGGCCCCAGTGCTGAGCGGGTGGGCTGACCTGCTGTGGCTGGTCCAAGGGAAGTTCCTCCCAGCACCTGAGGGTGCCCAAGGCTCCCCAAAGTCCACAGTCACATCCTGCCTAAGTTCTGGCCAGGGGCGCATGAGGGATCCGGAGGGATCAGGGTTTCATAAACAGGAAGAGAGGAGGGGAGGGGGGAGACATTCAGTTCTCAAAATAGCAGGGCAGGCACTTCAAAGGGGTCCAGCTCCGGAGATGGCCAGAGGAGAGGGCCTGGGGTGCCCAGTCCATGCCCAGGAAGGGAGGGAAGGAGAGTGGGAACCCTGTGTGCCTGGATACCAGGTGCACCCAGGTGCTGAAGAGATCCAGGGAGTACATGCTCTGTACCAGCTGCTTACACCCTCACTGCTAAAACCCAAATTCCCCTCTGCCTGAAATAAACAAAATAAGCAAGCATTAGACACCAATATTATTCTAGAAACATTGTTGGATACCTTAATTTATACATATCACATTTCCTCTTCCAGGTGGCCCTGAGAGGTAAGCTCCACATTGCTTCTATTGGAAAAAGATCCAAGCCTTGCAGGAGCAAGTTACTTTGTCCCAGGTCACAAGGCAAATGGAGACACGGGGGCAGGAATCTGAACTCAGAATCTCTGACTTCCAAGTCCCCTCCCCTGCTTCTTCTCCATTTGGAAGGCCCTGCTGCTCCGATCCTGCCGTCCAAAGCCTGGCCAAATGCTAGCTCTGCAGGGAAGTGGCCAGGTGCCCAAGAGTCCACCCAATTCTTCTTCCTCTGCCACACATAGCAGTGACCATCTGTCTGGTACACTCTCAGCCCTAAGCTCAGAGGCCACCAACTGGGGCTACGATGTGCTCATCACATCTTGCCACCAAGAGAAAAATGGGCACCTGGAAGGTGGTATATGTCTCTAGTGGACATGGAATGGAGGTTGTGTATGCCCACAACCGTGTTCCTGCTGCACCCTAGCACCCACCACACAGTTCTCCTGTTTCCACCCTCCCTCCAAGACCAGGAGCTCCCTGAGGCTGGGGGATGTTGACTTCACTTTGGGGTCTCCCAGTGTCATAACAAGGTACACTAAATTTCTGATGAAGGATAAACTGGCCCATTGCCAGTTCCTTCTACTGCACAGTGATGAGGGACTGATCACAGGTTGAGCGCCCCCTGGTGTAGTAAGCCTGGAAGTGGGCAGTGGGATACTGGTGGCTGGAACAAGAGATGGATATGTAGACACCCAGGGATGGTGGCATTGGGGTCAGATACCCGGTGCTCCTCCTCTTTAGCAGAAATCACAGGATGGGGAGATGGGGAGCCAGTAGAGATTACCTGCCTGGGAAACCTCCTCCTTCCTCTCAATCAGCCTCTCTGACTTTTGTACTAGGGATTTAACCCAGGGGTGCTCTACCATTGAGCTACACCTCCAGCCATTTTCACTTTTTAATTCTAAGACAGGGTCTCACTCAGTTACCCAGGTTTGCCTTGAACTTGTGATTTTCCTGCCTCAGCCTCCTAAGTTGCTGGGATTCCAAGTATGCACCACCAAGCCTACCCTTCCAATTCTTGGGGTGAGAAGCTGCATTCACCACAAGCTCCTCAAAGACTGCAAAATCCCCTGCAACCAAGAAACTCAGCCCCAAGGTCTGAACTTCTGGCTCTCCACCAGGACCTACAGCCCTTTTATTTTATTTTAGGTAATTAGGAGTAGCTACTCTGTGGGAGAGGCATCTCCAGACCAAGGGGTGGGGGCTGGAGTGGTGGCTCAGTGGCAGATCACTTGTCAAGCACATGTGAGGCGCTGGGTTCGATCCTCAGTACCACATAAAAATAAGTAAATAAAATATGTCCATCTACAGTAAAAAAAAAAAAATTGATTTTAAAATGATAAACCAAGAAGCCCAGACCATACTGCTCACTGGCCTCTCTGCTGGCTGTTGTCACAGTAACCAACAGTGGAGGGGGTGGGAACCTCCTTCTCTCATCCTGCCCCACCCCACCAGCTCAAATACCTTATCTTAGGAAGCTGAGTCAAGGTAAACACCCGGACCAACCCCAACTCCATCTCAAAGGTCAAGCCTATAGTAGATGGGCAGACCCAGGCCAGGAAGGTGGGGCTTCTCACAGGAAGTGGAGCTGAGCAACACTCAAGGCATTCACACCAAGGGTGCTGATGCCCCCTGGGGGGGACCAGGTAGTCACCACCCCATTTGTCCTCCACATCACTCCTGTGAGAAAGGTACTATTTTTCCCAACTTACGGACTCCCACACTGAGACTCAAGAGAGGAGCTTCTGGGCAAATGGTGGGGGATACACTGAGACTAGAATCCAGGTTTGCCCATGTTCTGCCCCAGCCCAGGGGGCTTCCAAAATCACTCCACAGCTGCCTCCCTTGACCCAGAGCTACCTATGAGTTGGGTATGGTCCTTCCCACTACAGAGATAGCCAAGGCCCAAAGGGAACAAGGGACCTACCCAAGGTTACACAACAGGAACCAGCCTCTGGCAGTTCTGGCAATACAAGAACCAGAAGCAGGGTCTAAGGAGCTCTGGAAGGAGCCGGGAAGCAGAGACAGCAGGGGAGAGGAAATGGGCCTCAGCCAGGTGGGAGCCTGAGGAGCCACTCCCCCAGGCCCGGGAGATCAGCACAGTGTCTGAGCCTCTCCCATCACTGTGTAGGCTCTCTCCTTAGAGTGACCCAAATTCCTTAAGTAAATAAATCCAGGAAGTGCCCTGGCTGGGGTGACAGGTAGCCAGAGTCCCAGGCTGGATCCTGCTCCTAACCTCTCTGGGCTGCGACCCCCTCATGTCACATGGAGGTTGGAACAAGTGAGTTCTATGCCCAGGGCTGCTTGAGGATTAGGAGGGATGAGAGAAGGAAGGCTGAACTGGGCAGAGGGGCGAGGACAGGGCCCTCCTCTCAGGTGGAGCAAGGGCAGGCCTCTCTCCCCAGAGCCACACAAACAGAACTCCCACAGTCCCTAGCCCAGGCCACAGGCCCTGGTCCTCACCTTGGACAGCTGAAGTCCAGCTTCTTCCCCTGAGGCCTGTCCATTCTGGAAAAAAGAAGGGAGACGGGGAGGCATTGTGAGAACTCACCTGAGTGGAGGAAGAGGCGCCTCATCCTTGGTGGTCCCAAGAGTCAGGGAGGCCATGGAGAGGTGTAGGAGTTCTGGGTGGGTCCCCTCGACCTGTGCTTCCGCAGTGAGGACACAGGAACCAAGTCCTCTGTCAACAGTCCCTCACGACCCTGGCAGAACAATCTCAGGGGGCTGCATGCCTTCCCCTGCTCTCCACCTAACAAACACCTCATCTTCCAAGACTCAGCTCCCAGGGAGAAGGAAGAGGCCTGTGTGGCCCGGGCTCTGCCAAGAGAGACTGCAACCAGCGGCGAGAGGTCTCAGTTTCCCAATCTGTAGTGTGGGGTTGGTTACCCAGATCTCCAGAGTTGCCGCCAGGGTGGAAAGAGACAAAGTCTGGGCAAGTGTCCAGCCCAGAGGTGGCGACTGGGACCCCTCCCTCCTCATCAGGCAGAGTGATGGCTGCCTCCCCCATCCCCCTGCATTCCTTCACTGTACCACTTGTCACACTGAAGGGACTGTTTACTCCAGGGCCTGCCCTTCCTAATAAACGGGGAGTCCAGAGAGGGCAGAGAGGAGATCTTGGTGACAACAGCTGCTCCTCCGAGCTCCTGCCACATGCCAGGCTGGGCTCAGTGCCTCACACCTGTGGCTCCATTTAATCCTCACCACAGCCCCAGGAGGTAGGTCCTGGCCCCACTAGCAGAAGAGGAAATTGAGGCTCAAATGGGGGTTAATGATGGCACCTAAGGTCACACCACTGAAAAGCAAGGATTCCAAATCTTGTCCAAAATCCAAGAGGTACTCAAAGAAGTCTGTTGCAGAGACTCTCCTCGCTCCCAAGGCAGCTATCGGTGGGAAACCTGAAGTCCACCCTGGGCAGCGCTGGCTTTTCTAGATTTCACCCTCACACGGGGCACACTGGGGTGTACCAAACCAGGCCATCTGTTTACTGTGTGAGGTGAGCTGGGGAACACTACCTTCCTGGGCCTGAAGGAACTGTCCTCAGCCCTCCTGGCATGGCGAGTGCTGTGAGGCAGGCGGTAGGATCCCAGTAGCTAGGAAGACTTGGCCTAGGGCAGGGCAGGACTTTGGAGCCTGGAGCTGGGTCCACAGGGCAGCTGTGGCCTTGCTTGGCAGCAGCAGTCACAGCTGTGCTTTGCCCATTACATAACCTCCCTGCCCTGGAGCAGTACCCCTTGCAGCTCCTAGGACATCCTTCCTCCCCTGAGCTCCTTTAATGCCCCTAAATCCTCCCCAGGGCCAAGTGTTCTGGTCCCTACACATATACCCCATCACCTCCCAGCAGCCTAGGGAGAAGGGACAGGTTGATCAGAACCCAGGGCATAGAGTGGGGCACGCTTGCATTTGTAGGCTGGGTTCCAACTCACCCAGCATTCTGGACTCTTCTTTTTGTTTGTTTGTTTCCGCACCCTCCCTGAGTTGCCCTGTCCCTCCCCAGGTCTGCCTTTCCAGTCTTGACACAGGAATCATCCCACAGATGATCACAACTGCTTACCCACCAGCCCCCTGCCTGGCCCGCTCCACTCTGAACCTTTACCATCCCCAAAATCAAGTGTGACCTTTTCACTTAACACAGTCACCCAATATTTACTGAGACTCTTCAATGGACCAGGCCTCAAATATTTCTGTGACAGAGAATAAAGACTTTGTTGCCTGGAGAATAAAAATTCATGCTTCTTCTCGTGAAATTCAAAGTCATCATCTCCAACTGTCCATACAATGATTAAAAATGTGGGTTCTGCCAGGAGCAGTGGCCCACACCTATAACCCCAGCTGCTCAGGAGGCTGAGGCAGGAGGATCACAAGTTCAAAGCCAGCCTCAGCAAAAGTGAAGTGCTGAGCAACTCAGTGAGACCCTGTCTCTAAATAAAATACAAAGAAGGGCTGGGGAAGTGGCTCACTGGTTGAGTGGCCCTGAGTTCAATTCCCAGTACAAAAAAAAAAAAATGTGTGATCCCAGCGGCTCAGAGGCAGGAGGATCAGCCTCGGCAATTTAGTGAAGTCCTAAGTAACTCAGTGAGACCCTGTCTCTAAATGAAAAATATGCAAAAAAGGTCTGTCATAAAGAATAGACAAAATAAAGGCAGTCTGTCCATCTACAATTATAAAAAAAAAAAAAAAAAAAGAATATGGGTTCTACCCACAGAATGGGAGAAAATCTTTGCTAGGTATTCTTCTAACTGAATATATGTATGTATGTGTGTGTGTGTGTGTGTGTGTGTGTGTGTGTATATATATATATAATATATCAAAAAACTTAACACCAAAAACCAAATAACCCAATTAATAAATGGGCAAATGAATTAAACAGACACTTCTCAAAAGAAGAAATATAAATGGTCAACAAATATATATAAAAAATTGCATTTCCTTAATTGCTAACAGCATTAGCAATTAAGAAAATGCAAATCAAAACTAAAATGAGATTTCATCTCACACCAGCCAGAAAGGCAGCCATCAAGATTACAAATAATAAATGCTGGAGAGGATGTGGAGAAAAGAAACATTCAACACTGTTGGTGGGATTAAAATTAGTACAACCACTATGGAAATCAATATGTAGGTTCCTCAAAAGACTAGGCAGGGAACCACCATAGGACCCAGCCATACCACTCCTTGGTATTTATCCTAAAGAATTAAAGTCACCATGCTGCAGTGATACATGCAGCACAACTCACAATAGCAAACTATGGAATCAGCCTAGGTGTCCACCAATGGATGCATGGATAAAGAAATGTGGTATATATACACATAGAGTTTTACTCAGCATAAAGAAAAAGAAAATCATGTCATTTGCAGAAAAACGGATAGAACTAGAGACCATCATGTTCAGCAAAATAAGTCAAACGCAGAAGGTCATGGATCCTGTTTTCTCTTATGAGGAAGCTTAGAGAGGGAAAAAGGGATAAAAAGGTGTGGGGTGGATCTCATGAAATCCAAGAGATCAGCAGAGGAAAGGGACAAAGAGGTGGGAGGAAGGGAGGGAGGGGGGAATTATATTGTTATTTGTGCACATGTATATGTAACAACAAATCCCATCATCACGTACAACCATAATGTACCAATAAAAAAGTGGAAAAAATAAAAATTTCCACCAAAAAAAAAAAAGAATGCAGGTTCTAGCTGGGCATGGTGGTGCACACCTGTAATCCCAGACACTTGGAAAGCTGAGGCAGGAGGATCCCAAATTCAAGGTCAACCTGAGCAATTTAGTGAGACTCTATCTCAAAATAAAAAGTAAATTAAAAGGGCTGGGGATGGAGTTCAGTGGTTGAACACTTGCCTAGCATGCCAGGTGTGGTGACACAGGCCTTTAATCCCAGCAACTTGGAAGACTGAGGCTGGAGGATCACAAGTTAGAGACCAGCCTCAGCAAATTTAGTGAGGCTCTGTGTCAAAATAAAAAATAAATAAAAAGATCTGGGGATATAGTTCAGTGGCAAAGCATCCCCAGGTTCAATCTGCAGTAAAAACAACAGAAAAAGGGGGTGGGGGGGCGGCTAGGGCCGTGGCTCAGTGGTAGAGCACTTGCCTAGCACATGTGAGGCACTGGGTTCGAGCCTCAGCACCACATGAAAATAAATAAATAAAATAAAGATATTGTGGGGGCTGGGGATATAGCTCGGTTGGTAGAGTGCTTGCCTCACATGCACAAGGCCCTGGGTTCAATCCCCACTTCACACACACAAAAAAAAAAGGTGTGTGGGGGAGTGGTTCTAGAACCCGACCTTGTGGATTCAAATCCTGGTTCTACCATCTGCTAGAGCCTAAGAAGGTAAGATGGTCACTGCATTTCTTAGGGCTTGTTTCCTCATCTGTGAAATACAGATAAAAGTAACGTATTTCATCAGGTGGATGCTAGAAATAAATGAAATAATGCCTATAAATATATACACTAGCACGTAATTGGTCTACAAACAAGCAATTGTTATTATTGGGTCCTAATTTTTAGCAAAACTGTGTTTTACACCCCCAAGCATTTGTATAGTGGCTCACTCTGTAAAGAAAACCCTTTCTGCCTTCTCACTTTGGCAAACTCCTGGGCTTCTTCCAGGACTGATTTTTTTTTTTTTTTTTTAATGGTACAGGGAATTGAAAGGAGTGCTGTACCATTGAGCTACATCCCCATCCCTATTTATTTATTTATTTAACTTTGAAACAGGGTTTTCCTAAGTTACTGAGGCTGCCTCAGCCTCCTGAGTCACTGGGAATACAGATGTGTGCACCACCACCCAGCTTCAGGACTGAATTCTGGTGCCACCTCCTCTGACCACACAGTCTCAAGTTCTTCCCTCGCTCCTCTATGCACTGAGCACACTGCAGGTTAACTCACAAAGTGATCATGGCCTCTCCATCGTCAGCTCCTTCGTACCTAGCCAGGGTCCAGCATGTAGTTTGTCAAATGAAAAGTCAACTCAGCAACAAGAGCAAATAGGCCAGAGCAGGTTGCATTACTCCCATTTTTCAGATCAAACTTAGAGTTAAGGGACTTACCTGAGGTCCCTCAGCTACAAGGCAGCAGCCATGGGACCATAACCCAAAGTCATGTGGCTGCAAGGTGAGATTCCTGACAACAAGGGATGGGAAAAGGATGTAGGTATAACAGAATTTGTAGATTTCTTAAGCATTTGGCCTGGATGATTCAGGGGACCCTCCTCCAGGCCATCTGGCTTGGTCTCTGGCCTGGCTGCCATCTTCATGGGACTCCAAGCCTCAAAGAGCTGATACACAGGTCTCTAGAGGGGAGATGGCAGCTCTAGAGAAAGGACTGAGTGGTACTGAGAGGACCGCAGGAGAGCCTGGGTCCTAGAAGGCCAGGGCCACCTGTCCTTCTGGCCTGATTGCCACTTGGGATGGTGGGAAGAACACAACTGTGCAGCCATCAAGACTTGGCCACTCATTTTGGAACTGCCAGCCACTTACTCTGACCTTGGGTCTGTTACATCACTTTTCAGATCCTCTGTTCCTCCTCTGTACCATGAGGGCAGGTCTGTTGTATTGACAGCTGCCCTCTATTACTTCGAATGGTAACAGTACTTGTCACCTAAGTGCTGAATGAATGAATAAGTGAATGGGGACAATGATGTTGACCCTGAGTGTAGGACACTGTCTAAAAAAGCCTAGTACAGGGAAGGCCATTGGGCCTCTTAGAGGCTGGAAATTCACTCTCCTCCCTTTTCTTCAGAGAGCACTCATGAGGACAGCTGCCCAGGACCCCCAGACCACTGCACCCCCTCAACCCTTTCAAGAGATCAGAGATGGCTTCCAACAGACATTCCTCCTTCCCACCCAAGCAGCTCTGTCTAGGGGAGAGGGACTCAGGGCAATGTCAAGAGAAGCCGGGCAGCAGATGGAGAAAGACAGCAGCACGTGCCCCAGAGTCAGGAAGCAGCCCCAGGAGCTGGGTTCTGAGCCCAGCACTGGCAGCCCTCTGAATGGCCGGAGGCTGGGGGCCAGGTGCCAGGGCACTGCCAGCCCTCAGCAAAGGCTGGACAAGGGCCCTGCGGAGGAGGACAGTCTGCCAACATCCGGAGGCACTCTTGGAATACTGTCCACCTGGGTTGGTTTGAACCCAGCCCATCCCCATCCTTGACTCCCCCAACTTGGCGAAAGACAGCAGGAAATCTGGGTTCCAATTCTGGCCCTGACATTAATTCATGTGCCAGTTCTGCTGTCCAAGTCCCGTTGTCCCATCTGAAAATGGGGTGAATTCCCCAACTTAAGAAGTTATTGTGAGAATTAAAATAAGGTGACACAGGTAAAGCAGGGTGGGTGGCAGATAGTAAAGCTTTGTAGGTAGCAGGACCAGGCCTGGGGACAAGGCTACTACTTTCAGGAGGGCCAGGGAAAGCCCAGGAGGACTCCTCAACTACACTTTCAATGAGTTTTCTCCTCCTGGGCCAGATCCTCGGCCAGGCTCTGCCTCCCAGTACCTCATTCTCGGTAGTATCACAGGGAGGGTGGGACAGTCCAGACCCCAGGCCTCTGCCAAATGGCCCCACCAGCCCCTCACCTGCCTCTTTCCTGGCCAGGAGCCACCAGCAATGGCGCCTGTACCTGCAGGTCAGGCCACTGTATCGCTTACATGTCACCTGGGCTAAGAGAACAGCGAAGCCCTGTTCTCCAGTCAGAACAGAGGAACCGGCACCCTGGCTGCCCCGTGGCTCCTGTTACTCAAACAATAACACCCAGTCGCCTGGCACCCCCATGAACCGGGGGAGGGAGACAGGCGGCAGTGCGCAGAGCTCTGCACCCTCTCAGGCCCTGAGAACAGAGCTTGAACCCAGCTCTTGCCACTGCAGAAACAGAGGTCCAGACAAGCTGAGGACTGACTGAGGGTCACACAGCATTTCCAGGGTGACACTCTTGGAGAAAGCATCCCCCCCATTCTCAGGAATTCACCAGTCTTCTCTCACAGAATTCAGGTAGAGTAGTACTCAAACTTAGAGGAGTTTCTGGATTATACTGGGCCCCCTGGTGAAGCTAGTCCTTGCCTCAGGATTTTCCAAAGAGAAGCAGGAAGTGATTTCCTGGACCAAGAATCCCGGGTTGTACCTTCCCTGCTAGGAGAACCCAAGGGAAGTTGCAGGGTGAAGTTCCTCCCTAGCCCTTCCCGCTCAGCTCTACATTCTCTCCAGGCCCAGGTTGCAGGGGCCTGCCTGGGCAAAGGAACCTGCCTTTGAGCACCCCCCAAGGCCCTTGTGCCACAGTCCTACTGTGCGTGTGGTGGGGAGAAGAGGGGCCGCAGAGGGCAGTGTTCCTCACCTTGGAGGGTGAGTCAGCGAGAGAACCTCTGAGCAGCCTTGTAGGGCCTGTAAAAACCCCATGGCAGGGATCCCAGAGCAATTTACTCCAAATTGCGCCTTCAGGTTGGTTACCTAATCCTGCCTCGCCCACCCTCCAATAGCCTGTGTTGGCCATCCCTTTAAAGGGGCAGCACACTCTGGGTGCTGGGGACCTGGGGTCCTTACCCTGATCTTCATCTGTGGTTCTGAGAGGCAGGACACACTGTGGCTGCCCCAGGTGGGAGAATAGAGGAGGGGACAGATGCAAGCACCAGGGGCTCAAATCAGGATCCTGGGTCAATTGAGGTATCCAATCCTCTTTGCATACTCCCAATGGCTCCCCTAAACTTGGAGTATCACCTGCCTCCTGCCTAGCATGAGGGAAAGTTTTCAGCTTGATGGTTCCAGGCTTGACCTTGATCCTGGGGTCACAAAGTAAAGGAAAAACTGGCCTTCTGAATGCTTAGGACCTGGCCCTAAGCACCCTTACCCCTCCCTCAGAGGACAGGAACTGCCACTAGTAGAGACTGGGTGGCAGAAGCCTCACTCCCCAAGGGCTCAACCCTTCCACAGGGAAGGAGGCAGACACAAGGTCTTCCCCCTCCAGGAATAATCTTCAAAGGTCTAAGGGCCTTCCCCTCCCTTCTCCACATTCTGGGGTGAGTGACACAGGTGTCCTCTGGCTGTGGCCTCAGGGCACAAGGAAACAGGAATCCCAGTCCCAGAGGGGTACTGTCATCCCACATTCCACAACTGCCAGGGGTCCAGAGGGACAACCCTTCTAGAATCAGCAGCAGAGAAACAAGGGGAGCTCTTGTGAGAGGGCACAGGGATAAGTGGGGGTCCCATGATCCTTGTCTCTATTAGAATCAAAGACATCTGACCCAAGCCCTGCCCATTTGCACTAATGGAGAGAGCGCGACAGCTCCCAAAAGATGCCGGGTCCTAGGAGTGTGGGGTGAAGGGGACCAGATCTCAGTGCCCCAAGGGATCAGCTCTCCTGGCTAAGGAAGGGAGCTACTCAGCGTTCGGCAGAACTGTCCTCTGCACACGCACACCCGGGACACACGGGGGTGGAGCCCGATAGTGGGCAAGAGATCGGAGGGCACTCGCGCCCTCGCGGGCGTCAGCCGGGCTGCAGCGGCGCC
>NW_026000082.1:35201533-35205627 GCF_001458135.2 Marmota marmota marmota
GGTTGTTCAAAACATTACAAATTTCTTGACATATCATATTCCACACTTTGATTCAAGTGGGTTATGAACTCCCACCTTCACCCCATACACAGATTGCAGAATCACATCAGTTACACATCCATTGATTTACATATTGCCATACTAGTGTCTGTTGTGCTCCGCTGCCTTTCCCATCCTCCACCCTCGCAGCCACAGGCCCTTTGCACATGATACTCCTCTCCTCCACAGTCACTTCCTACAGGATATCTTCCCTCACCCCCCTGTTACACAGACCCAAAGCAACAAATACTTCTCCACGATGCTTCTGGTAGTTGTGCTTTTACATGCTTTTATGTGATTCCTTGATTAACATCTGGCTTTTCTATTAGACTGAGCTCTGAGAGGGTAGTACTTCCTGGCTCCTCATTGTCTTGCCAGCACATAGGTGCTCAAAGAGAATAAGATAGAATTGGGGATAAGGGTGTAGCTCAGTGGGTGAATGCATGCTTAGCATGGACAAGGCCCTGGTTTCCATCCCCAGCAAAACACACACACACACACACACACACACACACAGAGAGAGAGAGAGAGAGAGAGAGAGAGCGCTAAGCTAAGTGATATGTCCAGCATCACCCAGCTGAGAAACAGTGAAGCTGTTTGACCCAGGCGCTCTAACCCCATGTTCTGGGGTGCTCCACTCTGAGTGCTGGATATTAATAATAGGGATAGTACTGGGGGTTAGAACAGGCTGTTCTGGGTGGTTACTTGAAGTGTTTGTTAAATGGTGACTCATGAGTATGAAAGGACTTGCTGGACAGTGAGTGTATTATCTATACCTGTTGAAGAGGTGAGGAGCAGGGAGCAGGGGCAGAGGGCCAAGTCCGGGTCACTGTGCTGCAGCCTGGGCATATATGCAGTAGAGTTCAAGAGCACAGGGTCTGAATGGGCTCCACCCCAGGCATCCAGTCTGTCATTACTATTCTTTCTTGGCCTCTCAGTAGAAGAGGGTCTTGGGACCCCACATGTCTCCTAGCAGCAGGTGGGACATGGTGAGGTGAATAATCACAGTGGTAGTTACCTTTAAAAAGTGATTACACCATGGCTGGGCATGGTAGTGCATACCTGTAATCCCAGCAGCTCAGGAGGGAGGCTGGCTGAGGCAGAAGGATCATGAGTTCAAAGCTAGCCTCAGCAACTTGGCGCCAGGCCCTAAGCAACTTAGCGAGACCCTGTCTCTAAATAAAAAGTAAAAAGGGCTGGGGATGTGATTCAGTGGTGGTTAAGCATCCCTGGGTTCAATCCCTAGTGCAAAAAAAGAAAAAAGATTACAATATGCCAGAACCGGGCTGAGTATTTAAATACTCATTTAAGTGATAATCATCAGTACCATGAGGGCTGAGAGAACTGTGTGGCCTGCCTGAAGCTGAGTATCATGGGCAAGAGCTCATCAAATCACCTCAACAAGGCCATGAGACAGAAATTACTGTTACCATTTTTCAGATGAAAAAACTGAGGCTCAGAGAGGAAGGGGATTGCCTGTGGTCGGATCAGACAGCAAGTAAGTATTGCAGTGAGAACCCAGTTCTCAGACCTCGAAGTCAGTGTTCTTACCACTTTACCACACTAATTCCAGAAGGGGGTCAGAGGTACTCAGTGTTCACAGTGGGACACAGTGACAGGGTGACGGCTAGGTCTGAGTGATGGGGCAACCCTCCTGCAGCTTCCCTATCACACTACTAATAAAACCCGAAGCCTTTGCCATGGCTGCAAAGCCCCCCAGGACTGGCCCCTGCTCCCTCTGCACATCCTCTCCCACCTCAACCTTGTCCTCTCTGACCTGCCACCAGGCACCCTTGCTGCTCACTGCACATGTCCCATAAGCCCCCAACCCAGGCTTTGCTCCTGCAGTGCCCCCCACCTGGAACATTCTTTCTCCAGCTCTCAGAGTTCACCCCCTCACTTCATTCATACCTCTGCTCCAATGTCACCTCTTCAGGAAGGACATTCTTGACTATCTCTACAGAAGCTCTCCATGGACACCATCTCCCGGGGTGTTTTTTTCCCACCCATGGCCTGCCTGTCATCCAGCAACCATCTCACCTGTTGGCTTCCCTACAGGATTTACAAAGCTGCACAAAGCAGGACCTGTCTACTTGGTTTACTGCTGTCTGCCTGGAGCACCTGACACATCGCAGCAGGTCAAGATCTCCTTGTGGGACCGGGGTTATAGCTCAGTGGTGGAGCGTTTGCCTTGGGTATATGAGGTACTGGGTTCCATCCTTAGCACCACATAAAAATAAACAAAATAAAGGTATTGTGTCCATCTACAATTGAAAATATTTTTAAAAAGAGAAAAGATTTCCTTGTGGATGGAACTGCACAAATCTGAGCTCTAATCCCTGCTCTGCCACCTCTTAGCTCTGAGCCTCAGTTTCTGCATCTGTTAACTAGGGGTGGTTATGAGTATTACGTGAGATCAGGCAATAAAATAGCTGTGCTGTGCCTGTCACATGATACATGCTCACTGTGAATGGTAGGTAGCAATCAAAGACTCTTCCTTCCCTCCATATTTTTCCCCCTGCAAATGAGGGAAAGAACAGGAACCTGAGGTCGGGTTCACTGGGCAGATTCTCCGTTGATGTGGGATGAAGAGAAGGGGCTGTGGCTTGGAGAAACTCTCATGACCGTGATCACAGAGCTGGTAAAGAATGAGGTCAAAGAAAGGATGAGAGAGGAAGAGGAGGAACAGAAACCTGTACGCAGAATGTCCCAGGGCTGCAGTGGGTGGAGGAGAGTAGGTGGTAGAATTGGCCAGTGGGCTTCTGCAGGGGGAAGTGTCATTGACATTGACCTGGAGATGGGTGAGGCAGAATTTTGCTGCTGCCAGTTAGAGAGGAGAGGAGGTGACAGGAGAGAGAACCCCATAGCAAGAAGAGATGGAATTAGAATTGGAGTTAGAAGGGGTAGAAAATATAGCAGGTGGTCATCAACAAGTACTGGGCACTAGTCACATGCTGGGCACTGTCCTAGGCACCAAGGATATACCCAAGGAGCAGACAAGAGGGTTTCTGCTCTCCAGGGTAGAGGCAGGCAGAACCCAGTCCACAGGCCAAAGCTGGCCTACTGCTTTTATATGCTTGCAAAACAAGAATGCTTTTACAATTTTCAAATAATTTCAAAAATCAAAAGAAGAATATTTCATGACATGTGAAAATTGTATAGAATTGAATTTCAGGATCCATAAATAAAGTTTTATTGGAACACAGCCACGCTCCGTTTACGTATGGTCTATGCTTCTTTCTCACCACAACAGCAGAGTTGAGTAGCTGCAACACAGACCATATGGCCTGCAAAGCCTAAAATATTTACTAGTTGGCTCTTTAGAAAAGAAAGTTTGTTGGCCCCTGCTCTAGGAACTTATGTTCTCAGTGGGGGAGACAGACAGTCCAACAAGCAGGTAAACTCATTTCTGGATACCTCTGAGAGCCCACCGACCTGGGCATTTCCTCATATCCTGCTCCTCCCAACCTTCCCCTAGCATGAGGCTTCCTTACACTGCAGGGCAGCCCAGGTCATTGTGATTAGCCTTCTACCTCTAGGTCAAGAGAATCTAGGCTTTTCTTTTCTTTTCTTTTTTTGAACTGGGGATTGAACCCAAGGTGCTTAACTGTGGTGAGCCGTTCTAATTAGACCGTGGCCGCCATTAGAAGATGGTGCCGGCTTCCACTGTGGCCTGTGATAAACAACTCCTAATATGGAGAATTGGCACGCAATCCCTTACCACCCTATGAGAAAGGTCCACGTGGCAGCTTAAGATTGGTATGCTGGAGGCTTTATTAGGCTGTGCTTGGGCGCTCGGCGACGGGTCACTAGAAGATGATACATGAATCAAGGCCTGAATAAACTGCTGAAGGAAGAATCCTGTGTCGTGTTTTCCCTTGCCGGCGAGGGGTCGCGGCAATTGGTGGCCCGTACGGGGAACATATTCCTCGAACCCAGGATCCAGAACTTTCAGCAGTCAGGGTGGTGCACCAGTAAGTTCCCAGGTAAGTGGGAATCCGCAAGCAAATAGCGGGGCGCTCTCTCTGTAAATAAAGAGAGAGCGGAAAAAAGGA
>NW_026000082.1:35211975-35218784 GCF_001458135.2 Marmota marmota marmota
CCCCCCCCCCCAAGAAAAGATGGAAAATAAAAAAATAAAAAGGACTGGATGTGACTCAGTGGTAAAGCACAGCTGGGTTTAATCCTCAAAACCAAAAAAAAAAAAAGAAAATTAAAAGAAAGAAAAAAAAGGTTGATATTTTGTTCATCATACATTTTTGGTCATTATTTTTGGTTTTTAAAAAAATATAATTTTAACGAGCTGGGCATGGTGGTGAATGCCTATAATCCCTAGCAATTCTGGAGACTGAAGCAGGAGGATTGCAAATTTGAGACCAGCCTCAGCAATTTAACAAGACCCTGTCCCAAAATAAAAGACAAGGGGGAGGGCGGGGCTGAGGTTGTGGCTCAATGGTAGAGTGCTTGCCTAGCATGTGTGAGGCACTGGGTTCAATTCTCAGCACCACTTATAAATTAATAAATAAATAAAGGTCCATCAACAATTAAAAAAAAAAAAATCGGGGCTATATCTCAGTGGTAAAGAGCCCCTGGGTTCAATCCCCAGTACTACAAATATACATACATACATAAAATTTATTTAAATGGGATAAAAAGCCCACTTGGAAGCTGGGGTATAGGTAGAGTGCTTGTCTAGCCTTTATAAGGCCCTTGGTTTGATCCCCACCTCCTAAAAAGAACAAGTATAGGCATCTGGGCCACTATTTCTATTTGGTAGCTACCATGAGGAGCAGAGTGGCATCTCCTTTAGATGATTCCCAGTCTGCACCCTGTCCTACTGTGTTAACTCCTCACCCCTTTCATTATTTAAGGGACTTGCCTGCTCTTGTGGACATCTGAATTTGGACCTTTAATTTGTTCACTTCACAAATGGAGGAATCCAAGCCCCAGAGAGGAAGAGGCTTGACAAATCACACAGCAGCTTTGTGACAAAACTGGGCTCCAAGCCAGAACTTGCACAGCCCCCTCTGTGACAGGAGACAATTGAGTGACCTTGAATGTGATGGGAGCTCAGAAAGGGAGTTTCCCAGCCCAGATCTAAGCGAACTCCTATTTCCTGAGCACCTCCGGAAGGCTGGCACAGTGGTGGCATATCTATGGCCCCCATTCATGTGGTCCTGCTAACAATCCTGGCCAGTCAGCACTGACCACCTGTACATTACAGGGACTGTGATGCAAGGAGGTATGTGACTTTCCCAGGATCTCACAGCAAGGCTGTGCCAGGTCTGTCTGTCTTTCACTAGCTCATGACAGACCGGAGAGACCTAGCTCCTCTTCCCTTCCTGGGGCGGCCCCTATCACTCCTGCCAGGATCTTCTTGGGCTGAGGCTGGAGTCATCCCTGGCTAAATTTCCTCTTTTTCTCTGAGACAGGGCAACCTGACAGCCAAGCAGAGATTGCAAAAAATAGCTACCATATGCCAGACAAGTACGAGACGCTTTTCACAACACATCTATCCCCTTCTTTGTGCTTATTTTTATTCTCTAAAATTTCACAGTTAATATATTTTTACTTCCTATATAAGAAATTACTTGATGTAGGCCTGGACATGATTCTATAGGTCTAGAGAAATCAGGGATAGTAATCACATCTTGCAGTTGAGGAAACAGGCTCAGGATTGCCCAGGTCTCACAGTAAAAAGTGATAGAGACAGGACAGGGTTCTGTCTAACTCCAAGGCCTGTGCTCCATCCCACATCTCTGCCTTTTTATTTTTTAAATACTTTTACTTTCTACAAAGAAATGAATTATGAGGTCCCCTCCCCCACGAACTGGGCCTTGAACCCAGGGTCTCATACATGTTAGGCATGTTAGGCTACATCCCCATCCACAAAGCCATACCTCCACAAAGAAACAAAGAGGCAAATTATAAAAACACACGGGAACTTGGTGTAGTGGCGCACGCCTATAAACGCAGCAGCTTTGGAGGCTGAGCTGGAGGATCAGAAGTTCAAAGCCAGCCTCAGCAACAGCAAGGCACTAAGCAACTCAGTGAGATCCTATCTCTCAATAAAACACAAAATAAGGCTGGGGATGTGGCTCAGTGGTTGAGTACCTTGAATTCAATCCCCAGTACTTCCTCACCTCAAAAACAAACAAACAAACAAATACACAGGAAGGGTTGGGGATGTGTCTCAGTGACAGAGTCATGAATAAGGCCCTGAATTTGATCTCTTGCACTATAAATAAGTAACCAAACAAGTAAATAAATATTAAAAGCACATAAGAAAACAAAACAAAAAACACATAAGAGGAATCAAGCATTTATTCTGATTGCCTCATATAAACTGTATTTCAGGAGAATAAAATACTGAGGAAAAGTTCTTTTTTATGGAAGAATTCCAGTTAATGAATGCAAAGAGAATGATAAATTTAGACAAACCATCATTTTGCAATACCTCATAAAATAATGGTTCATTAGTGGATGCTAAAACCAGCAGGTGAAAGGGTAATGAGAAATTTTCTAATGAGGAGAACACTAAAGCTGGGTGTGGTGGTGATGGCTGCATCCCTGCTACTTGAGAAGCTGAGGCAGGAGGATTCCAAGTTGGAGGATAGCCTCAGCAATTGAGACTCTCAAAAAGGGCTGGGGGGCTGGGGGACTGGGGTTGTAGCTCAGTGGTAGAGCGCTTGCCTAGCACGTGTGAGGCACTGGGTTCTTCAGCACCACATAAGATTAAATAAATAAAATAAAGGTATTGTATCCATCTCCAACTGGAAAAAAGGGGCAGGGCTTTAGCTCATTGGTAGAGGGCCTCTGGGATTCATCCCCAGTACAACAAAAAAAATAAGGATTGGGGATTTAGGTCAGTGGTAAAGGACCCTGACCTAAATCCCAGAATTTCAATCCCAGAACTACCAAAAAGAGAGAGAGAGCATTAAAGCACTAAACCCACTGATAAACCAGTAAAAATGATTTAGCTAGACATTGTGTGCTTCCAAATATTATGTAATAATAAGTACACAGAACCATCACCAGTAAGGTAGTTTTGCCAAAAATATTAAACCTAAATCTAATCAAGTCTCTAGATCTAACTTTCAGTTTACTGGAAACATAAGGGACAGAAGAACAAGTCAACTATACCACCTGGAAGCAACCAGCTAAATCTTCTAGAACATGGAAATCTTAACAGAAAAAATGATCTGGATGGGGCTGGGGGATGTAGATCAGTGGTCAAACACTTGCTTTTATCAGCAGCACAAGGCACTGGGTTCAATCCCCAGCCCTGAAAAAAAAAAAAGATCTGGAGTCTTCTATAAATAAATAGGATGAAAAAAGATAAAGAGATTAAAAATTACTAGATACGTTAACCGAATGGAATGTATGGACCTTATTTGAATTTTAATGAAGGAACTAGCTATTAAAGAAATTTGAGGGCTGGGGTTGTGGCTCAGTGGTAGAGTGCTCACCTAGCACATGCAAGACCCTGGGTTCGATCCTCGGCACCACATAAAAATAAATAAATTAAATAAAGGTATTGTGTGTCCAACTACAATTAAAAAATAAATAATAGGGGCTGGCGATGTGGCTCAAGCAGTAGCGCGCTCGCCTGGCATGTGTGCGGCCCGGGTTCGATCCTCAGCACCACATACAAACAAAGATGTTGTGTCCGCCGATAACTAAAAAATAAAATATTAAAAATTCTCTCTCTCTCTCTCTCTCCCCCTCCCTCCCTCTTTAAAAATAAATAAATAAATAATAAAAAAACCCTTAAGACAAAAGAAATTTAAACATGGACTAGGTATTAAGCAATATTAGGAAATTTTTTATTATTTTGTTAAGGTGTGAAAATAGCATTAGGGTTTATGTTTGAAAAGGCCCTGTTAGAGACAAACACTGAAATAATTCAGGTGAAATGATGTGGATTTGCTTTATAATACTGCAGAGAGAGGAAAAAGGAAGGAGATGAAACAAGATTGGCAAAATGTTGATAATTATCGAAGGTGAACAGCGATGTGTTACATTCTACTTTTATTTTCTATAATAAAAAGATTTTTAAAGCTAAAAGTAAATAAATAAGAAAAATGGAAGAGAGAAAATACAGATCAAGATACAGAAAAATTCTGAGCTTGTTAGCCTCCAAAGCAAAGAGGGAAATAGGAGTCATCCCAGCGGAGAGATTATAAAATCAAGGCATAGGAAGGGATGCAGCTCAGTGGTAGCACTTGCCTAGCATGTGCGAGGCCCTAGGTTCAATCCCCAGCTCTGCAAAAAAAAAAAAAAAAAGAAAGAAAGAAAAAGAGAAATTTATAAAATCAACAAACCAGCACAGTTTATTATGATCAAAAACTTTCTAATCAAAACCATCACTTAACATGGCCTACTATTATACCAGTAGGGAGGTTGGACATCTATTCTGATTTGGCTATTATGACTGGAAAAAACCCACTGGGGGTGGGGCAGGGATGGAGGAAGTAAGGAACAGCAGGGGAAAGTGGGTCATTCTAAGAGGAGGGTGTTAAAAAACGACCAGGGGCAGAGAGACTGTTCTATTTTCATAAAAGGAAAAACAGACAAAATTTATATTAACCTTAATAAAGCTCATCCTTTCCTCCCTCCTTGAAACCCATCTAACTCAAAAAAGCACTGATAGGAAGCAAAAACTTTTACTACTCCAGCACTGCAAAATAGTAAAGAAAAAAAAAAAAAAAGCCTTTATTAAAGGTTGCTGCAGGGGCTGGGCAAGGTGGTGCCGGCCTGTAATCTCAGCAGCTGGAGAGGCTGAGACAGGAGGATCAAGAGTTCAAAGCCAGCCCCAGCAAAATCAAGGCACCAAGCAACTCAGTGAGACCCTGTCCCTAAATAAAAAACAAAATAGGGCTGGGGAAGTGGCTCAGTGGTCCAGTGCCCCTGAGTTCAATCCCCAGTACCGGAAAAGAAAAAAAAAAAAAAAAAAAAGATTGCTGCAAGGGCTTACAAAGGGACACCTCACAAGATGTTTTTTCAAAATCCTCCAAAGTCTTCCAAGCTTTCAGAGTATCTCCCCAAGCTCCTCTGCTCTCTGTTCTCCAAATTCCTGACCAGCCCCGCCAGCTCACTTCTCTCACAGCTGCTTTTCCTGAGTGGGACCGCAGGCAACTCCTCCAGCTGCTATCAGGCTTTCACTTAGGTCTGTCCCTTTCCCTCTGCCCTCCTAAAATTCCTTAGAACTAAATCTGGAGGAGGAAAAGCCATGAATATTTATATGTAAATATTTTTGTCCTGTTGTATAGGAAAAAAGATTGGAAGGAAACCTACTGGAATGTTAACAGTAAGCGGCCAGGAGAGCCTTGGAACCAGATAAAGTTGGGCCCAATTCCTGGCTGTGCCACTGTTTCTAGCTGTGTGACCTTGGGCAAGCCTCGCTGGAGAGCTGTTTCTTCAAACCTCAGACTTCCATTCCTTGAATTGCTTTGTGTGATATCTGGCTTATAGTAAGCACTCCATGGTGTGCAACTGACAAGATAAAGGAGTTATCTCCAACTGGTAGGGATGTGGTGAACTTTTGTCTTTAACAATTTTTATTTTTTTTGCCTCTATCAATATTTAAGAAAAACAATTTACAATGAACACATATTTGTAATTTAAAACAAAAACAGCATAAAGATTATTACAAACATGGGTATAAACTAAGTGCTTATCAGTGGAGGAATAAATAAAATTATGGGTATCCATATTCTGGAATATTAACTTTTTTTTCTTTGATAATCCAGGGGCCCTTAATTACTGAACCACATCCCCAGACCTTTTTTACTTTTTGAGACAGGGTCTTGCTAAATTGCTGAGGCTGGCTTTAAACTTGTGATCCTCATGCCTCAGCCTCCAAATCCCAGAGATTACAGGATTGTGCCACTACATCCAGCAGGAATATTATTAATTCTTTAAAAACTAATGAGGTAGCCAGGTGCACACCTGTAACCCCAGAAACTCACAAGGACTGCAAGTTCCAGGCCAGCCTCAGCAATTCAGTGAGACCCTCAGCAGGGTAGGGAGAGCCTGTCTCAAAATAAAAAAAATATAAAGGTCTGGGGATGGAGTTCACTGGTAAAGCCCCACTGGGTTCAATTCTCAGTACAAAAAAAAAAAAGTATATTTATTATAATTATTGTAATGACACAAATACCTACAGTATACATTAAATGAAAATAGCAATTTGCAAAACTATACATGCATATCTAAGTATATAAATAAAAACACACAGCTTAACACTGGCTATGTCAGCAATGAAGAGGGGCTTTTTGTTTGTTTTATTTTTCCAGGACTATTACATCCCCAGCCCTTTTTATTTTTATTTTGCGACAGGATCTCGCTAAATTGCTTAGGGCCTCACTAAATTGCTGAGGCTGTCCTGGAATTTGTAATCCTCCTGCCTTAACCTCCAGAGTCCTGGGATTACCACCACATGCAGCTCATTTTTAAAATCTATATTTTGTAAGGTTTAATTTTTAAAAATAAGACATTTAAATTATTATTATCTTTTTTTTTTTTTTTTTTTTTTGAGAGAAAGGAGGTAGGGGCAATTTCCTGGTATATCCAAGCCTGAGGGCAAAAGAGATGATGGCAGAAAGAACTGGACTCTAAGGCAAAAAGCAGCGACACATGCCTCTAATCCCAGCTACTTGAGAGGCTGAGGATATTAAGTTGGAGGCCAGCTTGGGCAATTTAGGGAGACCCTGTCTCAAAATAAAAAGAGCTGGGGATGAAGCTCAGTGGTATAGCTCCCTCTGGGTTCAGTCCTAGTACCGCCAAAAAAAAGAAAAAGAAAAAAAAAGGAGGGGGGTGCAAGGGGCTGTAGATCAGGGGCAGAATGTTCTGGGTTCTATTCCCAATACTGCAAAAATCAAATAAATAATCAAGTTTTAAGAAAAGGAT
>NW_026000082.1:35225133-35240740 GCF_001458135.2 Marmota marmota marmota
CTGGCAGTTTGCCAGGAGGAGTGGTTTGTGAGGCAACGCCACCGAGCCATTAAGATGATGAGGATTCCTTATTGGCTGACTACTGTATCTGGATGATGCTAATTGAGTCAAGCTGTGTGTAATCAGTTGGGTATATATACCTCTGCTGTACCGCAATAAAGCGGCTCCTGCTACCTTGGGTGCCCTCTACCTTGAGTTCCTGCTCATTTTCCCCGTAATAAAGCAGTTCCTGCTTCAACCTTCAAGTTGCTTGTCACCTCCCGGTTATTTGACCCAGCTGGACTATGGCAAATGGTGGCCCATAAGGGGAACTCTGGGACTCTCGGGGTTAAGTGACAAGGTAAGCTGCCCATCCCTAGAAATAGATAGGATG
Source organism: Marmota marmota marmota (assembly GCF_001458135.2). NCBI lineage: Eukaryota > Metazoa > Chordata > Mammalia > Rodentia > Sciuridae > Marmota > Marmota marmota. The sequence continues at coordinate 35,225,507 of NW_026000082.1, forward strand.
GGAGGAAAGCTGCCTGTCCCTAGAAATAGATAGGACGGGAGGAAAGCTACTCACCCCTGTGGCAGCAGATAGGGCAAGAGGACAAATGGCCATTTCAAGAAAATGGAGAAGATTGATACAGTGTGTTTTTGTTTTGTTTTATCTTGGTGTGTTTTGTGGTCTTTTTTATGGAAATATGGGATCAGAAGTTAGTAAAAATCAAACTGAAAGGGTGTTAAGTAAATTGCTAAAGGAAGGAGGCACCCCAGTAAAACCAAGAACAGTTAGGGCATACGTTGATAAAAGCCCAGGAACACTAGTCAGAAAGAGGAAGAAAGTTCAGAGGAGGAAGGATATCAGGGAAGGAGTTATATCAGGAGGCTGCTACTAATCTCTTTTCGTCTTGGCACAGCGAGGCGGCTGCCACGTGTGCGAGCCGGTCGCAGGCGCAGCAGGGACTTTCCAGCCGTGGTGGCCCTTCCCGCGCCCCCCCCCCATGGGGCTGCCCGGGGAGCAGGACACTGCAGCCGGTGGCGGAGGACACGCCCGGCGCCCCTGAAGTTTGGCCATTTCCAATGCCAATAACTAATGAGTCGTCAGTTTTTCCCTATTTGCTGCAGGTGCTGCCACGGGACTCCTCGCTATTCCTGTGGATAAATGCAGGGTTAGCAATATCTCAGATCCATAACAGCTAAACTCCAGTTTCCAATCATGGTGACAGCATTCACCTTCAGATGCTTTGGTGTTTCACAGCTTTCACCACAGCTGCATCAGCTTACAGTTATCATCATTAAAGGCCCTGACCCAGTGATTGTCTGGAGCCGGGGGTCTGTTTGTGTGTTTCCACAGGGAGAACAGCAGCCGATTTGGATTCCAGAGAGACTAACTAAAGCAATTTCTACAGACCAAAAAGAAGATGATTTGGCTCAAATCCATAACAGCTGATATCCAGAACTCCAGTTTAGCTATCCTTACATTTCCGACAATGGTTCTCCCACACCTGGAGGTTAATGAATAATGAGCACCATTGAGGACTATTTCAAATGTAAAAAACCTTGAGGCTTACTTGTGGGAATACCTTCAAACCCATATGCAAATTACAGGAAGAAGGAATTACAGCTACCATCATCACAGCTGTTGCTGTTTCTGCTGCTGCTACTGCAGCTTCTGCAATAGCTATCACACAAACTGTACAAACTGTTGCATCAATATTTACTTCAAGAAGAAATAGACATATTAATGGATTCCTCTGCTTTAAGCTGCTTGCGGAACTTACCTGGACTGTGTATCACTTATATGTATTATGAACTGATACAACAAATTGTAATAGTACCAGGGTATCTTTGCTGATGGTGTCATCTGTGGTACAGTTTTTCCAGGGGTTTCTCACTTGGAGCCATCAATTGGCTTGGTATCGTGGCATTTTGTATCCTCCTCTTTCTGCTTGTGGCAGGTTGTTCATGGTGTTTTTGTAAAAACCACTATGGTCGTTATCCACAAGTATGGCTATGTTGGGCCAGTAGTCAGAGACAGGTAAGATCCAATTACAATGGTACCAACGTAAGCCAGGAGGCTGACGATTTGAGGTCAGGCCATCCAATGACGGGTAAGGACATATGTAGTATTGGACAACCTAAAACAGGCACAGTCCCTAAACCACATACTTGTTGTTTAATTAAACAAAAGGGGGGAGATGTTGAGGGCCACAACCAAGTCAAGATGGCACCTGGCAGTTTGCCAGGAGGAGTGGTTTGTGAGGCAACACCACCGAGCCATTAAGATGGTGGGGATTCCTTATTGGCTGACTACTGCATCTGGATGATGCTAATTGAGTCAAGCTGTGTGTAATCAGTTGGGTATATATGCCACTGTTCCATAATAAAGCAGTTCCCGCTTCAACCTTCAAGTTGCTTGTCGCCTCCCGGTTATTTGGCCCAGCCGGACTGCGGCAATACTTAATGAGTTCTTGCTACCTGTACAGTGTGGGAAAATTTAAAATAACAAGTCTTATAGACCCCACCATTGGGAAACTTGTAATGTTTTTAAAAGAAGTTGTGTAGGCACATAGTTTAAAGAGACTACAAGGTTTTTCTGGGCTGTGGGGTGGGGCATGGGGTGGGTGGGTACTAGAAACTAGAGATTGAACTCAGGGGCACTCAACCACTGAGCCACATCCCCAGCCCTATTTTGTATTTTATTTAGAGACAGCGTCTCACTGAGTTACTTAGCGCCTCACTTTTGCTGAGGCTGGCTTTGAACTCCGCCTCCCAAGCCACAGGCCTTTGTGCCACCACACCCAGCTGTTTGGGGTTTTTTTGTACCAGGGGTTGAACCCAGGGGCACTTAACCCCCTGAGCCATGTCCTCAGCCCTTTTCATTTTTTGAGATCGAGTCCTACAAAGTTGCTAGGGCCTCACTTAGTTGCTGAGGCTGGCCTTGAACTTGTGATCCTCCTGCCTCAGCTTCCCAAATTTCTGGGATTACAGGTGTGCCCCAATGTGCCTGGCAAGGCTACTTTCCTATAAAGGCAGAAGGCAGTTCCACATTTCCACTTCCTGGAGGCACCCATTGTCAACTCTTAGCTGGTGTATTTTATATTTATCTCCATATCTCTAAATAAATGTGCTTGTTTTGCTGCTTTTGGCATTTCAGTTTTAGACACTATTCCTTGATTTTCTGCTGTGGAAGATGGCTTTAACTCTCTTTCCCCACCTCTGGCCCGACTACACATGCAATCCTTATCTCCCCAGACTGCCAGAATAAGTTTTGGCAAGTTCAATATTTGTTGTTTATATTATTATATGGAAGCTTTTCCTGTCCTGTAGAACTTTCAGTTTTCCCAAGAGTTCATAATTGTCCTTGTCACTTGCTTAGTTTTTGTGTATTCCACTCTCTACTGCTTATCTAAATTCCTTCTCAAGGTGTTCAGGCAAATCAGGTATCTCAGGTGGGTTTCTTTGGAAGCAGAAATGTTTTTTAAGAATCAACACCTGTGAAAGGAAACGGGCAGAAGCAGGAGTGGGCAGAAGTCGAGCTGCAGTGCAGGTCTGGCAAAGCCCGCAGCCTTGTCGAGCTCCCTGCCACCAGCATCCCAAGCAGAGCTGAAATGGCCAGGACTTTCTGCCTTGTTGGCTCAGACACTAGATGTGGGCTGCCTGTGGAAGGACATGATCTTGGACAAGGTGGCTCTCTGCATCTGAGGCCAGCCCCAAAGGCACTGACAGCTGGAGACTGTCTGCTGTCCAAACTCCCTGCAGCTGAGCAGGGAAGGGGGTCTTGGGAGGTGTATCTCCATGACTACTGTATCACATCATCTATCAATTTCACCTTGAACACTTTTCTTGGAACCCTCAGTTCTGCGGCAGTCTGGAGAGCTTGCCCTTTATATCCAGTGAACAGCTATCAAATTGGGAAAGGAAATATATAGATTTTGTAGAGTCTAAAGTTTATACAATTTCGGAGGCCTTTAAAAAATACAAAGTGAAGTAATTTATTTAGCTCAATAAAAGAAAGCAATAGGGCTGGTGGAGAACTTGTCTAGCATGTGTGAGGCCCTGGGTTCCATCCCTGGTACTGGGGGAAAACATAACAGAAAATTAACAGACTTTCAAAAGTCTTAGAGGAAATCAGGACCCTTTCTTTAGAGATCTCATTAGGTAATCCTAACAGAAATGCTCCTTATTGCACTGGGTGCAATGGTGCAGGGCTGTAATCCCAGCTGCTCGGGAGGCTGAGGCAGGAGGATTGCAAGTTTAAAACCAGCCTCAGCAAAAGCCAGGCACTAAGCAACTCAGTGAGACGCTGTCTCTAAATAAAACACAAAATAAGGCTGGGGATGTGGCTCAGTGGTCCAACGGTCTAGCGCCCTGGAGTTCAATCCCTGGTACCCCCTACCCAACACACACACACAAAAAAAAAAAAAAAAGAAAGAAAGAAATACTCCTTTATTGCAACATGGCTTCTGCTCACCCGCCATCCCTCATGCCTCTCAGTGCTCACAGAGAGCTCACAAGCACAGGCACCCGAGGCAGAGGCTCTGAAGCCTCTGGTGAGTTTACCTCTGATCCTGGGATCTCCTTCATCCAGGGATTTCCTTTCACCTCTCTTCTGCTGGATGTTCTTGGAGTCTTGCTTTTTTTTTTCTTTTCCTAGATTTATTCCATCCTTTCAGAGGAGTACCAACACAAAGAGTGTCTTGGAAGAGAGGGTTTGGGAAGTGACTTTTTTTTTTTTAAGTACTGGGGATTGATACTAGGGTTGCTTAACCACTGAACCACATCCTCAGCCCAGTTAAAAAATTTTTTGAGATAGTCTTGCTATATTGCTTGGGAAGCAGGGGGTATCCACGTCATCACCCAGTTCTCAGCTGTACCTGTCTCCCTCGTCCGAGAGATGCCTTTTAGTCCTCTGTAGAGAATGAACCTCCTCTCTTCTGGGATCAGATCAGCAGGCCAACCTTAAGCAGCTTTCAACCACTCTCCCTTATTTTATAACTCTACATCTCCATTTAAGGAGGTACTGAGCCTCTTGGGGAGTCTGTAACTTAGATTGGGTTTTCTTCTCATTCCAATTTAGGGTATGATTTCTTTCTTCTTCCTTCTTCCTTCCTCCTCCTCCTCCTCCTCCTCCTCCTCCTCCTCCTCCTCCTCCTCCTTCTTCTTCTTGTGTACTGGGACTTGAACACTGTGGGGGGGTGCTTTACCATTGAGCTACATCTCCAATCCTTTTTACTTTTTGAGACAAAGTCTCACTAAATTGCTTAGGGCCTTGTTTAGTTGCTGAGATTGGCTTCGAATTTACAATCCTTGAGGTTGGCCTCGAACTTACAATCCTCCTGTCTCAGTCTCCAGAGCTTCTGGGATTACAGGACCACCATGCTATGCTGGGCACCCTTTTTCTTTTTTGGTGGGGGGGTTACTGGGGATTGAAATCAGGGGCACTTTACCACTAAGCCACCTCCCCAACCCTATTTTGTATTTTATTTAGAGACAGGGTCTCACTGAATTGTTTATTGCCTCACCATTGCAGAGGCTGGCTTTGAACTAATGATCCTCCTGTCTCTGCCTCCTGAGCTGCTGGGATTACAGATGTGTGCCAACGTGCTGGCTTATTTTTTATTTTGAGACAGGGTCTTACTAAATTGCTGAGGCTGGCCTTGAACTTATGATTCTCCTGTCTCAGCCTCCAGAGTTAGAGGGATTATAGGCATGTGCTACCATACTTGGCAAGGGTACACTTTTCCTCAGTTTGCCATGTGGTTATCACCAACCATCTGTGCCAGCTTCCAAGGGCCATGCTGTTGTCTCTCCCTCATCCTCCTGGTCTTAATGGGTTTACGCCTTAAACAAAATTGCTTTGCTGTAGTTTTAGTGAGGTTTTTGGGAAGGAGTAAAATCGTGTGTGTGTGTGTGTGTGTTTTCAATCAGCCATAATTTTCAGAGCTTCCATTCTTACCTAAACCAGTAAGCAGGTTAATAATTATAGACTGAAAGAGCCACCGCAAAACAATCATCGGGCCAGGAACAATAGGCAAGACAAGTCAGATTTGAAAAACACAGATTTGTGTCTTTAAAATATGACTCTTAGCCAGGCATAGTGCTGAATGCCTGTAATCCCAGCAACTCGGGAGAATTGCAAGTTGGAGGGCAGTCTCTCTCATACACTCACACAATCAATCTAATAGCCATGTTAAAGTAAAAACAGGAGAGCCGGGCACAGTGGCACATGGCTGTAATCCCAGCAGCTCAGGAGGCTGAGGCGGGAGAATCATGAGTTCAAAGCCAGCCTCAGCAATGGTGAGGCGCTAAGCAACTCAGTGAGACCCTGTCTCTAAATAAATACAAAATAAGTCTGGGGATTTGGCTCAGTGGTTGAGTACCCCTGCCCTAAATAAGTAAGTAAGTAAATAAATAAAAAATATTGTGTCCATCTACAACTAAAAAAAAAAGTGGATTTTTTTTTGTTTGTGTGTTACTGAGGATTGAACCCAGGGACACTCTACCACTGAATTATACCCCCACTTCTTTGAGACAGGGTGTCTCTCAATTGCCCACACTGACCTTGAATTTGGAATCCTCCTGCCTCAGCCTCCTGATTATCTGGGATTATAGGTGTGCATCACTGTGCTGGACTCCTCATAATTTTTGTTCTTTAGATTTGTGAAACTGAAAAGCATCTGGAGTTCAGGACCAGATTGTGTACCTCCTGGCTCACCTAGTGTGAAGGGGTGCTCACCAAGCTGGGAGCATCCATCAACCACCAGTACACACACTCCTAAATCAGCTTCTCAGCAAGATGGTCCTTGGACAAAAGCTGTCCATCTTTTTGACCGAATTTTGAAATAAAGTCTCCATCCTTGCCTCCACACCTTGTCTGTTAATTGTCCTGTTGAAGGGAGCAGCTGGCCTTGAGTCCTGTGACAATCTCTTGTGGCTCAAATCTGGAGGGATTTTGGGTTGCTTACAATTCGTGAAGATGGAGGGTTATGCTAATCTCAGCTTCAGTTATATCTCAAGAGGCAAAGGGGCCTCAGAAGATGTCTTACGTTTGTGAATATACAGAATAAAAGCTTGGGATGGGCTGCACCAAATTGGCAGTAGCTGCCTCTGGGAAGAGAGTGGGCAAGGAGAGAGGAAAGGGATTTTTACTTTTGCTTTATGTCTAGGTCTCATAAATTGTTTTTTAAAAACATTTTATGGGCCAGGGTATGGCTTGCTGAATGTGCTTGAGGCCCTGGGCTTGTTCACCAACACCAGAAACGAAACATTTTTACAGTGAGCAGACTTCATGTTTAGAAGGAAAAGAAAATGCCCCACCCCCCACCCTACAAGGATGCATGGCTGTTGTTGCAAAGTCAGCCATAGGATAGGAAGTGGAAGCAAGTAACAAGTTATCAACCAGCTCTCACGGCTTTTCTGTTGCTGCTGAGCTCTGGGGAAGGGTCCAGCCCCGGGATTGGCCTCTACAGGTCTGACAGGGCTATTTTGTCCCAGACCCAGAGTGGCCAAAAAGGCTGCTTCAGGCCTAGGGTCTGAGAGGTCTTGGCCCCTGTGCCTGAAGTGTCCTGCTGTGGCACAGGCCAGCTGTAGGTCATGGGTATGTCTAGGATCTATTGGGGCTGTGCTTGGAGAATGGAGCCCCTAAGGAAGTACCACAGCTGTGGGAGTCATATTAAAGCCTGTGGCATTTAAGGCACTGCCTGTTTGTGGCACAGTGGTCAGGAATTTGGCCAGATTACTGTGAGCAGGTTACTTAACCCTTCTGGGTTTCAGCATTTATTTATTTATTTACTTATTTTTGAGTAGTGGGGATTGAACTCAAGGGCACTCAACCACTGAACCACATCCCCAGCCCTATTTTCGTATTTTATTTAGAGACAGGGTCTCACTGAGTTGCTTAGTGCCTCACTTTTGCTGAGGCTGGCTTCAAACTCTCCATCCTCCTATCTCAGCCTCCCGAGCCATTGGGATTACAGGCATGCACCACCACACCTGGCCAAGGCTTTTGAACAACTCAGAAAAACATTCTCCAGCCTGCATTTTGGTGGGAGATGAAAAGATATTTTTTTTTGTCAGCTAGTCATGCTTCAATTTCCAGTCCAGGCTCCGAGTTTCCGGTTAATTAATTCATTCAAAAAATGCTACCTTGGCCCACCTGAAGAATAGGGTCAGTCTGTGGACTGGACTCTAGAGCAACATAGGCCTGGACTCCTGGCTTGGCCATCACAACATGTGTGACCTTAGAAGGCCTCTCACCTCTCCAAGACCAGATTCTTCACCTGTGAAGTGCGCTGATTTCTACTTCCTCAAATTGGTTTGAGGATTACTGAAAAAAATCCATTGCTTTGATTAGGACTACTTTCAGCTACAAGTAACAGAATATCTGACAAAAATAAGAAAGGCATTTTATTGTGTCATGTTTAAGTATGTGAAGATTGTGCAGGGTGATGCATACCTGTAATCCCACAATTTGGAAGGCTGACGCAGGAGGATCGAAAGTTTGAGGGCAATTTGCATGACAAGACCCTGTCTCAAAAAATAAAAAGGGCTGGGAACGTAGGCCAGTGTACAGCACTCCTAAATACAATCTCCAGTACTGTATTAAAACAAACCAAAAAACTCCAAAACTTATAATACATGTAGATCTTTTTTTGGGGGGTTGGGGACTACCAGGGAATGAACTCAGGGGCACATGCCCAGCCCTATTCTGTACTTTTATTTAAAGACAGGGTCTCACTGAGTTCCTTAGTGCCTTGCCATTGCCAAGGCTGGCTTTGAACTCATGATCCTCCTGTCTCAGCCTCCTAAGCCACAGGAGTTATAGGCATGTGCCACCACGCCCAGCTTACATGTAAATTTAACATCACAATGTGATGGAATTGAGGCCTAACAAAGCCATCGTTGCATGCTGTGTAAAAAAAGACTGTAGAGGACTGGGGATCTAGCTCAGTTGGTGGAGTGCTTGCCTCACATGCACAAGGTCCTGGGTTCAACCCCCAGCACCCCAAAATAAGACTGCAGAGGGGAAGGAGTTGAACCTGGGCACCTCTAAGAAGCCTGACGGGTAGGGCCTTGGTTTAGGAAACTGTTAGAATGTGGCTGGACCCCCTTCCAGGACTTGGCATCATGGTGCTTGCTTGGTTATCCCTGGAGGGGGCACTGTGTACATCCACAGGTTTGCTAGTGGATGCTGCCCATTTTCCCTGTCAGTGGAGTTTGACAGAGTGATGCATCTCTGGAGTTATTATGTGTCAAAGGGTTTGGAGAACATTGATTAAGGAAGCATTTTTGATTGATAACAATCACACACACAAAAAAGACTGTGGGGTCTGTTATCTCCAGAATTATCATCCATTGAGCTACATCCCCAACCCTTTAAAAAGAAAACTTTTTTGGGTACCAGGGCTTGAATCCAAGAGCACTTAACCACTGAACTACAACCCCAGCCCTTTTCATCGAGACAAGGTCTTGCTAAATTGCTTAGGACCCAAGTTGCAGAGGCTGGCTTTGAACTTGCAGTCCTCCCACCTCAGCCTCCTGAGCCTCTGCCATTACAGGCATGTGCCACTGTGTCCTGCTACCCTTTTTATTTTTGAGGCCTGCTGCCAGGCGGGCCTTGAATTTGCAATCCTGCTTCAGCCCTCCAAGTAGCTGGGACTACAAGTATGTGCCACAAATGGCTTCTCCAAAGTTACTTTAAGTGAATACAGGGAAATATTTAGTATACCATCTTCACAAGAGAGAATATAAAATATTGCTTGTATTTTTAAAAATGAAGAGAAAATCATAAGTCATTAAGTGCAAAGAGATGGAGATAAAGAACCCAGGGATAGAAATTGGACTTCTTTGAATATATATATTTTTTGTATGTGGGGGAGGATGGCTGGCAATGGAACCCAGGGCCTTGCAGTATCCATGTAATCACATGCTTTTCCACTGAGCTATACCCCCAGTAAGATGTTTTGTAGACTACACTTATTACAATGTAAATATTTTACATAATTAAATTGAAAGGACTTCTTAAAAATGTAATAGGTTAACGTATTGATCTAGCAGATCCATAAAGAATAAACTGATTGTGCACACCTATTAGTAAATACCTCCAATAACTTAATAAGCCCTAAATAAAACCTTAGAGCTGCCTTTTGTTCTTCTGATACTTTGTATAAAACAACTAGTGTTGAGGATATATAGATTTAGGAAAAAACCCTCTGGTCTTGTGTTTTTGCAGCGCTGGGGATTGAACCCAGGGGTGCTGTATCACTTTGTTTACATACATTCTTAACCCTTTCTCTCTTTGAGGGGGTGTGGGGGAAGTACCAGAGGTTGAACTTGGGGACACTCACCACTGAGCCACACCCCCAGCCCTGTTTTGTATTTTACTTGAGACAGGGTCTCACTGAGTTAGTTAGCACCTCTCTCTTTGTTCAGGCTGGCAATCCTGTTTCAGCCTCCCTAGCAGCTGGGATCATAGGAGTGCGCCACCATGCTGGGCCCAACCCTTTAATTCTGAGATAGGTCTCACCAAGCTGCTCAGGCTGGCCTCAAACTTTGCATCTTCCTGCATTAGCCTTCAACATATAAAGGATTACCGGTGTGTGTGCCACCATATCCAGCTAACTTTTGGTCTTGCAATGTCCTTCCCCGCCAAGCCCCCCACCCTCCCCCAGAATTATCTGACTCAAAGTCTGGAACAGAAAACATACAAGACAGGAATAAACAGCAAGAAATTTATCAAATACCAACAAGGTTGAATGAAATTTATTTTTCATTTTTTATTTTTTACTTTTTGGCAGTGCTATCAAACCCAGGGCCCTGAACACAGCAGGCAAGTGCTCCACCCTGGGCCATGAAACATATTTAATGATCATGGCACTAAATATACTAGAAGTCCACCCACTAGTCACCTTTGGAATATGCTAATAAACCAACTCATTTTAAAAGTGAGCAAAACTGGCTGGCATGAGATTTGGGCATTTATCCTTCTTCCAGTATGACTTGCAACTCTGGGTAACCAAAGAAGAGAGAAATGAAAAGTTGTCCCCCCCCCCCCCCCAGCAAAATCCACATTTGGGAAACAGATATAGAGGGAACCCATATGCTGAGATTGAAGAGACAGGCAAACTAATCACAATGTATGGATCCCGATTCAAACAAACAAAAGACAATTAGAAATTTGAGATCTTAGGTATTTAATAATATTAAGAAATCAATGTTAATTATTTTTGGTATAATGGTATTGTGATGTTAGTCGTCTACATCCTTTAGATATATACGAATCATACTATTCGTTAGGTTATGCTAAAGGGGACAGTAATACAAATTAAATAAAACTGGCTCCAGTTGCCAACTGCTGGAGCTACACGATACGTGCACAGGGGTTCATTACATTCTACTTTGGCAAATATTTCAAATTTTCCATGACAAAAATACCCCTAAATTTTTAAAGTCAAGTCACCATGACTTACCCAGTAGTGATGTGCTATGATGGAAGTAGGAGAGCAATTTGGGGTCACTTTCAGACTTTTTACACCTTGTGGTACTGGGGATTGAACTCATGGATGTTCTACCATTGAGCTACACCCTTAATCCTTTTTGAGACAGGGTCTCAGTAAGCTGCTGAGGCTGGCCTTTAACTTGTGAGCTTCATGCCTCAGCCTCACAGGGATTACATCCTTGTGCAACCAACTATTAGCTTTTTTCCTACTTTCCAGGTTTCTTAAGCAATGTAATGGATGGTGGTTGGTTTTACATCCCAGCCTCAGTGGTGATGCTTTTATCAGATCTAAGGGAAGCAGAGAGGTAATGTGAAGAACAAATCAAGTTGCGTTTTGGTCACACTGAAGTTGGGGAGCCTGTGGTGTATCTGGATGAAACTGCCTAAAAGGTTGGTAAAATAACTGACCTCATAAGAGATAAGGGCAAGAGATGAAAATGTGAGTCACTGAATGATCTCACAGGGAAAAACTCAAGAGGAGATTTCAAGGAAGGATGTCTTGGGAAACTGGAAGGCTCAGAGAGGCCTATAAATTTAAAATAGTAAGTATGGACTCCTACTTCACAGCTCAGAGGCAGAGCTCTTGCCTAGCATGCACAAGGCCCTGGGTTTGACCCCCAGCAGTGGAAACAAACTCAGAAAACTCAAAAAGCTGGGTTTAGTGAAACACGCCTGCAATCCTAGCTACGAGGGAGGGTGAGGGAGGAGGTTCATAAATTTGAGGCCAGCTTTGACAATTTAGCAAGACCCTGTCTCCAATTAAAAAAAAGGGGGGGGGGGGCCTGAAAACAACTCACAGAATGGAGATATTTACAAACTATGTAAAGATCTAATATCCAGAATAATCGTTACATTTCCACAATAAAAACACAAACCAATTTAAAGATGGGAAAAAAACGATCTCAATACACATTTTTAAAAGATATACAAATGGTCAACAAATATGAGAAGATGCTCAACATCCTAGTCACTAGGGAAATGCAAATTACAATCACAAAAGAAATACCACTTCATACCCACTAGGATGCCTACCGTAAAAAAGGGACAGTGATGTTGAGAAGTGAAGAAACTGACACCCTCATAGATTGCTGGTAGGAGTGAAAATAATGCAGCTACTGAGAGTTGGGCAGTTTCTCAAAAGTGGAATAGTCACATGAGCCAGCAATCCCATTCCTGGGTGTGTGCACAAAAGAACTGAAGATATGTTCACACAGAACTTGTACATGATATTCACAATGGTCAAAAGGTAGAAACCCAAAGTCCATAAACTGATGAGTAAACAAAATGTGGCTTATGCACCCAGCGACACCAATGAATTACATACCACTAGGTAGACAAATGGATCTTTAAAACATTATGCTAAGCGAAACAACAGTTAAAAAAAAAAAAATGAAATGATTCCATTTAAAACAAATGTTCAGAATAGGAAAACGTATATAGAAAGATTAGTAATTGGCTAGGGCTGGGGGAGGAAGGAATAAGGAATTAACTAATAGGTACAGGGCTCTTTTGGCAGGTGGTGAAAATATTCTACAGACAGTAGACTATTGTCCAACACAGTGAATATTCTAAAGTCCACTGAATTGTATACTTCAGAATGGTGAAATTTATGTTGTGTGTATTATCTCTGAAAGAGGGAGGTTATACACAGCAGTGTCAAATGCTGCAATGAAGTCACATGAGGTCAGGTTTAGATAAAGAATCTGTGTAAGTTTGTCATCCCATAGCCCCTTCACTTCCAGGAACATCTACCCTGCCCTTATTTAATACCAATGATCCTGACTGGTCTAAACAGATTCTGTGATTTCTTCCCTGGTTAATATTGATTTAGAAATAGGCAGACTGAATAACTGATGAAATAGGCTGTTAGGTTTTCTGACAAAGATTTTTTTCCCCTCCTGGTACTGAGAATTGAACCCAGGGGCACTGTACCATTGAGCTACATCTCCTGCCCTTTTTATTTTTAGACACTGCCTGGTGTTACCTAGGCTGGCCTTAAACTTTGAAATCCTCCTGCCTCAGCCCTCTGACTTGCCAGAATTATGGGTGTGTGCCACCATGGCTAGCTTTAATTATTCTCAAAAAATAAGTCCTCCTCTTTGCTTCTAGACACTGGTATCTCATGCTACAAGCAGCCAACTTGGAAGGCCAGGTAGCTCGAAAACATGCCAAAGGCAGCAGCGCAAAAAGCCGCCCTACTTTAGAGCTTCCCGTTTTAGGAAATAAATTCTCCTCCTCTTTAAGCCCTAAAGTTCCTAATGTAGGTAACTGGTGAGTCTTCTTGAGACTTTTTATACTCCAAAACTGGTCAAATCAATAAATACTTTCCAGGAAGAAAAAAGAAACATTCAAGCTCACCATGCAAGTTTTTGGCAACACGAAAAACGACCAATGAACATAAGTCAAAACAGACTACCACCAAGAAACGTTCAGTCACTATATCTGAGCTACAAAACAGGGTTAATACCCACATCTCAGAGGATTTGCCAAAAAATTAAACAGGAGCACATGGCAGAACTTCTAGCAGTCCACAGCTCAACATTTTACTAACCTGAATATTGATAAGAACCCTAGTAGCGGCTTTCCCAAGTTCTGGAATTTTTGTTCAAATATCAACCTGATGTACCTAAGTACTCTGAGACATCTGTGATTATTTCCATTCTGGAAGATCTTTTTGAGTAAAAACTAGGTGTTAAGCATGTACACCCTAAATCTTCAGCAACAGTAAAATTGAAAGTGGCTTAAGTGGACAAATGATATTTCACCCAGTGCCCCCAAACCTAAGTGTTAATGACTTCTGACAGGTTAAGCTGGGTGTTTGAAACTGGATTTCACTGCTTCTTCTATGTACAAATAACTATAAGTAGATATTAACACACCACACAACTGTCTCAAACCTTAGGGTAAGAGATAATATATAAATCTTCATCAATAAGAAACTTAACTGACCAAAGTCAATTTTGTTCAGCCTCCAATTTATTTTACTCTCCTGAAATATACAACCGGATGATGTAAAAGCAAACTCAAAATCACAATCAGTGAATTCTATATTCTGATACTAAAGAAAGTTCTCTGCAGATTCTCCAACAACTCCCATTAACATCTTTATTTGCAGACCACCTTAGAAGTAAGTGTCACCTTCCCTATACAACACAGGGACATCTGACAAGCCTACAGCATTTTCTATTAATTTTCAAATTTATGTCATATGTGGATGAAGTAGACACTCTTGGCTGTCAGCTACCAGGCCAAACCTTAAAACCACCAAAAACTTCCATGTAAAAACACTTCAGGGACTACTTGCTACATAATCTTAGGCAGAAACCACTTCTCTGCTTATAGCCTCTCACATCTACTCCTGGGATCCTTCCCAACTCCACCTATCACTATGTTTTGGAGACAGACTACAAAGATCCATGAAAGATTACCGGACAATAAATGGAACCTCTACACCACACCACCAGAATACATCCAGTCTCAAGAGACTTGGAGAAGCCAGGTTCCCCATTGGTGGGAAAAGATCAGAGGCAGCATTCCAAGCCAAACTGTATCCAGCTTTATTAAAGATACGTTTCATAAACAATCATGGTATTTCAGGCAGGACATGGGCAGACAATCGTTAACAGTATACAACAACTTTCAAACTCCCTTCTTGAATGGACTACCAAAATCAGAAAGCCACTATAAAACCCAATGAAGTCTTCATTTGATGCTCTGAATAGGGAAAGTTTAGAGTGAGGGTTGACATTTCACATTTAGCATGTTGTTTAACAACTTTTCACAAGCCGACCCTGACTTTCAGGAAATGAAAGGAAAATGGCAAAAATTATTAATCTGAAGATCCACAATCTAGAAAAGGAACTGCTGCTCTTCTGAGGGACACTATTCTCAATGACGTCACTGGAAAGTCCAGATTGCCCCACACACTGGTAAAACCAATCGTTGGGAATCAGGTCCCAATAGGTCTGAGTTTAGGGGAATTAAGTCTATGCCGATGGCAGAGAGGGACAGGAGGACATACAGATGAGTTTGAGTTTTTCCATACCACAAGGCATTTGTGCCAAGGTGGCTATGTGTGCCAACATCAGGGAATCCCTTCCTCTTGGGAACAAAGAGGAAGTCTCTCAAAACTAGAAGGGAAAGGTGTCTTCCCCCACAGCAATCCAGCTTTAGAGACATTCTACTAGTGACATATGCTCCTTCCCCCGCAAAACAACAATGAAGTGTTCTGTGTGCTAACAACATAGCTTAAAAAAAAAA
>NW_026000082.1:35242185-35297303 GCF_001458135.2 Marmota marmota marmota
TGCTTAGATACCAAGAGTCAGTACTCTGGACAATGACTTGCTATATAACTTTGCTAGTCATCTTCCCTTTGAGCCTAATTGTATAATTTGGGAAGAAGACATGAGACTGTAACACAGTGCCTTTAAGCTGATGGCAGAGACTTTAAGTTAACAGGAAGGTCACAACATACTTGCAATGAGAATCTTTTTTTTTTTTTTTTTTTTTTTTTAAAAACAGGGCAACAACAGGAAAAAACCATCATACCTGGTCTGTTTTGGCATCTCCATTTTCTGCAGGGTTATTCCCATCCTTGCCAGTGTCAGCTTTTCCCTTTTTCCCTTTGGGTACCTTCTCTCCCTTCTATAAAGGGAGAAAAATAGAACTGTTTCTCCCCACGCATATTACCAAGGTATAGTCTGTGAAGTTCTACATAGTATACCTACCCAACCACCCATTTACAAGGACTGATCAAAAACTACACTAAATTAGAAAACATTTTTTAGAGGTCCTGTGGATTGAACTCTTGGTCTAGCACATGCTAGGCCAATATTACTAATGAGCTACATCCCCACAGCCCCCACCTTTAAATTTCATTTTGAGATAGGGTCTTAGTTGCTGAGGCTTGTTTCCAACTTACAACCTTCCTGCCTCAGCATCCCAAGTAGCTGGGACTATGGGTGTGCACCACCATGCCATGCTGTGAAGTTCAGCACACAAAAATTCATGTCTAAGTATAATTAATAGAAAAACCAGGTCAAACACTTGGGTGTTTAACATCCAAGGGCAGAGTTTTTGAACTGATGACAGAAACCAATGCTACCAACATCAGGAATAAGGCAAGCAAACAAAACAACTTTTAACATCCATCATGCTGAATTAGGTTAAGGTAGTGAAGTACAATTCTTTCTGTGAAAATTATCAATTCCAATATTAGCACCATTACCCCTTAAGTTCTTTCTACTTACCTTTGCAGGGGCCTTTTTAGGCTTGGGCTCTGGCTTTGGAGGAGCAGGTTTCTTATTTTGACAGGCAAAGGGGAAGAAGAGAATATTAGTACAACAAACCGAAGAAAACCCACAACCAAATCAGTACCAAAGGGATGGAAGTTTTCTCTTACTAAAGTTTTTGTGGCTGGATTTCTTTCAGAATATCAAAACAAATGTGTCCCACCAGTGAACTCCATATGTGCAATAGTCCAAACTAGAGTATAACATTCAAAACCAGCCACTAAACATAATTCATCAGATGCAATGCTTTTTAGTTTCAGGAACAAATATTAAAAATTGGAAGTATATATACTTACGGCAGACAACCTTGCAGATCTTCTCTGTGGCTATTGAAATAAAAGTGAATAAAGTTAGAAAAATAAAAGTTTTGTGCCAATTTTGTTCTACACTACAGGGAATGAAGACAGATTCAAGACAAGAAATGTGGTTGATTATCACCAAAGGAGTCCTGTGGGGTTTTTTTGTCCAAGACTTTTGTATGAACCCCCCTAAAGAAAACAAATAATACATACTTCGTCTTTCACCTTGGCTTTATCTCCTTTAGCATCCCCTTCAGCCTATAAAACAAAGAAACAACTAGTTTCTGAGGCGATTCTTTGAACTTAACGGGGTTCCGGGGGAAAAAAAAACTAGAAGTGTCACAACTTTGGGACACATGTCTGCCTAGCTTCCATACAAGGAACTGAAGTATTGAGCAGGCCTTAAGCTTGCACGGAGCGGGCCGGGTAGCGCGGGCCAAACCCCAGCGGGGCCGGCGCCACAGCTCCAGGCTGGAGCAACAGCTGCAGATGGTGCAAACAAACCCCTCCGGAGGCGGAGCCGAGCGCCGTTGCTATGGCAGCCGTCGAAGGCGGGAGAGAGGCGCGCGCAATCCCGGGGAACTCGTNGGTGGGGGCGCAGTGGGGGAGGCGCGCGTCTAAGGCAATAAATGAGGAGGGGCCCGCAAGGCGGCGGGCTATGTTTGCTCCCGCCGAGAGCTGGCTTTTGCAAACTATCAAGTTCCTTCCACCTTATGCAACCGAGCTACCCACTTCTCTAAGCCGTGCGACATTCAGGGCGCATCTCAGCCGCTTTCCTTCCTGCTCCCTCTGGGGGCCCCAGAAGAGGGGTTTGCGAGGTCTGGCCGCGCTGCCTTGCTCCACTGGAGGCGGGAGGAGGCGCGCCGCTTGAGGCACAGGCTGCTGCTCTAGGGGCCAAGGCTGACGCTAAAGTGGGAAGAGAGGAGGCCAGCTTGGCGCAGCCGGACGTGCATCCTTCCGAACTGCCACTTCGGGGAAGCCCTTCGAACGCCTCACCTGAAAGGCGGTCAGCTCGAGGTGGGGTGAGGGTTCGAGGGGGAGATTTCTCACGTAGAGATGCCTTTCGGGTGCTGCGGGGCAGGTAGGAGCTGTCCTTTCAGCACCCGTTGCTCTGCCTCCCCCCAAGCCTGTCGGTTGACTCCCTTAGGTCCCTGCATGAACAGACCTCAGAACCCTGGCACTGAGTGACGACGAATGGCCACCAAAAGGCCTGAAAGCACTCCCCTCCCCCTAAGCACTGCCCGTTTCAGATACATCTAGCCCAGCTGCCCCCACCCGACGCGGCCACCAAGTCTGGGCGCTGCAGACACTGCAGCTGGAGAAATCCCTCCTTCCACACTGTCAAGCTGGTTTCCTTTCACTTGCGAGAGAGGAAGGGGGTGGCAGAAAGCGTCTGGGGATTAGGAAACAAGTAGAGGAACAGGTGCTGTGATGGCAAAAGAACTCTTCTAGTGTCCCTAAACTCAAAGCCAGGGGTCCTGGAGCTAGCAAAGTGCACCGGAGGATGGGTAGGCAATTGCAGCAGCAAAACAGGGTGTTCTTCTGTTGCACTTAAAACACATCTTAACATCTAAGAATTTTAAAAATTCTATTTGAGACCCAGGAGAACACAAGAACAGGATAAATATCCTCAAAAAAGGGATCTGGCTCACAGGTGGGAGGACACATAAATAGGACCCACCTGATTTTTGTGAGGCAAGGGTTGGTTTGTACAAATCATACCAGGAGAAAAGGAAACAACCACGAGTTGAAGTATCTTGCAGCCCTTGTTCCTGGGCAGTCATGAGCCTTCTGCTTCTTTCTTTACCACCCCCACAGTGCCTCTTGGGGCAGCTCCTCCCAACTCCACCCGTGTACCTTTCCCAGAATATAGGACCTCAGGCCAAGGAGAGATACCAGTCCCATTAATCATCTCTACCCGAATCTTGAAGGAGTCAGAGAAGGGAGACGGACCCAACAATCACGCTCACAGGGCAGATTCCGTTTGCTGCCTCCAGTCCCTCATTCCCGCCTTAATTGTAGGGCTCTGCATTATGGTCGCATAATTCATGCCTCCCTAATTAAGGCTGTCAACAGCCCCATTGTAAAGCTGGAAAATGTACAGCACCTGCTCTCTGGGAACCCCGTGCCAGGGATTGGTAGTGGGGAGTGCCAGGTGTGTAGGGGGCCTTGCCAAAGTATGTTGATTGGCTTCTCAACCGCACTATCTGGCATTTATGCTCGATTCTGGGAGTAGGAATGATGGCCAAGGGGTCTCCACTGCCAGGTATGTAGGCACAGAAAGGAGGAGGAAACTAGAATATAGAAAATTTAGGGGTCTAAAGAGTACACTCAACACGGCTTGCAAGATCCCACCTCTCTCCTGGAAGGAAGTGCTGGGAAACAGCTTGCAGAATATAAAACGAGAAGACTAGAGTAGCATTTGGCCGGCATTACTGGTTGGTCCTTGCTGCTCTGGGGCACCTAAAGCACGGAGTTGCTCAGGCAGACAGCTCTTCAAAGGCAGTAATCCTCTCGGCAGCTCTGCAGAGCTGCCTGGCAAGGGGAGGTAAGGAAAAGGACATAGCCTTGAATCTGTACTCATCTTCCTGCTGGGCGACCTTGGCCCTCATGGGCAGAGAGGATCTGGAACAAGTTTTGCCATGCTGAGAATAAATCATCTTGGGGCCTACGTAGGGAGCCAGGTCAAAGAGCTATGGGAAGCCTCAAATATTGGAAGTAGGAATCAAGAGTTTGAGATGGTGAGGGCCGGAGGCAGTCAGGTGGGAAGATATGCATGTTCTACGCTGATGTGTCACAAGGAAGGAAGCCAGCGTTGGATTAGACTCACCAGGGCCTAGAGGCCCCTGTTACCCTGGAGCCATGGAGGGGGCCAGTCTCACTGGGGAGTGCAGCCTGGCCCCATGCCCTGCAAGGGGAGGGGAAAAGCTTGTGTGGGCTGAGTCGACAATAGGTAATTGGATTGTAATCACCCGCCTGGCTTCCTAGCGCCATTGGGGGCGCTGAGCCTTTCAGTGAGCAATCAGTATTGCGTGGTGGGAGGGGGTAGAGATTCAATAGCAAATCCCAGGTGGAGAGCCAAGGGGAGGAGCAGCAGATGGGCAAATTTTCTCTGTCTCTCCCGCCCCTTTCTTCCTTGCCCAAATAACACTGGCTGCCTATTAGCTGTTTACCAGCAGAAACAAGGTAGAGCCAAATCTTTTGTGAAAGTCAGGGGGGCGCTGATGGATGGGTAAAGGGCTAGGCGGTGGAGAGACCTCTTTGCTGCCATTCTGTGTGCTGAAGGATGTGCTGGTAGATAAACTGCATCCAGAATATAGGTGGTGGTGGCAAAGGTGAATGGAGCAAATAGCCAATGAATTGGGATTCCTTGCTCTCCAAACCTACTGGTGTACTGGGTTTAGTGTACTCGTATGAGACTCTCACCTTCAGGGGCCATTATCCCAGTCCAAAGGTATGTATAGCCAGCAGAATTGGCATTGGGAGCTCCCCTAACAAGCCAAGAGGAGTGAAATTCATCACTTGGAGGGAGGGGCCTTTCTAAAAAAAAGAGGCGGGTGGGGAAAGGAAGGGGAGTGGGGCCCTGGGAGCTGGAGGGCAAGGCAAAGTGGCAGGTGGCCAGCCTCATTCAGGCTGATGCAGTGCCCAGACGTGCCAGCCAGTTAGCTCGCTTGAGTTCCAAGGCCTGCAGAAAGCCTTGGACTCGCTCTTCTCGTCTGGCTGAGAGTTTGTGCAAGCGTGTCCGTCGGAGCTGGGCGTCCCCACTGGCCTGGAGCCCCTCTTGCAGCAGCTGCTCTGTCACTGCAGCCTGGTCCCTCTCCAGCTGGTGCCTCTTCAGTTCCTCTGCATACGTGTCTCGGGCCTTCTGCTAGGAGAAAAGTGGGGTTTGGGGTAGGGAGATCATGTTTAGGTATGGGCAGAACTGGGATGGAAGAAGTAGAGTAGGGCACAGGGTAGGCCAAGTGAAGTGGAACTGTGGAATTTGGACCAGCTTTGGAAAGTTTTGGGAATAGGTGTGCAGTAGGTGGTGCCCACATTGTGCAGGCAGGGCAATGGCAGTTAGGGATCCATCTTGGTTTGTTTTGTGTAGCAGAATCTGTATTTCTCAATTCTTCTCAGGCTTGCACTTGAAAGGGAACCTGAAAATGTGGATCTGACTTCTGATTTCCCCACCATCTAGCTTCGTGGCTTTGGGCAAATCCTTTCCTAACCTCATTTCTTCATCTGTAAAGTGGGGGTTGTGCGTACCTTGAAGAGTGGTTTTAAGGATTAAGAGATAATATATGCAAAACCCTCTTTAACATATTAGCAGGTTCTCAGACAGAAACAGCAATTTTACAAGCTGTTATTGTCTATTGTTTGCTGCAAGGAAGGGTTCTATTCTGGGGCACTGTTCATTGGGTCACTTCCTGTGGTCTCCCAGATTACTCTGGGAGTGCCATCCTTCCAATTCCCTGAATGAGTTTTCAGCTCCAGACTCTTCTCCTGTGTGAAGTCAGGCCTGCCTCTTCCAGCAAATGGCCTTTCTGTGAACACTGAGAAGCAAGTTTAACTCTCTCCAGTCACTTATTGCATCTTCCTAGAACAGGTGTTAGTGTCCAGAGTCCACTTTTACTGTTAGAAAATAAGCCCTTGAAGATTCCACAGAGCTCCTGGAACCAGTTCTAACACCAGGTGGCAATTATAGTCTCTGGCAGCACTTCTCAGACCTTGAGTGTATGCCTTCAGGCAAACCACAAACTCCTAGAGGTCAGGGACTGTGCTTTTTCCTCTGGCACTTGGGGTGCCTTTTACATGTGAAACAATCAGCTGACCGCATGATCCTAGGAGAGAAGTGAGGATGCTCCTGGCACAGTAGGGGAATATCCCTTTGGAGCAGAACCCAGGCCTAGCTGTGCCACACTGATGCTCTCTGTTACTGCCAGTCTGTCTGGCCTATGGAGCCTTTGCACCAGAGCTTCTCCTGCCAAGCCTTTTTCATGAGTGGGCAACTAGGTGTTCCTACAGGATACCTCTAGGTATCCCAAACACTGATGACCCTTACCATGTTCTACCCTGTGGTCATGTCTTTGATCTAATTAAAGGCACTATAAGCACCTTGACTGCCTTTTTTTTTTTTTTTTTTAAATGATTGAACCCAGAAGGGCTTTACCACTGAGCTACATCCCCAATCTTTTTTTTTTTTTTTTTTTTGAGACAGGGTCTTGCTAAGTTACTAAGCTTGCCTCAGACCTGTGATCCTCCTGCCTCAGTCTGACTAGCTGAGATTGTAGGCATGAGCCACTGCATCAGGCTCCTGTCTTCATCCTTTAAAGAATGTCTAACATGTACACAGCACTTTATCTGTTTTCTCACTTGACCCTCACAATGGAGCTGTGAGGGAGGTGCTGTCTGTCTGTTGGAGGATTGCTAAGATCTTTTAGCAATAAAGATCTACTGTATGAACAAAGATGACAAAAGAGGCAGGGCACAGTAGCCCAGGCCTACAATCCCAGCGATTCCAGAAGCAGAAGGACTCGCAAGTTCAAGGTCAACCTGGGAAAATTAGTGGGACACTGTCTCAAAACAAGAGAAGGACTAGGGATTGTTTTTTAAATATAATTTTATTTTTGGGCATTGGGGATTGAACTAAGGCTTAAAATTGAACCACCTCAGGCTGAGGTGGTGACTCAGTGGTAGAGTGCTTGCCTAGCATGAATAAGGCACTGGGTTCAATTCTCAGCACCGCATATAAATAAATAAAATAATGGTCCATTGACAACTAAAAAATATTTTTAAAAAAATTGAGCCACATCCCCAACTGTTTTTTTTTTTTTTAATTTGTGTTTGTGTGTGTGTGTGTGTGTGTGTGTATGTGTTTATTTTCTAAGAGGTCTTTGTTAGGATCTTGCTTAAAGCCTCACTAAATTGCTAAGGCTGACCTTGAACTCTCAATCCTCCTGCCTCAGCCTCCCTGTAATCCCAGTCACACGACACTATGACAGGCAGGACTGGGAATGTAGCTTAAAAAAAAAAAAAAGAAATAGACAAAGGAATCTCCTTCCCATAGGCTCTGGGTTGTCTCAAGGCATTGAAGGGTACTAGAGCTATAAAGTTCTCCATCTTGAGAAGTTCTCCATCTTGTCTAAAGGGCTTTTTTCTGGCCTTAGTAAAGATGAACTTTGGGCTCTACCTATAAAACTTTGTTGTAAGTATGAAGGTGCACAGGACAAAACCATGAATACAAAGTACCATAACACAAGGCAGAATGTGGAAGAGGTCCTCAGGGAGGCAAGAGATGGGGTCAAACAAGCTCAGAGAAAGCAATTAGGGTTGATGAAGGTCAAGGAGCAGTGAAACATCATGGACAGGCAAAATTTTATATTTTCTCCCCTAGTTCTGGGGATTGAACCCAGGAGTACCCTACCACTGAGGAACATCGTCAGCACTTTCTAATTTTTAGTTTTGAGACTGGATCTTCTTGCTAATTTGTCCATGGCCTCAAACTTGTGATTCTCCTGCCTCAAACTGCTGAGTAATTGAATTTATAGACATGTGCCACTGCACCCAGTAACAGGCAGAATCTGAGCTGATATTCAACCAATGGGGAGAATATTTGGACAGAAGTAGGGTGTATGCAAGGAGGAGAATATCCTCTCAGTGGGAATAAGAGGTAAAGTGCCGTGAAATGGAAGAACTTGCTCAGGGTAGAGTCAATCAGCCTAGAACATGGATATTTGAGAAGTTCCTGTCCAAAGGCTTCATTTACCTCTCTAAAGCTATTTTTTTTTAATTTTATTTTTTAGTTATAGTTGGACACAATACCATTACTTTATTTATTCATTTTTTAAACGTGGTGCTGAGGATCGAACCCAGCACCTTGTATATGCCAGGCTAGTGCTTCTAAAAGCTATTTCTTTATTTGCAAAATGGGATAATGGTATCCACCCGACTGCACTGTTTGAGAAGCAATGAGATAAAGAATGGCCAGCCTAGAGCCTATATTAACTATCAGCAATTTTATCACCACTGCTGGTGGCCAGGGCTACCCAGGCCAAGTTCTGACAGGACAGAAAGGATAGGGGGCACCTAGTCCCAGAGGGAAGAAATGCAGGGTTGGTTAAAGGCACTTAGTGAGGCTCAGGATTCCTCCCAACAATGGCTTCTGATGGGATGTTGGACATGGAGGCTGTAGCCAAGGTAAAGCCTGACCCCTACTTGCCAGGAATCACATCCTCACTGTGAGGATGACAGAGTTGAGACCACTGCTAACACAATCTGTTACAGCCTCATTTCACAGACAAGGACACTAAGGATGAGCTGGGAAGGGATTTGGCCTAGGTCACACAGTTCCTTTGGATTCTCCAAGGTGGCATTTGGGGAGGATGATGGAAATGCGTCCTGCTTCTATGGATAACCTCTAATTTCTAGGGTGAAGTGGGGAAGCTCATGATCTGCTTCTAGATACCTGTCTATCCCCATGTGGTCTGGGTCTACTCTCCTAATCTCAGAGGTAACTGAGGTTCTTCTCAGGTACTCACCCTCCAGAAAACCAAAGCTAACATGTCCTGAAGGTCAATGTCTCTCTTCCTGACCATATATCAGAAGGGAAATGAGTTTTAATTCTTTTGGGGGGGGGGGGGGCTAAGCATTAATTGAGCCCAGAGGCACTTGACCACTGAGCTAACACCCCCAGCTCTTTTTATTTTGAGACAGGGTCTTGCTAAGTTGCTGAAGCTGACCTTAAACTTGCTATCCTATTGCTCAGCCTCCTGAGTAGCATACAGGTGTGCACCACCACACCTGGGTGAGTATATTAATTCCTTCAGAGACCTTTTGTTTAAACCTTATACAATCTTGGCACAGGGCTCCAAGAAACTCACTTTGAGAAATGTGGCCTAACTTATCAATTTCCCCAGAGACACTAGGCCTTTCTGCTTTTCTTTTTGGAAAAATCAAGGAACAAGATGTAACAGACCCTCTAGGACGTAAATCCTTAAGTCCTCCACCTCCTTGCTGGTGCCTGGAGAGAGGCTGTAGTTCCTGGGCTTCAAAACATTTAAGGGCTGTGGTGAGGGTGTTTGCCTAGCACACGCAAGGGCCCAGGTTCAGGCCCCAGAACTGCCAAGAATAAACCAATGAAGAGTCTTCTTTAAAGCTACAACCAGCATGCTCAGGCCAGCAACCTGGGGACCACACCTGTGAGGGCTGCCCTTGAATAGAGAGCAGAGAGCACCTCCTACAAGAAGCATGATGATCTCAAGTGCCCCTAGAATCTACCTGGAAATTGTACTGAGGATGGGATGAGCAGGGGCTATGTGTATATAGCTTCTTTAGAGACAGGAAAAGTCTGATTAGGGGCCTAGAAACACTTGCAGTAGATCATATTAGCCACTGCATGCAGCACTTTTCATGTATTAGCTTACTGAATCCTTATCACATATCTGAGGTAGATATTATAATTGTCATAATCCTCTCATTTTATAGATGAGGAAAATGGTACTCTAGTTAGGCAGATGGCTAAGTAGGCAGTGCTGTGATTCAAAATGCCAAAGACAATAGCTGGAGCTCTTAACTTCTCCTGAGAAAACAGTGACTGTATGAAGAGCACTGTGAACATAATAGTCCATCAGCCTGGTTTAAACTATGACCAGTGCACTGAAGGAAATTTTGTGGGACTACATGTCTTCTTCATCTATTCTATCAGACTTAGAGTTAGGTGGACAGACATCTTTTACTTACCTCTGTTTACCCATCTTGAGCTCTCATGGACCCACATTCATGCAAATTGAGGACCAGATGCTCTGAACTGCCCCCATCTTCCCTGGCCTGATTTCCTATCTCCCTGTTGACAATACCTACTATGTCATAGCCAAGATTTTCTCCCTTTGCCAGCCTCCCAACATCAGGTAGGTGACCACTGGTGACTGTCATGGTCCTTCAGATACCTAGGTCTGGCTCCCAACAACTTGTAGCTGTGCCCTTCATCCCGTAAGCTGCTCTATGTCCAGAACCTACCCCTGCCCTCTGCTCCTGCAGAGAACAGGGACACACTGGTTGGGTCTAGAAACAGAGCAGCTCGGATTTCTACACCCCTTTTTATTGGTGCATTATAATTATACATAACAGTGGGATTTGTTATAATACATTCATACATGCACACAACAGTATAATTTGATCAATTTTAAGCACAAATTTTGACAATAGAATTCAGTTGGGCCACAAAACAGGGTATGTAACAAGGAGTTAAGAGAAAAGGTTGGAAAGGTCTTTCAGGTCTGAGGCCAGACTCGTGAGAAGGATGTTATCAGTCTGGATTCACCCCTTAGCACTTCTGCTAATGTGCAAATGTTTCTAGAAAAGAGCTTTGAGGGTTGCTGGATAGAGAAAGCCAGGCCAGCCCCTGACCCTGGGGACCCTGCTGGAAAGGCTTAATTCAGTCTCTGTTATAACTTCAGTTTCCTTACTCCAAAACTGGGGGCAATGATAGTATGTACTTTATAGCACCTCACAGAATCTAGGTAAAGGATGTATGTAAGAGTAGGAGCTCAATGAAGGTCTGCACTTATGATTCACAGGTACAAAATGGAATTCCTGACTCTATCCCATCCAAGGAAATGGTAGAGCTATCCATTCAACTGCATAGATCACAACCTATATATCCTGGTTTCTAAAAATATTAGTGTTTGTACTGAATTGCTTTATCTTACAAGAAACTAAGATTTTCAGAATTATATCATCAACATTAGCACTAACAACAGACCTCTTAAGTAATGTTTAAATCTGTTTTCCAGTTTAAATCCCAAGTAGATTTCACTAAAGATATATCATCATAAAGATATATCATCAAGTTATGCAGGTAACTTGAATGAACTTCTTTCTTTTGGTACAGGGGTATTGTCACCTTGATATACTTAGTTTCATTTGTTTCTGCTCTTTTTTCTTTTGGCTGGGGGGCAGTACTAGGATTGAACCCAGGGGCATTTAACCACTGAACTACATCCTCAGCCTTTAAATTTTTTATTTATTCTAATTGACAGAAGAATTTATTTTGACACAAAATACATAAATGGAGTATAACTTCTCATTCTTCTGACTGTATATGATATGGAGTTACACAGGTTGTGTAATCATATTTGCACATAGAGTAATGTCTGATTCATTCTATCATCTATCTGTCTGATTCTACTATCATCCCTACCCCCAAACCCCTACCCTTCATTTTATGTTATGGTTTGGATGCAAGATATGCCCCAAAAGCTCATGTGTGAGGCAATGCAAGAGGTTCAGAGGAGAAATGATCGGGTTGTGAGAGTCTTAACCCAATCAGTGAATTAATCCCCTGACAGGGATTAAACTGAGTAGTAACTGGTAGTGGTAGGGTGTGGCTGGAGGTAGGAAATGGAGGTATGGCTTTGGGATATATATTTGTATCTGCCAAGTGGAGACCTCTCTCTCTCTCTGCTTCCAGATCACTACGTGAGCTGCTTCCCTCTGCCCCACTCTTCCGCCATGATGTCCTGCCCCAAGGAATAGAGTCTGCTGTCTACAGATTGATACCTCTGAAACCTTCAGTCCTTAAATAAACTTTTCCTCCCCTACCTGACCTCTAGTCAGGTCATTTAGTCACAGCAGCAAAAAAGCTGATTAAAACATTTTACTCCCCTCTGTCTAATCCGAAGTACCTCCATTCTTCCCTAGCCCTCCCAGTCTTTTAAATTTTGAAACAAGGTCTGGCTAAGACCCTCAGGTTGGCCTCAAAATTATGGTCAGTTACCTCAGCCTCTCCTGATTTCAGGTATGTACAACCACATCCAGAGCTGTTTTTGATTTAATGTTCATTTTTATCCCTAACCTTCAGTCCTCCCCTGCTTAACTGCCACTACCCTACCTAGAGGCACATCTCTCTCAACTCTGGCGATAGCAGAAATTTGGTCTCTTGCCTCTGAGTCCTGCCCTTGAAACTCCTAAGTGATTTTTACCAAATACCAATCAGATCCTATCATGCCCATGATTAAGGCCATCGGTTTTGTTCCCATGGCTTACCAAGTTCTGCACCATCAGAAGTCTGACTCCTTCCAGTCTCATCTCATGCCTCCCACTTAGGCACACTGGCTTTTTAAGACTGTTCTGCCAAGACCCCAACATCACAACTTCAGTAAGTACCTTGCACTCATCCATTACCTTAGCACATCACTCTGTGTATTCTTTATTGGCTTATTACAATCAGGAATTTTCTATTTGTTTTCTTGTTTATTGTAAACAATAAATAAATAAATTCCTAGTTGTGTCTCCACAACTAGGAATATAAGCTCCATGAAGGTAGAGACCTTGTCTGGCCAGCTAATTGGTGACTCTCCTCTGTCTTTGTGCCTGACTCTTTCTAGGGATTCAACAAAAATTTACAGAATAGATGAAACCTGAGGTAACTACTCTGACAACCCTGTGAAAAGTATCTGTGAAACCTGAAATTACTAAAAAAAGACTCCTGGGCAGCCAAATTGGAGGTTCATCCACAAGAGTATCCATACATAAAAGCTCATGCACCAAGCTTCTCTGGGTTGCATGCAGAGCCAATCTACTCTTATTTTATACACACAATTCTAACATGCTTGGTGAAGTGATTTCTTTGCCTATAGCTGATCTAAAACGGTAAAGAGGAAGGCAAGAGAGGAGAGATGCTGTCAAAATTAGCCATTGACAGCAGTAGGAAATGAAAGAAGGAAGGCACAGAATACACAAAAAATCCTGAAGCCAGATATTTTGGGACCATCTAATTTAGAGAACACAGTTCCACTTTACAAGGGTATCACTGTACAGTGAATTGTTTAAAGGTGGCAGTTACCATTATCATCATCAACATCATCAACATCATCATTAGAAGTGACTGTTCTAATCATCATCATCATAAGCAAATGCCTGGTCTATAGGAGGTGTTGATGAATTATGTTCGAGACACATTTCAGAAAGTTTTCCATAAAAAGGGTTTTAAAAGTTCTTTGAGGGCTGTTGTTGTGACTCAGTGGTAGAGCGCTTGCCTAGCACATGTGAGGCCCTGGGTTCAATTGTCAGCATCACACAAAAAAATAAATGAATAAGATAAAGCTATGAAAAAAAAAGTTACCTCATTAAAAAAAAAAAAAGTTTTTTGAGGGAGCTTTGGTCTTGTGAAAAAATCTGATATTCATTCCTCAGGACTGAATAATTGAGACTTTCCTGTTTTCATTTGTTCTAAACTTCTTTCCTCATATTTTGAGTTTCAGTGATCAAACTAATGATCAAACTTTTGTGATTTATTGACTTATACCAGGAGTTTTGAACTTGGGATTCATTATATAAATCCCTTGAAAGTATTCTATGTATTTGAGCGATAAATGAAATTTCATGGAAAACTAGTCTGCAATTGTTTTTTAAGGAAGATGGCCTACAGCTTTCATTAGATTCCCCAAAGGCCCCAAGACCAAGGAGGTTGAGAAGCCCTGACTTAACGTTATTATTTTTTTCCTGTCCATTATCTCTAAAGACTTAAGAAGTAGCATCTGCTTTGATTTTAAAGTTCAGGTTCCTAGTTCTGTGGCAGTTACTTAGTATGGGACAGTTAAAGTCTCTTTACCCATCTGTTTTCATATTTGAAAGATCAGTGTACAAGGTCCTGGGTTCAATCCCCAGCACCAAAAAAAAAAAGGTCACCAAACCTGTTGAATTGTTTGGAAGAGTTAAATAAGAAAATGTACATGAAATCACCATAGTAAATCCCAATTATGTGAGCCACCATCACCCACACCCATTATTATTAAGTGCTAATCAGATGCAGATGACTACCTCCTAAGGAAAACCCTTTCAAGATCTGGTGATCAAAACTGAAGTAGAACTACAAGTCTTGGCACAATATAGTTCCATGCAATAGAAAGACAATACTATTTTCTTCTTAACCCTTTCTGGAAAACGCCTAGATTTTGTATACTAATGTTAAACAATTTTTCTGTTTTTTTTTTTTGTTTGTTTGGGGTGTGTGTGTGTGTGTGTGTGTGTGTGTTGGTGGTGGTGGTGGTAGTGAAGACAGAGGTCTTGCTGTGTTGTCCCAGCTGACCTCAAACTCACATTCCTCCTGCTTCTCCCTCTTAGGACTACAGGCATGTATCACTGCACCTAGCTACTCTTTTTAAAGGCTTATTATGATCAATCTCTCTAAGAAACATTTTCTTGGGTTTTTAAGAGGTTAGACTTGTACCTAGAACCTAACTCCTATCTCTTATTGCATATATGTCCTTGACTAAACTATTTTCCTTCTATTTACTCATTTGTATACGGGAGGCTAATAAGACCTATCTCAATGGTTCTTGGGAGCATTAAATGAGATATATCAACATGCTTATCAGAAAATGTTGGTATACAGCATGGTGGTCCATCAGTGCTAACCTTTTCTTCAATCCCTTCCAGACAGACCGGCCTCAAACTCTTACCTGAAGCATGCTATGGTTCATCTGGAACTGAAGGATAGCCTCACAGAGGTTCCAAAATGTATATTCTGGCCAAAGAACAGGTTGGAACACTAGGCAGGAGTGGGAGGTCTGGGAAAGATAGGGAAGGAAGAATATGATTTATTTATTTATTTATTTATTTTTTAAGAGAGAGAGAGAGAATTTTTTAATATTTATTTTTTAGTTTTTGGCAGACACAACATCTTTGTTTGTATGTGGTGTTGAGGATCGAACCCGGGCCGCACGCATGCCAGGCGAGTGCGCTACCGCTTGAGCCACATCCCCAGCCAAGGGTATGGTTTAGTAATGTGCTGTTGGGCTACAATGTTGGTGACTCTCCCAATGGAAGAACAGGCTGAGCAGGAAGCCCAGAAATGAGATAGCATAGGCATCCTGAGCTGCAGTGGCTTCCCTGACCAGCCCTGATTCCCTCATGGATGGGGGAGGGGTAATCTGAGGCAGTGAGATCACCAGCCTGTGGCAAGCAGAACTAAAACAAGTCTCAATCAACATCTCCACCAAGATTTTTCTAAGAGCCAATTTTAGGAATATGAAATAACATCTGGATTATGTTATTGGCTCTTGGCTCTTAGAGGTCATCTAAGAGACACTGTCTGATAAAAGCCAGCAATGAACAAATAACATTGTTATTTTTCAGTAGCAGCAGCATGGCACCATGGTTAATTAAAAGCATGGGTCTGCATTCTGACTTCCTGGATCTGAATTCTGGCTCTATTTGAACTGGGGTGAGCTATTTAACCTCTTTGGGCCTCAGTTTCCTCAAGTATGAAGTTGGATAATAAGAGTATTATTTAGGGTACTATATAAATTAAATGTACATAAAGTAGAGCACAGAACAGGACAATCTTAAATAATAATCACTGAACTTTTTTGGAAACTTTGTTTTTCCCCCAGAGTGCTGGGGATGAAACCCAGGGCCTCACACATGCTAGGCAAACACTCGGCCACTGAGCTACAACTCCAGACCTTTATATTTATTTTTTGAGACAAGATCTTAGTTAATTGCTGAGGCTAGATTTGAACAAAGTTGCTGGGATTACAGGCATGAGCCACTGGAACTTCTGATGGCTACCACTTGCTACTTTTAATGGTAAGGATTTCAGTGCCTCATGGCAGGTTAGTTGTTAGCCTGCTGTCCTAAAATAGTGTTTGTTTTCCCACAAACAATAGTGTTGTTTCCCCACAACTTATACCATGGCCCCAGGTATTTTCTCTCTAGGATAAGTATATTTCTTCAAAGTAATATTCTTCCAAATATTTGAAGGCTAGATTAGACCTGTCATTCCACAGATTTTAATGACTTGTTCAGAATTTTGACTTTGCCAACAAATTTTAAGTTTCAAAACAGCAGGGATCATTTCTAACTTGGTCACTGCTATCTTTCCAGCACAAAGGAGGAAAAACTCAACTTTGTGTTTTTTTTAGGGAATAAACTGTTACCTTTTCCAGACCACTATCTTCCTATCATTTCTACTAAGACACGAGACTCTTTATTCTCTAGATCGGCCTCTTCTGTTAAATCCTCTACTTTACCAATGTAGTCTTTTAAAGTTCAGTGCCCATAAATTCCAAATGTGATCTGAAGAGCAGAGTGGGCCACAGAACCATTAGGTGTACATTATAATTCCTTCAATGCAGCCAATACCTGAAAGCATCTTCAGCAGCTAATTATTAGTTCATGTAGACTGTGGTTCATTGAAATTTCTGGACTTTAACCTTGTGAACTGCTTCCAAGTTGAGTCTTCCTCCAACCTCTCCTTGAAAAAGGATTTTCCCTAGTCATGTGCTACCCAAGGATCGAGTAGCAGCAAAAACAATCTTATTTTTAAGCAAAACCAAACTTAACTGGATATGGGAGACCGCTTATGCTGAGGTAACTGAGCCAAGAGGAAACAGCAAAACCCTCAGGATGTGGATGTGGTTTAAATCCTGCATGGGCCAAGCTTGCATACATAAGGACCTTTATTCTGAAAAGGAGAGGCTGGTAACTGAAAGATAAGATCTAGCCCAAAGGTGCTAGGATAAATAGCAGGTCACCAGTGTTTCAAGGCCCCATTGGCTGAATAGGGACACAAGTGAAATATTCACTAAGGTTGGGTGGCCTTGAGTTTCCCTCTAGACTGGATACCTTACACTTTGGAAATCAAGAAGCATACAGGTTTGCAAAGCCAGGGTCAGATGTGGAAGGGAAAGCAAATGTTGCCAGGCATAGCCTACAGATACATCTCCAGATTTTAGCCCCCTGCCCCAAGTTCCCTGGTCCCAGCATGGCTGAGAGTGGGGACAAACCACTTTCATTCAGTCTGGGTACAATTGTAATTCTTAGCCTGACACAAACATAGTGGTGCTTGGAAACCACGTACCTGCCAGAGCAAGAAGTCACTCAGCCGCACTTCTCCAGAAGTCCGTATCAAGATGTCCGGGTGAGGAGAGTGGTTGGTATAGAGGCACTTATCAAGCAGAGACTCAGAGATATCACTAGGGTAAACAGGAGACAGAAGTACACATTCCTTTTTGTAGTACTCTTCTGGTGAATTTTCATGCATAAAGTTCCAGTTTACAGACCACTATCAAATATACACTCTAGAGCTAGGGATGTAGCTCAGTGGTAGAGTTTGCCTATCAAGCGTGAGGTCTTGAGTGTGAGGTTGCATGTTTAATACCCAGCACTGCAAAACAAAAACAAAAAAAAAACCCTTGCCAATATAACCTATTACAGAGAAGGCCCTCAACAAATGTTTGCTAAATTCAAAAATTATTTATTTTATTGGTACTGGGGATCAACCCAGGGCTTCTCACATGCTAGGCAAGTGCTCTACCATTGAGATACATGCCCAACCCCATGAATAATTTTATTTTATTTATTTTTTAATTGGTTGTACAAAACTCTTGACATATCATAATGAATAATTTTAAATCCTCACAACTACATAAGGTAGGGGCTGGGGTTGTGGCTCAGTGGTAGAGAGCTTGCCTATCATGCGTGAGGCACTGTGTTTGATCCTCAACACCACATAAAAATAAAATAAAGGTATTATGTCCACCTACAACTAAAAAAAAAATACATAAGGTATTTGTTTTATTGTTTTTGTTTTTGTGTACTAGGGACTGAACCTAGGGGCGGGTCTATCATTAAGCTACATCTCCAGGCCATTTTATGTTTTATTTTGTGACAGGGTCTCACTAAGTTGCCCAAGCTGTCCTTAAATTTGCAATCCTCCTGTTTCAGCTTCCCAGGTATCTAGGATAAGTGTGCATCACCATGCCTGGTATATTCAATATTTCCATCCTCGTTTTATAGATAAGGAAACTGAGTCTCAGAGAAGATGAATAATTTGCCCAAAGTCACTTAGCTGCAAGACTAACACAAGATGTACCCTCTACAATATGTGTTACCCCTCAATTAAAATTTGTTTCTAAAAAGCATATACACAGGCTGGGGATGTGGCTCAAGCAGTAGCGCACTTGCCTGGCATGCGCAGGGCGCTGGGTTTGATCCTCAGCACCACATAAAAATAAAATCAAGATGTTGTGTCTACCGAAAACTAAAAAATAAACATTAAAAAATTCTCTCTCAAAAAAAAAAAAAAAGCAGGGCTGGGGATGTGGCTCAAGCGGTAGCGCGCTCGCCTGGCATGCGTGCGGCCCGGGTTCGATCCTCAGCACCACATACAAACAAAGATGTTGTGTCCGCCGAGAACTAAAAAATAAATATTAAATAAAAAATTCTCTCTCTCTCTTTCTATCTCTCTCACTCTCTCTTTAAAAAAAAAAAAGGGAATAAAATGAAAACCAATCAAAAGTAGTTTCAGGGCTAGGGGTGACAGAGCACTTGCCTAGCATGCATGAGGACCTGGGTTTGATCCCCCAGCACTGANCCGAGAACTAAAAAATAAATATTAAATAAAAAATTCTCTCTCTCTCTTTCTATCTCTCTCACTCTCTCTTTAAAAAAAAAAAAAAGCATATACATTATATACACTATGATCCAGCAATTTGATAAAATACTACACAACTATTTAATTTTTTTAATAAAGATAAATCTAAATGTACCAATTTGGAAAAATGCCCCAGGTCTAATGTCACCTGGAAAAAGCAAGTTTTAGAAGACATACAATGTGGGCTGGGGATGTGGCTCAAGCGGTAGCGCGCTCGCCTGGCATGCGTGCGGCCCAGGTTCGGCCCTCAGCACCACATACAAAGATGTTGTGTCCGCCGAAAAACTAAAAAATAAATATTAAAAAAAAATTCTCTCTCTTTAAAAAAAAAAAGATATACAATGTGAAAAACAAACACATATCTCTATACTCAAACACTCACATGCATGAACATTTATATGAAGAAGAAAGTCTAAAAAGCCACATGTCATACTACTAACACTGGGTTGTACAAGAAATAAGGAATGGAAAGACCATCTCTTGCCGCAGTCTGGCTGGGCACAATCAGGAGCCACTTGTCAAAAGAAACTAACTTTATTTTTAGAACCACACACGCCAAACAAAACAGCCTCTCAGGAAAAACCCTCAGAGCCTCAACTGCCACCACCGGCTTTCCACAAGCCTCTCTCCCCCACACAAGCTTCTCTCCACCTCCCACAATCCTCCTGCTCTTGAGGCCAATTGGCTGGGTCACGTGGGCGGAGCCAAAAAAGTCCCCCAATGAGCAGCTCCGTGGTCTGAAAGGGCAGGGAAACAGCCCAATGAGCATCACCGCAGAGGAGCCAATCAGCTAGATGTTGCTGGGGCCGCTGTGAGCCAATCATCAGCCGGCAGCTGGAAGTTTGCTGGCGCCCCTTCGGCTGTGGCTCTCAACAATCTCTCTTTATATACTTCTGTTATTATTTGGATTCAGTATCAGGAGCATTTTCAGTTAAATATATTGGTGCACACCTGTAATTCTAGTGACTTGGAAGACAGAGGCAGGAAGATCTCAAATTTAAAACCAGCCTTAACAATTTAGCAAGACCCTGTCTCAAAAATTAAAAAGGGGGACTGGGTTTGTGACACAGTGGTAGAATCCTTGCCTAGCATGCATGAGGCACTGGGTTCGATCCTCAGCAACACATTAAAAAATAAATGAAGATATTGTGTCCACCTAAAACTAGGGAATAAAATATTTTTTAAAAAATTAAAAAGGGTCTGGGATGTAGCTCAGTGGTAGACACCCCAGGGTTTAATCCTCAGTACCATATAAACAAAACAAAAAGAGAATTTTTAAAACCTTATTTAAAGTCATATGGATTCTAAAACATTGTAAAAACATCCATATTATTTGGGATTTTGTGTGTATGTGTGCTAGGGATTGAACTTGGCCTTGTATATGCTAAGTATATACTCTTACCACTGAGCTAAACTCTCAGGACCTCTTCACTTATTATTTTTTTAAAAATATTTATTTTTTAGGTGTAGATGGACACAACACAATGCCTTTATTTTTATGTAGTGCTGAGAATCAAACTCGGGTCCCTCCCATGCTAGGCGAGAGCTCTACCTCTGAGCCACAATCCTAGCCCTCTTCACTTATTTTTTATTGAGACAATCTCTCACTGAGTTGCTGAGGTTAGCCTCGAAACTTGCAATCCTCCTGCCTCAGCTTCCCAAATCTCTAGGATTGCAACCATGGATGGCATTAGTCCTCAGGATTCTAAACAAACAAAATGATCAGTTCTCTTGTTCAATCCCTAGTACCACATAAACAAAACAAAAAGAGCATTTTTAAAAATTCAGGCAGTGGGCAAAATGCTCTTAGAAAAGAAATAACTCTAAAAGGGGAAAGATAAAATGGACAAAATCAAAATGAAACATCTGTAGATTTTGGGCAACAAAAATCTACCAATGAATGGCACTTGCTGACTATATGAAGACTTCTCAGAAATACCATATATTAAATAACAGTAAAATACCAGCTTTGAACAAATTAGAATAGTTGACATTTAAAAATCTCTGCAGTGGGTATACTGGTGGTACCTCTAATCCTAACAACTTCAGAGGATGAGGCAGGAAGATCACAAGTTCAAGGCCAGCCTAGAAAATTTACACACCCTGTCTCAAAATAAAAAGGGCTCGGGGTGGGTATCTCAGTGGTTAAAGCATTCCTGCATTTAATCCCCAGTACCAAAGCTACTCCCCCAACCAAAAGTGCAATCTTGGCAAGAATGAAATGAAATGGGGATCTCCAGACCCAGATCCTGAGGAAGCAATCCAAAATGCAGACAAGAATTAAACTCAAGAATTTCAGGTTGGGCATGGCAACTCAAGCAGCAAATTCAGAACCACGGTTTCGTACCTGAAGTGGAGGAGCAGGACCTCACACTCAACCTGTGTCTTCTGCTTGAGAAAGCAGAATGACGTCTCTCAGCAGCACGTGCTTCCACTAGTATCAGTGTGTACACACCGTTCTTGTGGGTGTTAACTTCAAGTTTAGCTTGAATAAAGGGATTTGGGCGACCATTTACCTTAATTACTGTTAGATTTGAAATGTCTTTGAAGAATAGGGTTGACACAGATGCAGCAACACGGAAGACTAGAAGATGGGATTATAGTGGCACCTCCCTCCTCCACAGAAAATCTTAATTAAGCTTTTCCAGAAATCTTCACCATAATTGATCTTAGGACTATCAGCACAATAATCTCTATAAAAGAGTTCAATGTAGTTAAGCTTCCTATTGCCTGTTGCTCTATCTTACTTGGCCACAGGCCTGAAAGAGATCAGCACTCCAGGTTGTGAATACCCCTTCACTAGTTTTTTCACAAACATTTATGGACTATCTAGTATAGTAACAATATATATAATAGCTTGTGGAAGTGTGTTTGCAAATTCAAAGTGTAATAAGAAAGATCCTTTAATAAGGCCTCTGGCCTTGGGCTGCAGCTTCACAGAGATGTTTACATTTCAAAGATAAGATGCTACTTATTGTGCTCCATGGTAACAGCTGGCAGGGGAGGGAAGAAAGGGGAGAAGCAGCTCTCTCCTTTTTAGGCACTGTCCTTGAAGGGTTAAATTGCCCAGAAGAGTGAAAGAAACGGCTGCTTTTGTGTGAACTTCTGCAGATTGTGAACTTCTGAGCCATTCCAATTACATACTAGGTATAAAGTTCTGAAACTGCCTGAACTTGGGGTTCAGGGGGATTGATTGATTACAGCGAAAGCTTTGCCCTCTGAACCTGGCTACAGCCAAATAAATCTGTTTCCTGCTGTCTTCAGTGTCTTGCCTGTCTGTTCCCACAACAGGATCACACTTATCTGTGTTCCTATGGAAACTATTTGAATATTTGTTTTATGTGGATTTTTATTCACTTTTCAAACAAACTACCGAAGAGTGCCCCTTCAGCTGCCCAGCAAGCATGTGTAGCTTATACAATGGCAAATTGGGCCAAAAGCTTAATGTTGTGACCTGTTTTGAAAATAAAGTGTCTTGAAATAATAAAAATAAAAAAGAATTTCAGGTTGAGGATGTAGCTCAGTGGTCGAGTGCTTGCCAAGCATGTATGAGGCTATGGGTTCAATCCTCAATAGTGCACCCCCCCCCCAAAAAAAAAATTCATTGTGGCATTATTTGTAATAATGAGAAATTGGAAAATTGAATACACTGACAACAAGACAACAAATAGAAGAAACAAATACAGGAATGGCTAAAGTATAGTAAGATACTTGGTAACTGGTAAAAATAATGTTATTAAGAATTATTAAAAACATGGGACATGGGAAGGGATTCAGATTATAACATTAAGTGAAAAAGCAGAATTCAGGATAAAAACAGTTCACAGGGTGATTTCATCTGTTATAAATATTTTTGACATAACTGGATTTAAGTTTTATTTTTTGTGGTACTGGGGATTGAAGGCAAGGGCTTAATACATGTGAGACAAGCTCTCTACCACTGAGCTACATACACAACACTTTTCATTTTATTTTGAGACAAGGTCTCACTAATTTGCCCAAGCTAGCCTTGAATTTGTGATTCTCCTGCCTTAGCCTCCCAAGAGGCTGAGCCTAGAAGTGTCTGCCACCTGACCTGGCTTGCAATTTTTTTTTTTTGTACCAGGGATTGAACTCAGGGACACTTAACCACTGAGCTACATCCCCAGACCTATTTTGTATTTTATTTAGAGACAGGTTCTTACTGAGTTGCTTAGTGTCTCGCTTTTTGCTGAGGCTGGCTTTGAACCTGTGATCCTCCTGCCTCAGCCTCCCAAGCTGCTGGGATTAAAGGTGTGCACCACCATGCCTGGCTTATTACTATTAT
The DNA here is from genome assembly GCF_001458135.2 of Marmota marmota marmota. Lineage (NCBI taxonomy): Eukaryota > Metazoa > Chordata > Mammalia > Rodentia > Sciuridae > Marmota > Marmota marmota. The sequence goes on from NW_026000082.1 coordinate 35,265,197, forward strand.
TTTATAAGGAATATAGAGGCCTATACAAAGTCAAGTCATCTGTTCAAAGTAACTCAGTGGAAGAGAAGTATCCTTCAGACTCAATCTTATTCCTTCTATAATTCCAGAGTCACAAAACAATCTATTGATTTGATTGCCAGAGAAAAAAAATATATACCTAGAAGAAAAGAAAAGAAAGAGCTGAATGGTGATGAGAGAAAAGGAAAATGCAGCTATTAGGGATAGCCTAATTATAATAAATTCTCTGATTTTCTGATATAAATGCAGGTTTGTCTAAATTTGAATAATGTAAAAAGAACTGCCTCTTGCTCTGATTGAACTGCATATCAAGCTGCAGGAGCTAATGGGTTGAGACATCACTCTCCTGACCCTGGTGATACTGCCCAGCCCACATACCCTGTCTGCATGAGAACCCTACAGAGGCAAATTATTTAGCAAACTAGGGCAGAGAAGATGGATTGGGGGAAACTTGCTGGACAATAAGCAGGAGGTAAGGTCAGTGGATACTGCAGTGTGGTGTGAGGGTAAAGTATACTGAACAAGAGATGAGATCAGAGTTCTAGGTCTGTACATGAATGAATAGTAAATCTACTTGCTAAAAAGCTTTCTGTTGTTATTTTTAATATATTATTTCATACATGCAAAGGATTTGAAACACATTAATTATAAAACACAATATATGGGGCTGGTGGCTCAGCAGTAGAGTGCTCGCCTAGGACGTACAAGGTTCTGGGTTCAAACCTCGGTACCACATAAAAATAAATAAAATAAAGATATTGTGTCCAACTACAACTAAAAAAATTTTAAAAAGCCTCACAATATAATGACCAAGTATGAAATCACTCCAAGCTAAAAAAATTATCAAAGACTTGCATCCACTCATACATCCCTCTCCTACCTAATCCTCCCAACTGACCCCCTCATCCCCATTCAGTTAGTATCTTATTTTTTTCTCCAACAGCTCATTTTCTTTTCTCTCTCTTTTTTTGGGGGAGTGAAGCCAGGGGTGCTTTATCTCTGAGCTGTATCTCCAGCCTTTCTTTTTATTTTGAGATAGGGAATTGAATCACTAAGTTATTTAAAGCTCAGCTAAATTGCTGAGGCTGGGCTGGCCCTGAACTTTTGGTTCTCCTGCCTCAGCAATTTTTTTTTTTTTTTTGGTACCAGGGATTGAACCCCACAGGAGTTTACCACTGAGCAACATCCCCCCCGTCCTATTTATTTTTTCAAACAGTGTCTCTCTGAGTTGCTTAGGGCCTCACAAAGTTGCTGCAGTTTGCTTTGAACTCATAATCCTCCTGCTGGGAATAGAGGTGTGCGCCATCATGCCCAGTTTTTTTTTTGTTGTTGTTGTTGTTTAGTTATGGATGGAGACACTTTATTTTTATTTATTTATCTTTTTTAAAAAAATTTTTCCCCCAATGTGATGCTGAGGATTGAACCTAGGGCCTCACACATACTAGGCAAGCGCCACAACCCCAGCCCTCTTTTTCCCTTTAAGGCTCATTGTACTCTACCCAATCAGTAAAGGCAGTTTCTCAAAACTCCATCCTAGAGTTTCTCTTCTCACTGGAGACTGTCCTTAGCTTCCCTAGAAGAAGCTAAGAAAGCAAGAAACTTTCCTGCCTTGGTCTCCCTCACTGGGATTACATATAAGTGTATGCCACTGTGCCCAGATCATATAATTTTTTTTTTCTTCTTGGTACTAGGGATTAAACTCAAGGGTACTCAACCAAATGCCCTTCTTACCCTACACACAGATGACCTTCATGCTGGTATCTCCAGTCCCAACCCTTCAATTATTGATCTGACATCTCTGTTCAACATCTATAGCAGATTCCAAACCAAAGTTCTAGCCTGATCCTTAAACTGGATTATCTCCAGGGATGTATAGCACAGTGAAGGGCTCCTCTCTTCGCTGTTAAAAACACTGAATACATGGGGCTGGGGTTGTGGCTCAGTGGTAGGGTGCTCGCCTCGCACGTGTGAGACCCTGGGTTCGATCCTCAACACCACATAGGAATAAATAAGTGAAATAAATATATTGTTTCCAACTACAACTAAAAAAATAAATATTAAAAAAAAAAAAAAAACACTGAATACACCCTTCACACATCCTTCCCCAGTCAGTCCACTGAATTCTCTGTATATGCCAAACGTATGTTAAGTAAACACTCAACTATTGAACTGTGATCCCAGGCCAAAATGATTGCTTTTCCTAGTCTTTTTGTGATGCTAGGGATCAAAACCAGGGCCTCATGTATGCCAAGCAAGTGTTCTACCACAGAGCTGCACCTCCAGCTAGTCCTCTTGATTTTACCTGCTTTGTAGCTCTGGACAAGCCTGCTCTATCCATTCCAGCAGCACCACCACAATCCAGTCACTTTCTACTGGAACTTATCAGTAGTCTGGAAACCAATGGAGTTCCTCATTCTCTTGCCTCATTCCCTGGTAACTGCTTATTCCTTCCTAGGGCACTTATCATTTGCCTTCCCTATCAAGTCCAAAGAGCTAAAAAGCTTGTTTCCTTTTAACATAAACATTTATCATTATTTTTCACAGGGTTTCACTGAGTTGCTTAGCGCCTTGCTGTTTGCTGAGGCTGGCTTTGAATCCAAGATCCTCCTGTCTTAGCCTCCCAAGCCATGGGATTACAGGCATGCACCACTATACCTAGCTTCATAAAATAGTTTTAAAAACCATTCTCTTACTGGATGTGGTGGTAAACACCTGCAATTCCAGCAACTTTAGAGGCTGAGGCAGAACTGCAACTTAGCAAGATCCTTTCTCAAAAATAAATATTTAGTAAATGAAAAAATAAATGAAAGCTGTTAACAGCAAAAAATAAATCAATAAATATTTAGGTAGAATGCCCCAGGTTCAATTCCCAGTACTGTAACTGTCTTCTCAAAATAAAACAAAGCAAAAAAATAAACACATAAAAAATAAACAGCTATCTTTGTAGGGCTGGGGCTGTAGCTATGTGGTAGGATACTTGCTTAGCATGTGTGAAACCCAGGGTTCCATTCCCAGCACCACAAAAACAAGAAAACTCTCCTCTTCTTTTTTTCTACTCTCACCAAGCTTCCTTCCTCCCTTCCCTCCCTCCCTTCCATCCTTTCCTTCCTTCCTTCCTTCATTTTGCAGTGCTGGGATTGGAACCCAGAGCCTTTGCGCATGCTAGCCAAGTACTTTACTATTGAGCTACATCCCCAGGTCTAACTTCTTGACTTTTAATCTAGTTTCCAGTCAATCAAATTATACTTCTAATTATACTTGAGAAGGGAATCAGAAAAATTCCTAGGTCCCAAGATTTCATACAATAGAGATAAAAGAGAAGCATTCTAGAATCAGACAGCTTTAGATATGGGTCCCAGTTCTGGCACTTATTAGCAGAATTACCCTGGGTCAGTTACTTCAATGTTGTCAGTTTTCTCATCTAAAAAATGGACAAAAGGGGTTGGGGATGTAGTTCAGTGGTAGACTGTTTGCCTAGCTACACAAAACCTTGGATTCAATCCCCAATAATTACAAAAAATAAATAAATAAAGACTTGAATTTTTCACACATGAAGTTAATGACTAAATCTATAACATGTTGTCTGGGTTATTTTGTTACTAATATTTACTAATGCTATTATTTGTTTACTAATCTATTTTTTATTATTTATTTATTTTTTTAGTTATAGGTGGACACAATGTCTTTATTTTATATTTATGTGGTGCTGAGCATCTAACCCAGTGCCTCACACATGCTAGGTGATCGATGAACCTCTGAGCCATAATCCCAGCCCCGTTTACTAATCTATTACTAAAGGTTACTTAATATTAACATCAGACAGATGGCTTTGAAAGTCCCTCCCAGCTCAAATGATTAGAATCCCACTCTGTCGCTAAAGATTAAGAACTTTCTTTCTCCCCGCCCCCCCGGAACTTTTTTTTTTTTTCCCAGTATTGGGTATTGAACCTAGCACCCAGACAAGTGTTCTACCACTTAGCTATATCCCCAGCCCCGCCCTGCCTTTTTTTGAGCCAGGGTCTTGCTAAGTTGCTCAGGCTGGCTTTGAACTTGTGATCTTCTTGCCTCAGACTCCCAAGTAGCTGGCAACAACTTTCTTTTTCTGAAAAAAACCTTAATGTTGTGTGAAACTGTAATGTGAGAGAACTAAGAGTCTCCCCCCAACACAGTACATTCCTGAAAAATCATTTGTGGGGAGCCACTTCAAATGCATGCCCCTTTAAGTCCTGATGCATCATGGGGATCTGGAGTGGTAGTGCCATAACTGTGACTCGGCCTAATAAGGTGTGGCCCTGGGAGTGGTCCTAGGAGTAGGCCGCATGCAGAGGGGTTGAGCTACACTCACCTGTTCCTTTGTAATCCTATCCCTTGCCTCATTTGAATGGCTTCTCCAAAAAAGAAAAAAAAAAAAGGGTTCAGCATGTGTTTTCCCTCTCTCTTTCCACAGACCCCCTAAGGGTGGAGGAGCTGACACAGGACCCAAAGAAAAAGGTATTTCTCTGTGTGGTTATTTTGTGCAGCCCAGTTCACCTGGAGTGACCTTGAGTGTTTTTAGTGGTGGAATACAACAATCAGTCTTGGAAAAATACTGCCAAGAGGCCAGGGAGGTGTCATTTTTCATTGAATGGTATGGCCTCATCACCTGTTTTGCTGTTTCTCTGGAGCTTCTTGGTGTGTGGTGAACTCAGACAAATTCTGAAGTAAGCCATAATAATTCTAACCTCTACATTTGGGAGATCCCTTTACATCTTTCCATGGCCAAATACATGGTGCAGGAAGATCTGTTCTTCTTGTCAGTCACTAGGAGAAAGAACTCAAGGTACCTGGGATCTAGTAGGCCTTGCTCTACTCCCCAGGCCATCTCTCTCACAGCATTGGTGATCTCATGACGGGATGTGTATGCAAAGCAGACATTCAGGAAACACCTGAGGAGGGAAGAACAGGACAATTTACAGAGACAGATGACTTGGATGCAGTCCCTGATTAGAGTGGCCCTATCTTGAAAGGACATAGAATATGAAATGTTAACTGTGCATACTTCTGAAAGGTGGAATTGTGATTTCCAAGATTTCTTGGAATAAACTTATTAGTTTTATAAGATGAAAAGTTTGAAATGGTCTCTATTGCCCTCTTAACCTCTCCTCTTCTATTGCCAACCAGCTTGCAGAGGATGTGAACCACTGTGACATTAGCACAGCAAAGGAAATCTGATGAAAAACAAATGCACTGCCAAGCACATATTATATTCCAAAGCCACACATAATGAAGTTTACTTATTACTCTATTCACCTTCTAATTGTATGACCTGCCAAGATCATTATGTCCATGGGTTAAAGGAATGGGTAGAAAATTAGGCTGGAGACATAGGTTGCTGGCAGAGCATTTATCTAGTGTATGCAGAATCCTCAATTCAATCCCTAGCAAACAACTTTCTTTTTTTTCCTTTTTCTTTTTTTGGTACTAGGGATTGAACCCTGGGGTGCTTAACCACTGAGCTGCATCCCCAGTCTTTGTTATTTGAGATAGGGTCTAAGTTGCTTAGGGCCTTGCTAAATTGCTAAGGCAGGCCTTCTTGAATTTGTGATCGTCTTGCCTCAGCCTCCTGAGTTGCTGGGATTTACAGGCATGTACGACCATGCCTGGCAAGAAAAAGCATTTCTAAAAAATAATTTCTTTCTTTTCTGTATGTGTTACTGGGGATTTAACCCATGGGCACTTTACCATTGAGCTATGTTCCCAGCCTTTTTTGTTTTGAGTCAGGGTCTTGCTTAAGTGGCCAAGGCTGGCCTTGTACTTGTGATCCTCCTGCCTTAATCTCCCAAACTGCTGGGATTACAGGCATGTGCCACTATGCCTATCTTAAGAAATAATTTCTTGAAGGATGTATCTTCAGAGAGACAAGGATGAGGACTGCTGCAATTCCATCCCAATGCTTATCAGGTCTAAAAAAAACATGTATGTTAATTTGGGGATGGGGTGGGGAAAATATGAAAAAGTGTGTCTATGTATTAATATACACACTAATAACATTATTTAGTAGCATCAATGGTCTGTCCTACAGATGGAAGAAGGAAGTCCTTTAGCATCCCAAATTATTTCCTCATTGCCCCTATACCAAATACAGACCAAGAAAGGCTGAGGATGTCTCCCTAAAAGCAGCAGGAAATCAAAGAGGGATACAGGTTTCTGAGGGGATATCTGAGCACTTACTTATTGTAGTTCTTAGTGGCCTGTACAGCTTGTGCAATCAACTCCTGGAGGTCCAAGGGCAACAAATGCAGATCACCCAAGACCCGGATGCATACCCCATGTTTCTGCAGCTTCTCCCTGATTGGGAAAAAGGAGGCAGTGCTGAGACAAAGCACCTATTCAGTTGGAGAGGGCAAGGAGCTTAGATAAAAACCAAACACCAGCTTCTAAGTGCTTTCCTCCATCAGGCACTGTTCTATGTGTATTATTTCAGTGTATTATTTCTCTTCAACAGCTTTCAAAGGAGTTTTTACTACACTGATGAGGATCAGAAAGAATAGTCAGGTATGGACTGTCTAAGGTCATGCAGTCATCAAGTGTTAATATGCACTGAAATGTCATGCTTTATCTGCCATGAGAACCCAAATGTCTTTTTTTCACCCCAGGATTGAATCCAGGGGTGAAAAAGCTACATCCCCAGTCTACTTTTTTATTTTCAGACAGGGTCTTGCTAAGTTGCTGAGGCTGGCCTCAAACTTGTGATCCTCCTGCCACAGCCTCCAGAGTCACTGGGATTACAGGAGTGCACCACCACACCCAGCTAGAGAACTCAAACTCTGATCATACATTATACCAACCTAAGAGTCCTTGTTGGCAAATTAAGTTGCATTTTATGCATTCTATGATGTGTCTGTCCCACTTTGACAAGTAAGCAAACTGCTCTAGGGCAGGAGTTGTATTATTGGTTTTGTTATGTTCTGGTGAAATATGCTATGAAAGTAGCAGCTAACATTAATTATGTTTCCTAAGTATCAGACAGTAGTCTACGTACTTTATATACATTCTATTCTCAAAACAATTTTGAGATAATACCACCATAATTCCCCTTTACAGATGAGGAGACTGAGGCATAGGGAGATTAGATAATTTGTTCAGACAGCAGTTGAATGAATAGCCAGGATTTGAATCCAGGGAGTCTTGCTATAGAGCCTGTCCTCTTAATCATACTATAGCACTTCCACACAGTAACTTCCAGTCTCCATACACATGAGAACAAATTCACTGTTATTCACCCAGCTTCTCTCAGTTGGAAATGCTATGGAGAAACCGAATCCTTCCTTCTTCAGAAATAGGAGCTCAACACTATAGGATGGGGATGGATCTCTGGCAGTTTTTTTTTTTTTTTTAAGAGAGAGAGAGAGAGAGAATTTTTAATATTTATTTTTCAGTTTTTCAGCGGACACAACATCTTTGTTTGTATGTGGTGCTGAGGATCGAACCCGGACCGCACACATGCCAGGCAAGCACGCTACCGCTTGAGCTACATCCTCAGCCCCTCTGGCAGTTCTTAAAGCACCTTGATCCAGAGCTGAAGGCCACGTCCACATAGCCCACCGCATATAACCTTCAACTACATTTCTTCAAGGTGTGTGAAGCAAAATCTAGAGCTATAGCTGACATACAGTCAAACCAAAGCAAAATCTGAATTAAGAACTCCTAGATTCAAGCCCTAGTACCCTCACATCCTTGCTAACCTTGCATAAACACTTTCTCTGTTTTTTCATGGTAAGCTATGTCCATTTTCTCTAGTACTGATTACAGCAATCTCAGTACTACCTCCACTGTCATATGTTTTGATCTTATAAGAATTATAAGGTTGTTTCCTATTTTTTTAGCACACATGTAGTAGACAACAGCTCATCTCTGGGGCCAGTAAGATCCAGGGACACACCTTGGCTATGCCTGTTTCTGATAGCTGTGTGATTCAGAATATATGCCTTAACTTCTCTGGTTTTTATGTTCTTCCTCTCTAAAACAAGGCTAATAATATCCTTCTTATGAGGTAATGTGACCATTAAATGAGAAGACATCTGAGGTTAAGGGCCTGGCACACACTAAGCATTTACAAAAATAAGATTAGTATATAGTACAAAAGAATGTTTCTCCCCACACCTCCATCTTCAGAACCTGGGCATGATGACTCTGAGTTGAATGATGACTTTGAGCAGAATGAACTCTGCTAGGAACCAAGGAGCAATGTTTGCAGCCCAGGGTCTCACCATTCTAAAACAAGACTGTGGGAAGCCCGGCTATGCTTTCCACCACCCACAAAGGGACAGAAATGGCAAAAGCAACTTCCCAGAAGCTTCTTCTAGGCCCATCACTGCTGGAACCTAGGGTCTGTTCTCTCTTCTTCCTACTCCTAGGTATGAGCTGGGCAGACAACAGCTATCAGCTGTTAATTAAGACTTTAGGGCAATTGTGACTGAAGAGGGATCCATGCTATTTGTGTGCAAGGGACTGAACCCATGAACGCTTTACCACTGAGTAACACTCCCAGCCCTTTTTTATATTTTATATTTATATTTTATTTGCTGGCTTTGAACTCATGATCCTCCTGCCTCAGCCTCCCAAGCTGTGGAGATTATGGGAGTGTGCCACTGAGCCTGGTGGGACCTATGTTTCAAAGAAAAAAAAATCTCCATTAAACATCCTCTTTCCCCCTTTTTGGCTTTGCTCCCTAAGTAAGCCTAAACTTTGTGACACGTAATGTTATTGTTGTGATAGTATTGACACTTCCCAATAGAGGACTCAAGCATCTCCCAGCCCTCCCAAGAGACTATGCAAGAGGAGCATAGTAACTTTATAGGGATCTATATGCAGCAACAAATGACTTCTTCATATTGCCTTCCATTCCCCTAGTGACAATTTATTGTTTCTAGGACAAACATTTGATCAAGGTGAGCCAAATAAGATTCGAGCTCATTCTGGGCTGTTCTCTTGAAGCAGAGAAATATGGTCTGCAGAGAGGAGAAAGAAAATGTATGAAGAGGTTCTACCAAATGGATTTTAATTCTTGATTTCAGTTTTGCTTGACTGGCTGTAATTGTCTTTAAATTCTGTGAAATATCTCAATATCCTTCATTAAATGCCCCCTTGAAAGAAAGAAAAAAGAAAAACTAGTTTGCATTTCTGATACTTGCCACCAGAGATCTAACATTAAAAGGACTTAGAGGCCCTTAAATAAGCCTCAGATAACAGAGCTGTGAATGCCAGGGGAAGGCTGCAAGTGGAGGAAGAACACGTTCTCTCCTCAGATAGCATCTTACTGTTCTTCCATCAAGCAGGTGAACTTCTGCCGGGCCAGATCCAGTAGCCCATCAACCTCACTCTTGGAGCGTTTGAAGTTCTCAATGCTGAACGCGTAGACTGTCACTTCAAGGATGCCCAAGTTCAAACACCAGCGCAGAGTCTGAGAGGGGAGAAGGTAAAGAGCTAGGACGCAGGAAGAGAAGAAAAGAAATAAGAGATGCTTCAGCCCTGACTCATAGTTGAGATGGGAGACAGACTTTTCTCCTCAAACCTGGGTAAAGCTACAATAATAGTAGTGCTATGTGAGAATAACCAAATAAGCAGAAAGTTTCTGTTTAAGAAAGTGAAAAATAGGGCTGGGGATGTGGCTCAAGCGGTAGCGCGCTCGCCTGGCATGCGTGCGGCCCGGGTTCGATCCTCAGCACCACATACAAAGATGTTGTGTCCGCCGAAAACTAAAAAATAAATATTAAAATTCTCTCTCTCTCTCTCTCTCTCTAAAAAAAAAAAAAAAAAAAAAGANCTACTAATTCATCATTTTTAAAAAAATGTTCTTATTCAGTTAGGTTCTCACCTCCTAAAATATATTTTATAAGCATGTCTTCATAATCACTGTGTCTTCACCTTGGTAAATGTCCTCTCTTCGCTGTTAAAAACACTGAATACATGGGGCTGGGGTTGTGGCTCAGTGGTAGAGCACTCACCTAGCATGTAATGAGGCACTGGGTTTGATCCCCAGCAACACATAAAAATAAATAAATAAAATAAAGATGATATGTCTATCTACAACTTAAAAAAAAAAAAAAAAAAGAAAGAAACTAAAAAATGTGAGTCTTAGTGAATGTGACTACATAGATGCTACTGTGGTGCACTAAAAAAAACTCTCCACTGAGAGTGTGAAGACCTAGGTTCTGGTCCTTGGCTGAATCATGGACTTGTTATGGGACCAGAGACAAATTATTTAACTGCTCTGGGTTAAAATCTCCTGGTCTGAATAAAGGGATCACAATCCATCTACAACAAGGTGGCTAACAAATAATATAAAATATAAGATATTCACAGCACAACTTAATTTTTCTGATATTATGAGAGACTAATAAATTAAAAGGTTAAAGAAATAATTGGACAATTATGCAACATTTCAGAGTTGGCAATTTTTTTTGTAGTTGTAGATGGATAGCATGCCTTTATTTTGTTTATTTTTATGTGGTGCTAAGGCTCAAACCCAGTGCCTCACATATGCTAGGCAAGTGTGCTCTGCCACTGAGTTACAGCCCCAGCAAATGTTTTTCATATATATTATTTCATTTGATTTTTCTTTTCTTTTTTTCACCCCCTCAGTCCTGGGAATTGAACCCAGAGCTCTTACCACTGAGCTACATCCCCAACCCTTTTTTATTTTAAAAAGGGTTTCACTAAATTGCCCAGGTTAGCCTTGAATTTGAACTTAAAATTCTCCTGCATTGCCTTCTCCTGCTGGGACTATAGGCATGCACCCCCATGCCTAGCCCCTTCATCTGATTAAACAATCACTTAAAAGTGGCATAACTGTCTTCATGCCTAATTTATACCTGGTAAAACAGACTCGTAAAGCTGAAAAATCATGTCAAAATTCTCCACTGTATGATTTTATTATATGAAATTTTAGAACAGGAAAAATCAGTCTATAGTTACAGAAAGGAGAAGGGAGAACAGGTCTAGACTGGGAAGGGACATAGGAAACTTTCTGCAGAGATGGTTCTATATCTTTTCAGGGTTAGATGAATTCAATTATTAAAAACTGAAGTGTGTGTATTGCACTGTATGAAATCATATTTCAACTTAAAAAGAAGGAAAACTTGGGTTGGGGATGTAGCTCAATAGTAGAGCACTTGCCTAGTATGCATGAGGCCTTGGGTTCTATCCCCCAGCCTCGGGAGGGGAAAAAAAGCAAGTAAGAAAAAAACCACATAATTTACTCAGTCCTCTGGGGTTGCTCTAACCCAGATCACTAAAGATGGAGAACAATCCTGAGTCAAGAAAAACAATGAGATGGGGAGCTGGAGGTTAAAGATGAGGATAAAAGACATTCAAACACAACTGAAGAACAGTGGCTCCTGCTTTTAATCCTAGCGGCTTGGGAGGTTGAGACAGGAGGACTGCAAGTTCCAGGCCAGAGTCACTCAGCAACTTGGCAAGGGAGGCACTATGCAACTTAGCAAGACCCCATCTCAAAATAAATAAAAAGGGTTGGGGAAGCCAAGTGTGGTAACGCATGCCTGTAATCCCAGCAGCTCAGGAGGGTGAGCAGGAGGATCATGAGTTCAAAGCTAGCCTCAGCAAAAGGGAGGCACTAGGCAATTCAGTGAGACCCTGTCTCTAAATAAAATACAAAAAATAGGGTTCAGTGGGCGAGTGCCCCTGAGTTCAATCCCCAGCACCCCCCCCAAAAAAAAAGGGCTGGGGATGTGGCTCAGTGGTTAAGTGCCCCTGGGTTCAATTCCCCGTACCAAGAAGAAAAAAAGAAGAAACAAAGCTGTAGAACTAACTCTCTGATCCTTTACAGGTACACAGACAAAACAAATCCAGTAATACCTTGGGGAAAATACCATTAATAACCTGATATTTGACTAGACTCAGGCTCTGAAGACCTTGCAAGGCAGCCATCTTGGATGGCACACCTAGGCTGGAACCCACCCCTACAGCAGTTTCAATTTTTTTCAGCTCTTCCCTAGGTTAGGCCCTATGCTATATGCCATCTTGCTGAATCTTCACATCCATCTCTTAAAATGGAGATTATTGTACACCCTGTTTTACTGAGGCAAAGGGAAGCTGCATAACTTACTGCAAGTCACAAAGCCAGTAAGTGGAGTGCAAGGGTGCCAATTAGTTCTTTGTCTTTACAAGGTTAAGAAATTTGCCTATATCAGTGAGTTCTAAGTACTCCAGAGCTCAAGCTTCTAAGCACTAGGCAAAACTGCCTTACTTAATTGCAAAAGAGAAGCAGGGGTTAGTAAATCTACAGACTTCTATAAGAGTGCTGGAGAAACCCCAATACCCCATTTTTTTGAGGCAAAAATTATTAATGCCCTAACATCAGGGCTTGCTCTTATGCCAGGACACTGGAACCTGGGGACTATAAACCATATTTCTATTCTTCTTACAAGTTAGTTACAAAATGTGAGTGTGTAGCTCAGAGGTAGATGTGTTTAGAACGTGTGAGGCCCTAGATTCCAACCCCAGAATCAAGAAAAAATTTCACAAAGATATAATATTCCATATTTTGGGGGCGGGGGCGGTACTGAGGATTGAACTCAGGGACACTCGACCATTGAGCTACATCCCCAGACCTATTTTGTTTAGAGACAGGGTCTCACTGAGTTGCTTAGCGCCTCACTTTTGCTGAGACTGGCTTTAAAACAAACAAACAAACAAACAAAAACACTCTTGGCCACACATGGTAGCACACAGCTATAATCCCAGTTACTCAGGAGGATAAGGCAGGAGGATCACAAGTTTGAGGGAAGTATTAGAAACATAGCAAGTCCCTAAGCTAAAAAGGGGTGAGGCCAGGTGAGGCGGCACATGCTTATAATCCCAGTGGCTCGGGAGGCTCAGGCAGAAGGACTTCAAGTTCAAAGTCGGTCTTAGCAAAACTGAGGTGCTAAGCAACTCAGTGAGACCCTGTCTCTAAATAAAAATACAAAATAGGGTTGGGGATGTGGCTCAGTGGTCAAGTGCTCCTGAGTACAATCCTTGGTACCCCCCCAAAAAAGTCTGGGGATGTAGCTCAGTGGATAAGCACCTCTGGGTTCAATCTCAGGGTCTCATTTTTCTAGCAATAATCCAACCCTCCACAGATTTTCACCTTGAGTTCTGCCATCTACACCCACCTCAGCCAGCTTGTTGAAGCCCTGTGAGTGGCCCTCCTGCCGTTCCACCTGGCACTTCTTGGCATAGCGACGGTTCCCATCCATTATGAATGCAATGTGTTTGGGCATTGGGCCTGCCTGTGGAATAAGAAGGCAAATGATGAACCAATCTCATATTCTCTGGGGATGAGGGGAGACACTACACTGCACACTGATAGCTTTGAGCTATATGACAAAATCCCTGAAAAATGTTACTGAGTATTTTACACTTTTAGTTCAATAAAACTGCATTAAGTACTTCAGTTTATTTTACTTATGTTTATTGAGCACTTAATACATGCCAAATACCATGCTGGGCTTTTTCTACATCATCTTATCATATAACTTTATAAAGTAAGCAATATTACCTTCATTTTATGCATGAATAAACTGAGGTTCAGAAAGGTCAAGTGAATAACACAAGTCACACAGCTAAGAAGGGGCAAAGTAGGGATTTAAATAAGGGTCTGTCTCTTTTCAGAGTTCATCTTTTAACCAAATGCTCTTTACTACAACCTTGTTTTCATGAGTCTCCAACAGGAAGGCAAAGGAAGAACCCTGATGACATAGTCAAATGGAGATGGCATCCTTCACATGAAAGAGACACTAAGCCTTGTACAGTAGCAAAGGCCTGTAGTCCCAGTTCTTGGGAAATTGAGATGGGAAAATGGCTTGCATCCAGCCTGGGCAACATAGTAAGACCCCTCATCTCAGGGGAAAAAAAAAAAGGTACCCATTCCCCGGGTATAGCCAACACTGCTACAGGAATTTAGGCCCAGTGTTGTTCTAATCTTTTATTTTTATATTATTATTATCATTGTGGTGGGGGGTACTGGGGATTGAACCCAGGTCTTCAGCATGCTAGGCAAATACTCTACCACTGAGCTACATTCCCAGCCCCAGTTTATTCTTCCCAACATGTGACTGCCACAATTTCCCGAGGAGATAATTTCCATTTTCTTTCTTTTTTCTTTTTTTGTGGTGCTGGGGATTGAACCCAGGGCATTGTGCATGCAAGGCAAGCACTCTACCAACTAAACTATATCCCCAGCCCATAATTTCCATTTTTTGGCCTGCTTGAAACCACTTGGTATGTGAGCATGTGGTGGGAATAAGAGCTTCTGACTCACAAATTTACTCATATACCTACTGCTTGACAGTCTATGGCTGAAAAACAAATCCAACCTAAGTGGTTCTAATCTCACACCTATCTTAGGCAGAGGACATAACACGTTGTGATTCCTGCAGAAAAAGCCGAGGGAAGACTTGGGTATGCAAAGGGGGATATGGGAAATAGCAATCATAGTATCCAAATAATAGTAATGTTATGGGTTGTGGTTGTGGCTCAGTGGTAGAGCACTTGCCTAGCATGTGTGAGGCACTGGATTCGATCCTCAGCACCACATAAAAAAAAAAAAATCAATAAATAAAACGAAGGTATTATGTCCATCTACAACCCCCCAAAAAATGTTAGATATTGTGCCAAGTGCTTTATGTGTATGTTTCACTTTATCCTCATAACAACTGCATAATAACTAAGAGTCACATGGTTAATAAATAGGACCTTCGTTCATGCTTGCCTGCCAGGGTCCAAACTCTTTTAACCATTATGCTGTAATATCACATCAAAGAAAAATTACTTTTCCTATCTGAACCCAGAGGACAGTATTAGGATCAAAGCTCCAAGGAAACAAATTTCATCTCTCTATAAGGAAAACCTAACAGTTTATGCTAACCAATGATATTGGAACAGCTTGGACTGCCTGAAAATGTCAGCTGGAACAATAACTTAATAGAAATGTAGACTGGAAGTTACCTTACAATTCTAAGATTGTTTCCTTGATAAAGTCCACTTTTTACTATAGATTGTTCAACTTGAATAATAATAGGATTGAATACAAGATTACCCAACTGACCAAAAGGCCAAATGATGCACTGGCCCACTGCTTACCTTTATGATGTTAGCACAGAACCGCTCCCAAAGTGATAGCTCTCCTTCCTTGATCCATGACATAGTTCTCGTCCACTCAAAAATTACCCCAGAACAAGACACTAGCCAGGTAACCTTGGACAAACAAGAAAGAGAATAAGACGTCACTAGCATTTGCAAATAGCTACAGTTGGCTTCTAGAGATGCACCTGGACTGTGGAAAGCAGCCAGCATCAGAATCCAAAGACAATGGCCTAAGTCTCTAATCTTTCATCATGCACAGCTGTATAAGCTAATAGGACCTTTGGGGCAAGAAGCCTTTGCTTGATTCTCCTGGCCTTGTGGACTTTGCTCCCATTTTCTTTTCCTTATTATCTGAACTAATTTCTTCTGAATATCCATGTTTGCTTCCTGACACGTCATGGTACCTATATCTTGGTCATGCCCCATACCTTCCTTCTCCTTCTCTCAAGCCATTTCCCACTTTGCGATCCCAGTCACTAATCCGTTCGCCTGCCACACCCGTTTCCTGATAACTCAATGGTCCCATAATTATCTATTCCCTTAGTTGTACCTGTATCTCTCCCGCAGCTGTCACCTCTCTCCTTCTTTCTCAAGTCCTGCAGCTTTGCCGCTCAGCTGGGTGTACTCCCACTGCTCCAGTGCGCCTATACTTCCTCACGACGTGGCGCTGGAAGAACACGTCATCGTTGGGCGCTGGACCACGCCCCTCCCGTCACCCAGTGGGCGGGGCGCGCCTGACGCTTGCGGCTGAGTGGGAGGAGCGGTTTGAACCGGGCGCGGGAGGAGGGTGGTAGGGGCCACGCCTGCCCTTTGCGCACGCTCCGTCGGCGCGTGGACGAAAGTCGAGCTCACGTGACCGAGCGCGGCAGGCGGTGGCTTTCCCGGCCACGTGCTGGGGAAGGCGGGGCCGGCCCGGCGTCCGGAGCTGGGAGGTCTGTTGACCCCCAAGATTCCAAGGCCTCGGCAAAAATGTGTTTCGGAAATGTACCACAGGGCAAGAATTAAGGGAGCCTTACCTTAGAAAACGGAGAGGCTTCTCCACCTCTAACAGCAGGCTGCTGAGAACTGGGGTAAGGCAGCGCCAGGACTGGGCTTCATCAGAACCCCTTCTCTCAGCCTAGTGTTCAAGATCATATTTTTACCGTATTGCGTCTTATTTAGTGGATTTATCATTTGGGAAGATGGTAGTCGCACTAGCCAATCCTACAGACGACCTGAATTACAGTCCTTTTTAGGCTGATTTTAGGCACCCAGACTGTGATTTGCAGACTGTCAAAACCCACATACAGCCGCGGAAATAAGAGGGAAGGGCAGAAACGACTTTGCTGTTAAAGAAGGACTTGTAAAATAACGGAAGTCCGAAATGAACCAACGTAGAAAATTAAAGGGAATTGGCTCCGTACCAAATCTTGCAGGAATTTTAGGGTACTGAATCACAGAAGAAACTGGTAGTTGTATTTTCCCAAAATGACAAAAAGTAAAGAACTTAGGTGTCTAACGTAACCAGTAGTTGCTTTAATACATAAAACAACTTCCATCTGAATGTTTGAAGTGGAAGAGAATCTCACATTCTCAACGAACCTGTTTTTTTTTGGAGGTAGAGTAGTGGGAATTGAACCCAGGGGCAATTTACCACTCAGCTACATCCCATCCCCACCCCTTTTTTTGAGACAGGATCTTGGTAAATTGCTGAAGAGTCACTGGGACTAAACCGGGTTCAACAAAATCCGTTTTACTTCACTTTGCTTCACAAACAAGGCAAGGAATAGATGTTGTGACTTCTAGTCTTTTCAGATGAAAGATTTTTCTTTGTTTTGATACCGAGGATTGAACCCAGGGCCGCTTAACCACTGACCCACATCCCCAGCCTTTTTTTTTTTTTTTTTTGTATTTTAGAGACAGGGTTTTCCCGAGTTGCTTAGCGCCTCGCTAAATTGCTGAGGCTGGCTTTGCCCAGCCTGAAAGGGTCATTTTTCACCGAGCAAAATGATTAAAGAAAGCTCTGGAGATAAGTAACCCACTCATAAATAGTCTTAATACTCATCTGCCCTTCCTGGGGAGTGAGATGCAGGCTAGCAGGTTAGTCCAATTTTGCAGGAAGACTAATTCAACAGCAGTTTGCTATTTTATGAGCTTCCACTGTTAGCTTTGACTTTTGATACAGTTAAGCTTACAAACGCCCAACCCGCAGGGGATGTATGAAACTTCTAACCCTTGCTCTGGTAATGTTACCAGGGTTTGAGGTTTAATGTAGTTTGCTTCCTCAACTTTGTGTTAATACTTGGTTTCCCTTTAATCAAGTTTTTTAAACCCTTCCCTTAGGGGGAGATGTTTAAAAAGCCAATGTTCATTAGAAGGCGGGCAAACTTTGGCTCAAAGAAAATGTTGGCTTATAGTCAGCGACTCTCCTTTGGCCCCAATTTCCCCAGTTCCCCATCATATTTTCCTTCTCGGGGTACTATAAGGGGTTAATTAATTAAGATTTGTAAAGGGCTTTGAGGAGTAAGGGACGAGTATTATTAGGGTCTCATGCCCCAAGCCATGGCCCCGTCCTTTCATCCCAGCCAGTGGCAGAGGCAACTCCATTCTTATGCATGCCAAGCCTCTAATCCCCTCTTGAATGTGGCAGCTTCCAAGGAAAGGACAAGAGACCTAACTAGAAACAAAAACCCACTGTAATGAGGTGCTGAGGACTGAACTTTCCAAGATTCATTCTTAACAAAGTGGTAAACTGAAAAACTTAATGGTTCTTCTGTGACTTCTGAGTCCCAATCTAAGAAGGTAAGGCTATGGGGAGGAGAAAAGGTCCCTAAATATCTGACAAGGAGAAAACAGTTTGAGTACCAATAAGTCTTTATTCATTGATTTTCCCAGGGAGAGGAGAAGGAAGGGAAGAGTCAGAATGTGTGTTATAAAATGATTAGAAAATAGGAAAGGAAGAAAGTATCTGGATACAGCAAAATCAAATCATAATATAAAAACACCCCAATGGTGGGGGTCACCAAAGCCCAAGGGGGCTTAGTCTCCTGTATTTCAGGAATGAGGGGAAGAGATCAGGGAAAGAACAGATAGGTACATACTTTCCCACCCTCCCTCCCTCCCTCCCCATAAAATTCAAGATTTCACACAAAGCTTTGGTTTCTAGCAGTAAACATGGAGTTACATTCGTCCGTCTCCTATTAAACAATCTTGTGGCCACTTTGACATAAGTTTCTTGCACCTGAATAAAAGTTCCTGAGTGACTTGAACATACATTCATATTTTCTTTCCTGGTCTCCTGACCCCACTTTGTACATGGAAAGCCCCCAATTGCTTCTCTCTACTTTAGAATTACAGATTAAGTAGGTTTGATCCATGCAAACAGTAGTGTGGTATTTGGCATGAATTGCATCAAGAGCTGGTCTTGACTCCAGAGGTTAGGAACAAGGGGCAGGGAATCCCAGCTTCTTTAGGAATTCTGCATAAGTCATTTAAGAGTTGTAGAGACACTCAAAGGATTAAATGTGTATGTAGGTTTTCTTTTGAGGAAGAAGGTAGGATAAGAGTCAGGCTTTTAGGACAGAAGATCTGACCCAAAATAGCAAACAGGGAAAGAGGAACATAAAAGATGGTTTAAGACCCCCATTTCAAGAAGAGGGCCCCCCAAACTTATGTTTCAGATCCTTTTGCCTGGTGCAGAACCTTCTGTCAAAGATGCTTTGGCTATTTTTCTCTCAATACAAAAAGAAGTTTGTAAACAATAAAACCCCAAAAGAACATGGAGAAAGACCAACACATTATATTTACACAAACTAGGCCACCTAGCAATCACCAACTCAGAGACTCAGTAAAGTCCTACAAAGCCCAGACAAATATAATAACTAGAGGGGGGCAGCATCTGGGGGAGACAAGAAACCAGGATCAGACACACACCACCCAATGCGTTCTATTGCATTTATCCCGTTTCAACACAGTGAGGTAGGTTTGCGGTGATCTCACAGCATGTAAACGAAACCCCCTTTCTTTCCTCTTTTAGCTACCTTGACACTACTCATAATTATTGCAGCAGGGCAGGACACTGGCTCTGGGCGCCACATAGAGTCCTTGCTATGGGTCTCCCTGGAAGCCAAGAGTTTTGGAAGGTTAAGGATTTTAGCCCTTTGTTCATATAGCCTTCCTAGTACAGCACAGGGTGGGATAAGGGTACTGGTCTTTGAACTCATCCTTNTATAAAGCAATGTGGGAAAGGTGAGACAAAGGTATGAGAAGAGGTTAGAGTGCTCCCCAGAGGGAAACCATCTGAGCTTGGGTCCAGGACTGTCACTACCTTCCTTGCCAGAGACCAGTTTCCCCACTTACAGATGAAGAAATAAACTAAATGATCTCTAAGTCATTTCCAAATCTAACTATATGTCATCTTCAGATTCATGTCAATTTGAAAATACTAAGATACTTAGAGTCGAGTCACTGACCCCAACTGCAGACTGCAACTTGGGGAATAGATGGCGGCCTACCATACTCTTAGAAAGAATTTTAGAAAAATCAGATATTGGCTGGGCATGGTGGTGCACACCTATAAACTCAGTGACTCAGGAGGCTAACGCAGGAGGATCACAAATTTAAAGCCAGCCTCAGTAACTTAGCAAGGTCCTAGGTAAGTTATCAATACCCTATTTCAAAACAAAAAATAAAAAAGATATAATCTGCTCAGAGCTAAGACATTTTAAACCCAATAGCAAGATTACCAGGGACCATAGGCTTCATTTATCTTTGGCAACCTGATACAAGTGACAGATTGGGAGAACATACCCCCTTATGACCCAGAAGACTACACAAGCTGGCTTCCAAGCCATACCTGTCTCCTTTGGATCTGCGTTTTTGCATGTTCTTCCCTTTTGGCCGCCTCTCACTCCCAATACAGAACACACCACCAGGGCCAGTAACACGGATGGATTCCAGGCCCTTGGCAGACTTCTTAAAGGTAAACTCCACTGCCTCGCCCTCCTTCAGGCTCCGGAAGCCCTCCATATGCAGCTTACTCTGGTAAAGGAAAACATGGTAGATGTTACCATTCATTTCCATTATTACAACAAAAAAACTCAAAAGTGCACAAACCTGTTCCTGCAAGATAGGAAAGCAAGAGTGACAGCATTCCCCCTTAAGCAACAAGAACTAAATACCAAGAATCACCATAAGTAAGAACAACAAAAATCTACATTACATTAACAAAGATTATGATGATAAGTATATGCCAAAACATTGCTTTGCAGCCAATTTAAAGTCCTAAGGGAAAAAAAAGTCTAAATGTAAGCATTTATAAGAAATCAACAAATACAAAATTGAAGAAAATAAAGGTAGCACTATAAAGCCCTTAAACATTTTGTATTCACATAATGCCTCAGTTCTTATATTACCACCAAAAGAATAAGTAACTAGAATATTGGGAACAAAATGCAAAATTAGGCAGTATTTAATATCAAAGCTTTAATGTATGCTTTATTAAAAAATGTTAAGAAGTAATAGCCAACGAGACTTAGACCACCACCCTAGCCACATTCTTCAAGTTTAGCATTACTGAAACTATAATGGGACACATTGAAAAGGGACACTATTTCTTGGTTCAATGCACCAACCAAAGACATATCACTTTAAACTGCTCACTCTGAATCTAACTCTGAGGGAACATCAGACAAACCCAAATAGAGGGATATTCTATACCAGATATACACACTTCAAATATGTCAAGATCATGAAGGAAAAAACAGCAAGAACTGTGTAATTAAATGGAATGCAAGATTCTGGATTTTCCTGGAATAGGAAAAAATTAGGATAACTGACAAAATTTGTATATGGAATATGGATAAATGTCTCAATGTCAAATTTGATTATGATCATTGCACTTAGATGATATAAGAGAATGTCCCTATTCTTAAGAAATACACATGGAAATATTTAAAGACAAAGATGCTGAATACTGCAATTTATGGTTAAAAAAATAACTATTACAGTTTGGCGCAGGGGTGCACACCATTAATCCCAGGGACTCAGGAGGCTGAGGCAGGAGGATCAAAAGTTTAAGGCCAGGCCTGGCAACTAGTAGGACCCTGTCTCAAAATTAAGAATAAAAGGGCCATAGATACAGTTATCATTGTGTGCCACCACACCTGGTCCTTCTTGACATATTTGACACAGGTCTGGCTGTTTTACCCTCATAAGATGAAGTTGTAATNAAAAAAAAAAAAAAAAAAAAAAAAAGTATAAACAAACAAACCTAAAACGGTACAAAGATAAAGAGAATGATAAAGCAAATGGGGCGAAATGTAACTAATTGATAAATCTGGGTAATGGTTATATGGGAACTTTTTGTACTATTCTTATATAATCTTTTTCTTTCCTTCTTTCTTTAACCATGGAGACATGCACAGATTTTTAAACATTAACCCAAAATTTTAAAGGTAGAATAGGACTTAGAATAAACTTACAGAATCAAAGACTATATTTTACATGTATATAAACATCAACAAGCCCTCCGTCTCCCTGGTACCTTATTTTTTTTCCTAACATGACAGTAGAGTGTATTTTTATACATAAGTGTTACTCAAAGTTGAAGGATAATGATCCAAGCAGGTCCAATGATCCAAGCATGATCCAAGCACGCAGATGAGAGGATTAAAGTTGAAAGTCACAGCGAGATCCAAGACTATATGGAGAAATCAGTAGGTGAGGAAAACAAGTCAAATTTTGCTGAAACAAATTAATTATCCACTTGGAATTAAACACCTAAATGTCAAGGAAAAATATATATAAAGAACTAGAGGGACTGATGTTGTGGCTCAGTGGTAGAGCGCTCGCCTACCATGTGTGAGGCCCTGGGTTTGATCCTCAGCACCACATAAATAAACAAAAGAAAGATATTATGTCCAACTACAACTAAAAATTTTAAAATAAATAAATAAATAAAATTTAAAACAAAAAATAAAGAAGAACTAGATAAGTATTAGTAGGTTTAATTTTTAGGAAGATTTAGCATGACACATTCGGTATATCATTGGTGTTAAAAATGGTAAATTGCCGAGCACGGTGGCGCATGCCTGTAATCCCAGCCACTAGAGAGGCTGAGACAAGAGGATTGCAGGTTCAAAGCCAGCCTCAGCAAAGGCGAGACACTAAGCAACTCAATGAGACCCTGCCTCTAAATAAAATACAAAAAATAGGGCTGGGGTTGTGGCTCAGTGGTTCAGTGCCCCTGAGTTCAATCCCTGGTGCCTGCCCCCCAAAAAAGGTAAATAACTTACTACCTAAGGCAAGAGGAACACAAGTTCAAGGTCAGCTTTAGCAACTAGTGAGATCCTGTCTCAAAATTAAGAATAAAAGGGCCATAGATACAGTTATCATTGTGTGCCACCACACCTGGTCCTTCTTGACATATTTGACACAGGTCTGGCTGTTTTACCCTCATAAGATGAAGTTGTAATGAAGACTCTTCTGAGAGGAGAGGGCATGGGGAACAGTTTAATAAAATTTGGTACAGCCACAATAATGAATACCATGCAAGTATTGCATGTATACCATGCAAGTAAGCCCTGTTGCTCATGTTGGTACATCAGATAATGCCTAGCACATTTTTGGATGAACTAAAGAACAGAGGTAGTTTTTTGTCTCTGTGTTTGTCTCCACTAGTGTGAGATGAATCATATTATTGCTAGGAGTCATGTTGGTTGTTTTGGTGGCTATTTGTTTGGTTTTCTTTGAGATGGGTTCTCACAGCTCAGGCTGGCCTTGAACTTCTGATCCTCATACTCCAACCTCCTGAATAGCTGGGACTATAAACATGTGCCCAAACACCTGGCAATAAGGAGGCAATTTTAATTATTTGACTTAAAGTGACCAGATAACAGTATTTTTTTTTAAGAGACAGAATTTTTTAATATTTACTTTTTAGTTTTCGGCGGACACAACATTTTTGTTTGGAAGTAGTGCTGAGGATCGAACCCGGGCTGCACGCATGCCAGGCGAGCGCACTACCGCTTCAGCCACATCCCCAGCCCCAGATAACAGTATTAAAAAGCAATATTTAGAACAGTTTGTATGGAATAATCCCATGAAAATATGCATGTTTCTACCAAAACTGAAAAAAAACCTGACACTTGCAAAACAAGCATTAGAAGAACCCAGAGTTCCTGACTTAAAACTCAGTTACTACCATGCCATTTATACATCAATACCACATTAGTAGAGGTGACAGTATCTCCCATGCGCTCTCCAGAAGAGTCTTCATTAAAACTTATTAGGGTAAAACAACCAGAGTGTATCAAATATGTCAAGAAGGACCAGGTGTGGTAGCACACATGGTAACTGTATCTATGGCCCTTTTATTTTTAATTTTGTGGCAGGATCTCACTAGTTGCTAAAACTGACCTTGAACTTGTGTTCCTCTTGCCTCAGCTTCCCAGTTTCTGGGATTACAGATGTATACACCCCCACATGTGGCTAACTTACTTCTACCAAGGGTACTGGTCACGAACAAACGCTTAGGAGCCATCCACATCCTGCTTTATGAAATGCTGTCCTTCCAGTTACTGGTTCTGTGACCTTTTATCAGTCACTCACATCTGAGCCTCAGATCCAGAAAATGAAAAAAACAGTGCCTTTCTTTCAACTTCATAGGCTCTAATGAAAATTATATGGAAATATCAAGTATGCAGTAAATACTTTATGTATTATTATTTGTAACTATCCCATCATAGAAATATTCCAAAGCTACAGGATTCTTGTAGCTTTTTTCCCCTGGAGAGGAATAAGGATGCTAGGGAGTGAACCCAGGGCTTCTGCACATGCTAGGCATGTGATCTACCACTGAAATACATCCCAAACACCCCCTTCACTTGTTTTTATCCTCAGGGGAACATCCAGGGATATAATGCCTCCCAACACACAGCCCCAGCTTGATGTGGACACAGGGCAAGAGCATTCAAACAGGAAATAAAAACACCTCAGTGGCCAAAGGACCTGTCCACTTCCCTGTTGCACAGAAATTTAACCTTTGATTGGACTTGTCTATCACTGAGCCAGGACAAGAGATAAGTCAGTGAATTGGAAGGTATTCAAGGAAAAATACTAGCCTTCTCTCCAGATAATTCCAGCTGTGATCCAGCAATGAGTGGTTAAAAACAAGGATTAAAAGTCTGAGATAATTCACCCTCCTTTCCATACTAATTTATAAAATGGAGCATAAACTTAATTTTATGGTGGAACCATAAGGTTTTATGCATGAAAAGTAGTTAACACTTAGCCTCCTAACACACATAAATCCTGGGTGAGTGGCAATTACCCACCTCTTCAGGCTGGTTGGGGGCAGGGTAACAGGGAGAACCAAGTGTCAAGAGACTCAAAATGAACTCACTAACCATCTATGGAAACCAGAAAAATATCTCTTCCGCAAGCTCCAGTTTACTGAATCACTTTTAGAAGCAAGGGGGTACCATACATGGGGACAGGCACTATAAGATTAAGTCCTCCTAGGTCTAGTCATCACTGGAAGACTTGAGGTCTGTTAAGAAGACTTACAAAGAGTACAAAACACCCCTGCAGGCACCTCAACCTAACCGGCTGGCCAAGATTTAAACTGGTGGTCTCCAGGGGTGGCTCCCTGCCCCCCTCCCCTGTTCCTTTCCAAAACACATAGTTTGAATTCCTCTCTTATCAGATAGGTATTCGGCGGCATGCAGCCCAACAGAGCCAGCCTCCCAGGGCCTGAATCTGAAAGGAGCCTGAAATTCTTGTACTACCCCCATTCCACCCCCAACCACACACAAAGCAAGGCCCCGCCCTCTCCCCATCCCCTCCAAAGAGAAAAGGCCTTGGGGGGAGGGGCATGGCCTGAGCTCCCCCAATAGAGCCCAGCCCCAGGAAACAAAGAGTTGACACTGGTTGGTTCTGGTGGTCAGATTCCTGGAGTTCCAAGGAGCAGATCCCCAGTATGCTCTCCCCTTCCCCCACATTCGACAGGATCAGTTCTTCCCTTCCTCTCCAGGTTGGGGTTATGGTCACAGTAGGGAAAACAGATACAGAAACACTTCTCTTCCCCAGTCAGTCTTGCCAAATGTGCCGAAGTCAAATCCAGTAGCCATCTTCCCTTCTCAGGCCTGCCCACTCCATATCTCCTAGGTCTAACTAAAAAGAGGATATCCCCACCACCACCAACAGGATGCCTTCAGTCAGATCTTTCCTGCTAGAATCTTAATTATTCATTCAGACAAATATTTTAAAGGGGAGAAGTTGAGAAAGACAGGAATCCCATCTTCCTTTCCCAATTTGTTCAAGTTAGGAAGTGGGCAGCCTGCCTGGGCGCACTGCTCAGGCTGCCTTGGTAGGTAGAGGCACTTGCAGCAAACATCTCTATTTGGTAGCAAGGTATGATTTCCCTCCACTAGTGGTACTTCCACCTTCTGCTCCCTTTTTAATACCTCATTGACTGCCTCTCCCCTCTTCCCCCACAAACATCCATCACCCCTTTCCAGGAACAGCTTCTGCCAACATGTAGAGATATGAAGCTTGGGGGTCACTCATTAAATATGAATTTTAAAAGTTTAAGGCTCTGGGCTGGGGGTATAGTTCAGTTGGTAGAGTGCTTGCCTTGCATGTATAAGGCCCTGAGTTCAATCCCTAAAAAAAAAAAAAGACACAAATCAGGTTCCTTCCAACTGGATCACTGCTGATCTTAGTCATATTGTTTCTTCCCACATAAATTGCAAGTCAGAATTTCAGGGTACTTGCTCTAGCTCATGGAGCCCAAAACAGGGGTTCTTGGCTCTCCTGCAACCCCCAGAGTCACTCCAGTTCAAAGTTATCCAGTATATGTCCCTACCCTCAGATCTAGGTTTCCAGCAGTACACGAATATTTGTTGAACAAATTAAGTTCTCTAATATCCAAAATAACTGTTATTAATTAATGCTTACCATAGGTTAAGCACTTAACCCCCATATCAAATTCATGTGGCAAGCTATGACCCCCATGTTACAGTTCACATGGAAACAGAGGGGTTAATACGCACCCTGAGAAAAGTCATAGTGAAAGGCAAGAGCTGGGCTGATTGCAAACAGCCTGTTAGCCAGCATGACCTGATATAATGCAAATCACAGATCTCATTTTAAACTCTAATAGAATAATGCCTGTAAATCCCAGCAACTTGTAAAGCCAAGGCAGAAGGATTGCAAGTTCAAGATCAGCCTCAGGAATTTTTAGAGAGACCCTGTCTGAAAAAAGGGCTTGGGATGTAGCTTAGTGGTAGAGTACATCCCTGGATTCAATACCCAGAATCACACACACAAAAAGAAGCAAAGCACATAAAAGTAATTTTAATAACTAAGCCCTGTCCTATCAGAGCTCTCCTTGAGCTTCATTTCTGGAAGTAGAGTTTTGTAGAGGTTAGAAACCCAATCAGTTCACCAAGAAACCAGTTTATTTGGAGAAGGATGGAAAAAAAGATGATCAGAACCAAAAGCTGCTACCAACACCCTGCCTTAGGGCGGCCAGGCTCACTGGCTTCTGTCGATACTTCTCCACCAGATGGTGCTATGCACCAGCATGTGCGTGAGCCTAGGCTGAGGAGACTGAAGGGTTCTGAACTGTGAACATGTGTGTGTGTAGATCTACCTCCTGAGCTCCTTATTGTGCTCATCTTGCCTTCCTCCATCCTTAAGATGAAGGATTTGCAAGGATAGGGTGCTTATTTTGAACTCACCCCACCTCCACCTTGCTTAAGGAATTCAGTGTGGAAATAAAAAGGTTCCTGGGGTTTTATGCCAAAAACCCAGTTCTTGTACACTGCTGTATAGAAGAGTCATCTCCCTTCTTGGACTTTGGTTTCCTGTCTGAATTCAGAAACTCCAACCGAAGATGCTAAAAATTACATACTATTCTTGGAAGTTTCCTCCTTCTCCCCCAACTCCTTCCACCCCTCAGACCAGTGCTACACAAAATTATTGTTCATATCTTCTGCAAGAAGGGAGGCGTGGTTGTACCCAGAGCAGTTCCTCCATAAAACATAGTAATTCCAGAGGCTTGGGAGGCTGAGACAGGAGGATCCTGAGTTCAAAGCGGGCTTCAGCAAAGGCGAGGCGTTAAGCAACTCAGTGAGACCCTGTCTCTTAAAAAAAATAAAACATGGATTCCAGTAGGGTAAGTAGGTGGTTGATTAGAAATGTTTGAGGAACAACAATGCCCCAGTAAAAGTCACTAAAAACCCCTTATGGGATGGGCAATAGTGTCACAAACCAACAAGTAGAAGCTTTCATCAAATAGATGCTCTGCTCAGGATGGTGGTATAGACTTTACATGGGACATTGTCTAGAAAGTATGTCTACTCAGAAAGAGAAGGATCCCAGAAGATTCTGCGATGCCCAAATTAACACATGGACTTCTTACCAGTGTTCTGAAAAACCAAGGTGATTTATTTTTAACCTGTCTTTTCCCATTAAAATGGAACGTAGCTGGGTGGTAGACACTTGCCTAGCAAACACAAGGCCTGAGTTCCATTCCCAGTACTGGGTTGGGGGAAAAAAAAAAAAGATGGGAAAGAATCAATTAATGACGCCACGGAACTTGTGCTCAAGACTCCTTTACTTTTTCATATTCACTCATACACTTGGACCCAGACAGCCAAGTTCCTCTTTTCAAAGAGCTTACACATTGGTTAAGAGTATAAGAGAAATGCATCAATAACTAGAAATGAAGCAAGGAATCAAAGGTGCAAAGTTAAAAAACCAGGCGGCTTTGAAAGAGCCCATGTGCCCTTTGAACCCAATAGTTCTAACCCAGACCCTGACAGAGATTGCTCTCACCAACCCTCAATTTTCTTCCAAAAAAGCAGGCCATGAGGTTTCCTTGATCAACTATGTGCTTTTCTTTTTGCTGCTCAGCCTTCTAATACAGCATTTTAGCTACCAGGGTACTTAGACACTATGGAAAAGACATTTTTTTCCTCACTTAAAGAATTTCTACAAATCTTGGTAGCTTGGGTTTTGAACCACTGGAAACATGAGTTAAGCCAGAACTCTTAAAATGGCCACAGGGATTTTAGCATTCTTGGTGAATCTCCAGGAAATAGGAAACAGTTTAGCTCTTTCTTGCTCTGTTGCTCTGCTTTCTCTTTAGAATGGTTTCTCAACTGGAGGTGATTCTACCTCCCAGGGGCTATTTGGCAATATCTGGAGACATTTTGGTTGTCACAACTGAAGGGTACAACTGGCTTCTAAGGTACAGAAGCCAGAATCTTGCTATATTTCCTATAATGAACAAATAAACCCCACAATGAGAAATTACCCTGCTCAAAATACATCAATAGTGTTGAGGTCAAGAAACCTTGATTGAAACTTGATTTAAGGGCTTGAAGTTTACCATTATTATGATTCTTACATTCCCCTAATGCCACAGATTCCAGAGATTTTCTAGATCCAATGACCTGTAGCTGATAAAAGGGGTGTCACAAAAATCTCTTTTTTGAGTAGGGGAGCCACAGATAAGCTTTTTCTCACACACATTTACTCCAAGGGTACATAATAAAGTATGTGGAAGGGAGTATAAGAATAATAGTTAAAAGGATGTTAGAAGGGCTTATAATCCCCTCTTCCTGGCAAATGCTACCTTAGGACCATTGTCCTTACCATTTCACCCTAACCCCAGGATGCCCCAAAACAACAGCTAAAGATTTCTGATCCTCTCCATTTCAGTAACTTTCCTCCCCCAGCAAACAATTTTTAGAGGTTATCCAGCAACTACAAATTTCCTCTGCCATTAGATTTCCAGAGAGGGATTTCAAATTACTAGCCTAACTTACTAAGGTGCAGTCTGTGGACCAGCCCAAACCCCAGAGGCAAAATAAAGACCAGTTATTGTCCTTTTTGACCACCATTGGGAGAGTGGAGATTAGGGGACAGATTCTTGATTCTTTATTCCAGCTCAGCTCCCTCCTGATAACTCATTCAGCTCTTGGTTCCCTGGATGTTCCAACACCTTGAAGTCCAGAGTGTCTCCAAGCTGGCCCCTGCTGTCTTCCATGATATCCAATAATTTTCCAATTGTTCTGGATCCTAAGGATAAGTCTGCTGAGGCACAGATTTCCAATTGATGAGTAAGGAAATCCAGATCAGGGAATACATTCCCTTCAGTCCCTCCCTACTAAGCAGCCTTGAGGGGAGACAAGAAAATGTTGGATCTGACTCTTTTATTTCAGCCTCCCAAAATTGGGGAAGCTGTCCAGTCTGTCCCCATACCAGGAAAGATTTTAATCTCTTTGTGATCAGATAAATGGGAGAGTGGGGGAGGCTTGCCACCCTGCTGAGGAGGGCCATTCAAAGCTGGTTCCTGTAATAAAGTGATTTAATAGATCTAAAGAGGCCAATTCCCTTCTTTCTCCCACAATTACTTCCTGTGGGTTATCATTCACATATGTAAATGAGGAGGGGGCAAAGCCACCAGCCAGATACTAGCTGTCTAATGTTGGGGGGCCGTGAAGAAAGGGGCTGCAAAAGGGTAGTTAAGCTTCCTCCTGCAGGTCCTTTTGGCAAATGTTCTAGAAGCCCAGTGACCCTATGGTACTAACAGCTAACAGTAACCCGTGGGTCCCTATTTCCCTGAATCCTCTATCTTCATAGTTTCCCCTACTCTACCTCCTCACTCATGACTGGAGACTTCTCTACTGCCTCCAACCGTCCACCCAGCATCTCCCTTCCCTACCCCTCCCCCTCCAGAATGCCATCCCTCAGGCTCCAACCCTTAATCCCCACATCCTCCTTTCCCCTCCCCCATGGCTCCTAAAGCCAACCTCCCTGAAGTAACCCCTCCCTGCCCGGCCTGGGTGTCAACCCACAGGGCCAGGGATTAGCAATTTTTTGTTTCCAAATAGTCCCAACCAAAGATGGAATGGGCACATGCAACAACTTCTTTTACTCCTAAGCTGGTGGCCCAGGATCCCTGCAATACCTCTAGGATATTATGGGAAGAGAAGCCTGGGAGGAGGGAGACCAAAGTCTTTGGCTCTTGTTTGAGGCTAGGAATGTTAGGACAGCAATCAATGGCTGTCTGGGGCCATAAATGCCAAACTGAGGAGAATAGGTCCAGAGGCCAGCCTCCCTCTACCCCCTGACCTGCGACACTGAATTTCACCCCATACTGTGCTGTCCTGCTTTAACTGAGAACTTGGGGTTGCACCGACCCAACTCCCTCCTAGCCCGTCCCAGGAATGTAAAAGCCTGGGCTCCTTAAGGTTTTCCTTCCTGGCAGGAGTTGGACAGCAAAGCCCTTAGTCCTGAACTGTAACGAATCTTCTAAAGGAGCTTTCAAGACCCCAGATGGATCCTTCAGGAATTTGTGAAACCTACCCAGGCCTCAGGGCCTGAGTTTTCCGATGACCTCTCGCATGAGGTCGGCTTTAAACAGGGGACGCGGCTGATTTCTCAGCTTTACGCCTTTGGGTCTGGTAACCAGTTCCCTTCATTCTCTCCCGCCCTCCAAGCTACATTCAGACGTTAAAGGCGCTGGGCGCCCGGCTCAGGCCCGGCATGTGCTTTCCTGGCCGGCCTGCTCGCCCTCCCCCCACCCGCAAGCACAATACAACCTTAGTTTCTGCCACATGGGGTCACCTCTCTGCCCCCTGCCCTCTTCCCAGGGGAAAGAGGTAATAGACACGTGGTAAGCCGGAGGGGTTCCCGGAAGGGGGCGGGGGTACTGATAATCAGTGCTTGCATCCCCCTCTCGCCAGGTTGTAGTAAATGGGGCCTTAGAATTGGGGTGCATGGGCAAAGATGGGGTCACACAATGAGTCCTTGATCTTCAATCCAACAGCCGAGCTTGTCCGCCCACCCACGGATATGCGCTCCTAGTTCCCCTTTTCCACAGCAAAGTTACCAGAATCAGTCTCACCTGGTGCACAAAGACGTCCACTGGGGGGTCGAGCGCGACCCCGGCGCGGGCGGTCATGGACAGGAAGCCGAACCCCATGCGCACGTTGAACCACTTACAGATGCCGGCACCGTGCAGCAACTGCGGCTCGTCTGCTGCCCGGGCCGCGTCCGCCGGCGCCTCCTCGGGCGCCTTCTCCGCCGCTTTGGTGCAGCCACCTGCAAACTGCTGGTTGGACACCGAGCCCATGGTCCTCTGCTGAGCCCGTGGCCCCGGGCCCCTAGTCGGGCGGCTGCTGGCCCCAGAGAAGTCCGCAGGCAAAAGGCAGAAATTTTCTTATATACGCCGCTAGGATGTTTTATTGGCAAATGCCAATCTTACTGACACACCCACATACAGGATTATTAGGGGGATTCATAAGTCAGGTATGAAAACACGATAAATTATGAAAACTATATTCATAGGTATTTTGAAACCCTAAAACCTATATGAAAAGAACAGACCATGGTTATAGTTGCTGCCTGACCTGTAAACACATCTGCAAAGATTTGTGCTTGTTATTTTTGTTTTGTTAAACAAAGCTTAGGGGCTGAAACGAGTATTTCTTCTGTCCAGTTTTTCTGAAAATTTGAAGTTGCTGAGTAATATGGAATTAAGGATAATCTGTTTTCTAAAAACTAATGCAAACAAAAATAGTGATACAGGACGAAAAGCAGCCACTCTAAAAGAAACCCACTGTTTTCACTAATTGTTAAATAAGTGTGATTAGCATTAAGCAAAAATGAAAAATAAAAAAAGCTTATTTTTCTATTTTCAGAAAACTATTTAGAGTTGTAATGCAGAGAGCATATACTCCTAATGAATGTAGTAAATGATTTATTTTAAATATAATAAACAATAATGACTAATAATGAAAAAGAATTTAAACTTACTAGAGAAGTCAATCCTTCATTATCAACAATCCAGTCCTCCTTTTCAGCTAATCTCTTTATTTCTACAAGAAAAACAAGCACACAGTCCTTTTCATTATAATTATCTCACTGATATTTATAAAGATAAAAATCTACAAAGGGTATGGCTTTA
>NW_026000082.1:35299502-35307015 GCF_001458135.2 Marmota marmota marmota
CCACCCCCACGCCTTTCCATCCACTGCAGGGAGAGGGGCTGAGTGGGTTGCTGGGTGGAGGCACTACCTCCAGAACTCCCCACACTCTGAGATTTCCAGACCCTCCTTGTCTCAGAATCACCATCCTAAAGTGCGTTACCGTCCCCATAATGGGGCTGGCGGAAGAACTGGAATAGGGGGTCTCCTCATTTGAAGAGGAAGCCTCGGTTTTAGGAGATAAAGAGGGTGGGCCAGGGGGTTGGCTACTGCCCTGGTCGGAGATGGACAATGGCCCGGGGCTCAGTGCACGGCCCTGGCCCTGCCCCTTCACTTCCGGTGCTCAGTTCAAACTGGACAATGCCAGCTCCGGCCAGTTCCCCTCCCCCACTGCCTCTACCCATTTAAAGGGACAGAGCCTGCTTTCGGGGGCATCCGCTTGCTCTGAGTTCAGTCTTCTCCACAAGTGTGCCGAACAACTCGCGGTTCTCACGCTGCAGCTCTGTGTGTGTGTGTGTGTGTGTGTGTGTGTGCGCGCGCGCGCGTGACCACGTGTGTATGTGACAGAGAAAGGGGGAAAGTGGGGATAGGAAAGGGGAAGATGGGGTGGGAGCCAGGGATTGTGGACAGATTTCCTTTTACTGTGGAGTTGTCTTGACGAGACAAAAACTTGAGTGTAAAGAATGAGGGCTAGAACTTTGGGAATAAAAAGGACAACGGGGACGCTTTTCTATTCAGCCTAAAAAATAAGTATCATTAACACATATCATTAGCAGTGTCCTGCTGCCAACTGAGGACTTTGAAGAATTCTCCGAGTATATTAGTCAAAACCATTTTTACTAACACAAGCTTCCCCACCAAGAGTTTTATCTTCCCCGTTAGTAGAGCCCTTAAAATATATTTGTTTCCTGTACCTCTGTTTCTAAGATTCAGAAGCAGGTGACCGAGGTCGTTTGAAGAAAAGAAAAGAAGAGCTGAGCGCTTGGGTTTCCCGTAGTCCGCCCTGAAGGGTTTTTGGGTCCCCGGGCAGGCGCGCCTAGCTTCTCTGTCCAGGGTCCTGAGGCAGCCTTGGCTCTGTCCTTGGTGCTGAACGAAGCCACGCTCTTGGCTCCCAGCCCCCTGCTTTGAGAATGCCTTCTTGTGTTCCTGGTTTCCTTAACGTCCCGATTAACACCGACATAATTCATACCTGAGACAGATGAAGAGACGTTGTTGGACACTAAAGAAAGGGAATTTTCAGTAATGCGTGATTCTGTGAAAGTGGTGTGGGTAGCTCAAGCTTCCCTTCAGAAAAATGTGTAGAACTCATGTGTCCATAAAGGGTAAGGAAAGAGTAGAGGGTTTTTTGTTTTGTTTTGTTTTTGTTTTTGTTTGTTTGTTTGGTCAAAGAAGACCAGACTAAAAAGGAAACTAATTTCTCTACTACTAATTTTAAAAAGATTTCCTTATTTATTAGCACTTTTCATAAGATCACAGGTGTTGGGGTCAGATTACCCATGTTTATTACAGCTCTGTGATCTAAGGCAACTTCCTTTTTGTGCCTCAGTTTCCTTCTCAGTCCAGTGGAGATAATGAGAATACTTCGCTCTCAGAGATTGTGAGACTGAAGTTAGATTGTACAGGGAAATCTTTCAAACTACTGTCTGCCGTATAGTTTTTTCTCCCCTCCCCCGCCCCCAATACTGGAGTTTGAACCCAGGGATACTCTACCACTGAGCTACATCTCCAAACATTTCTATTTTTATTTTGAAACAGAGTCTCACTAAGTTTTCCAGACTGACTATGAACTTGTAATCCTCCTGCATATCTGGGATTACAGACATGTGCCACCAAGCTTGTTCAGTTCTTAATAAATAAAAATTATTACTGTTAGTGTAGCTAGTGCTCACTAGCCTGTTTCTATGATCTAGAGTCTACTGGATCATTTGCTCCAGTACTGGGACCATTCAGTGTTTCTCATCTTGCCCCACATTTTTCCCTAGAATATTGCCTGGTTCACAGAAGACACCTGAAAAGAGTCTTAATGGAAAAGTGAACATTATTAAAATAGTCATATTTCTTATTCTCCTAGGTTGCCTCTTTCAATTTCATTTCCAGAAGAAATTAAGAGAATATCAGTGTCTCATTAAGTTACATATGTGGGGACAGAGGATGCTTTAACAAGGGACACACAATGCTCCCAACATAATTGATTCTTCATTCTCAATGGAGTTTGTCCATTGGGAGGCAGGACCCCTGACTAAATCTTCTTCCTCTCTTGGGTCCCCATCTCAGTAGGTGAAAAACTTATTAGGTACTTACAATGATCCAGCTATTTTACTAATCCACAAGTTTGATGGAGGAATCGGGTAATATGCATTAAGCAGTATAATGACATTTAAAAATAAATAAAAGCTTGATTCAATGGCATATAGCTATAGTCTCAGAAACTTGGGAGGCTGAGACAGGAGGATCTCAAGTTCAAGGACAGACTTAGCAACTTAGTGAGACCCTAAATAACTTAGTGAAACTCCATCCCAAAAGAAAAAATAAACAGGACTGGGATGTAGGACAGTGTAAAGCACCCCTGGGTTCAATCCCCAGTACCAAATAATAATTATTATTATTATAAGTAAAGAAGAAACAGTCCCGTCTTCCAAGAAGTAGTGGTCTAGTTAAGAAGATAAATCCTGGGGGCTGGGGATGTGGCTCAAGCGGTAGCGCGCTCGCCTGGCATGCGTGCGGCCCGGGTTTGATCCTCAGCACTACATACAAATAAAGATGTTGTGTCTGCCGAAAACAAAAAAAATAAATATTAAAAAAATTTTAAAAAAGAAGATAAATCCTAATATATTGCAAGTTTCTTGTGTACTTGTTTCTAAGGGTAATGATATCTAGGTAAAAGAGGGGGGAAAGAATTCTTTGTTATTTATTTATTTATTTAGGGTTCTGGGAATTGAACCCAGGGGTGTTCAACTACTGAGCCATATCCCCAGTCCTTTTTATTTTTTAAATTTGAGACAGGGTCTCACTAAGTTACTTAGGGCCTCACTAAATTGCTGAGATTGGCTTTGAACTTGTGATCTTCCTGCCTCAGCCTCCAAAGCCACTGGAATTATAGGCAGGTACCACCACACTTCGCAAGGGGATTCTTTACACAAGGCAAAGCTGTCTAGTATCAATACAAAGTACATCTCCTGCTTAAGGTACATTGCTAAGTTCCTTTTGTATAGGTTCATAACTCTATAAAAATAAGAGTTGGAAGAGGTCTTGGTAATGATAACAATTCACTCACCAATTAAATAGTTATTGAACATTTCCTGTGTGGCAGGCATCATTTTAAGTGTTGGGAATACATCAATAAGCAGCACAAACAAAATCCCTGTCTTCATGGAATTTACATTCTGGTAATCAAAAATAATAACACTTATTCTTTATCAATAATAAAGGCACATTTTTGTTTGTTTTAAATTATTTTTTGTTTTAGTTGTAAATGGACACAATACTTTCATTTTTATTTATTTATTTTTATGTGGTGCTAAGGATTGAACCCAGTGCCTCACATGTGCAAGGCACATTTTTCTTTTTTCTTTCTTTGAGTACTTGGATTGACCTCAGGAGAATTCTAACTCTGAACTTCATCCACAGTTCTCATTTTATTTTATTTTATTTTGAGACAGGATTTCACTTTCTTACCCAGACTGGCCTCCAACTTGCAATTCTCCTGCCTCAGCCTCCTGAGCAGATGGGATTACGGGTGTGCACCTCTCCCCACATCTGTAAAGGCACTTTTCTTGTCTCATTCAAGTATTCCAATAACCCTGAAGAGTAGGTGTTAAATTTTCACTGCATAGAAGAGGAAACTAAAGCTTAATGAATCAATATATCTTGCCAAATGTTGCTCAGCTAATCCACGGCAGAGGCAGATTTGAACCTATACTTTCTTGACTCCAAATCCCACATTATTTCCACAACTCTAGTATGTTGTTATCATTACTGGTGCTGTCCTCATTTACGAATGAGGAAAAAGGTATGTGCAGGCAAAAAACAGATGTGGAGGGCTGGGGTTGTAGCTCAGTGGTAGAGTGTTTGCCTTGAATGTGTGAGGCACTGGGTTTGATCCTCAGCACCATATAAAAGTAAAGATGTTGTGTCCATCTACAACTAAAAACAAAAATAGATGTAGAGGGTTGGGTGTGGTGGCGCATGCCTGTAATCCTAAAGACACAAGAAGCTGAAGCAGGAGGATCACAAGTGGGAGTTAGTCTGGGCAATTTAGTGAGACCCTGTCTCAAAATACAAAAATAAAAAGGGTTGCAGATTTAGCTCAGTGGTACAGTTCACCCCAATACTACAAACAAAAAAACAACTTCAGGGCTGGGGCTATAGCTCAGTGGTAGAGTATTTATCTGGCATGTGTGAGGCACTGGGTTCGATCTTCAGAACCACATAAAAATAAATAAAATAAAGATATTGTGTCCATCTCCAACTTAAAAAGAAAATTTTAAATGCTACAAAAGGGGACTATATATTAAATAAAATTAGTAAATATGAGGACTCAAGGTTTTGATTCCTTTTCTCTGAGCCATGGCTCTAGCCTGTTATTTTCATTGATTGCTTGCTCCATAGTTCCTTGGCTTCCCAGATCAAAGATCTGATCAGAGCCAAAGCAGGTCCTCTTCTGGGCAACATCCACACCCAGCTCCCATTTCAGAAGTTATTTTGAGAACTCTGTGTAGAGTCCAGAGTGGTGTTCTAAATGCAAAACTCTGGCCATCTGCTAACATGAATGATGGTGTGCATTTGAGAAAACTACTTCCCACAATATGCATTCAAAATTTCAGGTCCAGCCAGGCATGGTGCTCATGACTATAATCCCAGCTACTTGGGATGCTGAGGCAGGAGGATCTTGTTTCAGCCAGCCTCAGCAACTTACATAGACCCTGTCTCAAAATAAAAAATAATAAGGGCTTGGATGTAATAATTTGTAGAACACTCCTGGATTCACTGTCAGTACTGAAAACAAACAAAAAACAAAACAAAACATCCACAGGATGGTTGATATATCCTACCATTTTAAAACATGGCTACAGTGTAATCATTTGGAAAATGGGATAGTTTCTCTGTCTCCTATGTAGTTTGGTGAGAGGGCTCCGGGATTCATCAAGGAGGGAAGAGATGTGTGCAGCATTCCTGTTTGTTTATCTTTTCATTCATTCACTCACCTAACAAATATTTATTGGGCCCATATTAGGTCTCAGTTGGCACTGTGTGAAGCACTTGGGGATATATCACTGAACAAAACAGATATAATCCCTGTCCTCATAGAGCTTACACTCTAGAAGAGTCAGACAATGAACACGTAGTTAAGTAAAATGTGTGGCATCTATATTTCCTGCCTGTTCCTCATGAAATACATCCGGTTTTACCCTTTATATGTAAAATAAGAATTAGACTAGTTGTTAGAAAAAGGTTTCTTCCAGTTCTGAAATTTTGATGTAATGTGAATGTGTGAGTGTGTGTGTGTGTGTGTGTGTGTGTGTGAGAGAGAGAGAGAGAGAGAGAGCTCATTTCCAGTGACACTGAAAACCAGCTTGTTTTCGTGCCACCCTGTCATCTTCATCCCACTTCAGGGACAAGGGCTTCCTACATCAGGCAGGACTGTGCCCCTCTCACCTCTTAGGCCTCTTGAATTGGCAGGAGGACCAGCCAGGGGAGCCCCCTTCCTTCTTTCATCTGCTCCCCATGCCTGCCCTGCTTCACAGAGCAAGACGCCAGGCACTTGCTTTCACCAATAATGGCTTCATTAGATTGAAAGGAGACGAGAGTGACCTCAATGAAATAGACTTCCTGACCCCAGCTGACCTCTGACCCTCACCCTGACAGCCTCTAAATCTTTTCCTTCTGACACAACCCCCACAAGGTATAGACAGGAAGAGAAAATGATGAGTGTGCGATAGTGCACTGTCCAGCCACTGTAACTCTCCAGGTGTCCTCCTGACAGCCCACTGTAATTTCCCTCATGGCTCCTGATCCTTTCCGTGATCATCACCATGACTCTAAGTCTGGACTGTGGGTCACAACCCATCCAGCTGTCATTCACCTGGTGTCCATTTGTTTGTATCCAGTGGTTATCATGTACCATGGAGGCAGAAGGCAGGGTGTCTAGCCAAGTGCTGTCATTTCCCAAATGCTACTTTTGCCTTGGTTTTTAACCCACTTTCCCCTGATTCTGAAGTTAGCATTTATTGCATGATGATTATATACTGACCGTACACTAAAAGCTGTGTGTATTGTCTCTTTTGACCCTCAACCATTTTAATATGATTGACATTTTCCTGGAGATGAAACTGAGACTTAATGAAG
Organism: Marmota marmota marmota; assembly: GCF_001458135.2. NCBI lineage: Eukaryota > Metazoa > Chordata > Mammalia > Rodentia > Sciuridae > Marmota > Marmota marmota. The sequence goes on from NW_026000082.1 coordinate 35,305,824, forward strand.
TTAAATGACTTGCCTCAACTTAAATCACAAAGGGTGGATCCCAGGTCTAGCTCACTCCAATAAAAAAAAAATTCTTCTTCTTTACTGGAAAAAAAAAAGTTAAGGTAATTAATGCATAGGAATAAAAAAATCAATTAGTATTGAGAGAATTATAATGAAAAACAACAGTCCCCTAGATACCCCACCCCCTCCTCTCCCTTGAGGCTGTCTCTCTTTGAACCACTTCTTCCAGAGGATATTTCCATATCTCTGAATAATATGCATACATGTCTATTCCTTGATTTATCAATTTTAGATATTATCTATTGATTTCCTGTTATGATAAATGATAACTGACCCTCTTACCTCCCAAGTACAGTTAAATCGCCATTTCCAACTAAATTGATCACCCATGTTTACTTTGTCATGGTCATAGAAATGTTCACTGTGTTGCCAAGTAGTAGAGTATGATGAAATTTCTCTTCTTATACTACATTTTAATTTCCCGGGTTTAATTTCCCTCAAACTGCTTTTTTTCTCTTCCTTACACTGTGAGTCACTGAAATATCCTCAATTATTTTCAAAGTCTTCATGATATTATCCTTTCCACTAAGTCTTCATTTTTCCTGGGGCTTCTTTCCTGAACCACACCATCCTGGTTCCTCTCCAGGCTTGTATTCCAGTGGTGATTTGGGGCTTCTTTTCTGGATAACATGGTTTCTTGGTTCATAGATAAGGGGCACATTCTCAAGTACTGCTCAAGAGAGTATGCATGGGATTGAAGGTCCTAAACCTTACACATCTGAGATTTTTTTTTTTACCCTTACTTTTTTTTTTTTTTTTTGGTACCAGAGATTGAACTCAGGGGCACTCGACCACTGAGCCACATCCCCAGCCCTCTTTTGTATTTTATTTAGACACAGGGTCTCGCTGAGTTGCTTAGCTCCTTGCTTTTGCTGAGGCTGGCTTTGAACTCGCGATCCTTCTGTCTCAGCCTCCTGAGCCATTGAGATTACAGGCATGTGCCACTGCGCCTGGTTTATCCTTACTTTTTTTTTTTTTAATTCAGTTGTCAGTGGACCTTTATTTTATTTATATGTGGTGCCAAGAATCAAACTCAGGGCCTCACACATCCAGGCAAGCACTTTACCACTGAGTTATACCCCCAGCCCTACCCTTACTTTTTTTTTTTTTTTTTTTTTTTTTTTTTTTT
>NW_026000082.1:35307952-35360579 GCF_001458135.2 Marmota marmota marmota
CCCCTTTCTTTTTTTTTTTTTTTTTTTTTTTGCGGTGCTGAGGATTGAACCCAGGGCCTGTGCGTGCGAGGCAAGCACTCTACCAACTGAGCTATATCCCCAGCCCAACCCTTACTTTTTTTTTAATATTTATTTTTTTGTTATTGGTGGACACAATATCTCTATTTTATATTCATGTGGTGCTGAGGATCAAACCCAGTGCTTCACGCATGTTAGGCGAGCGCTCTATTTCTGAGCCACAACTCCAGCCCCCCACCCCAACTCTTACTTTTTGAAGGTTCCAAAGTTATGCTCTTAATCATTCTGCTTTGCAGACCTTCCTGAGATAAAGAAAGACACTCTATTTGCTTAGAGGACATTGGTTATTAGAGGTGTTTTTTCTAGATTTTAAAATCCTAAACTGAGGAAGATGGATCACAAGTTCAAGTTACTATCACATGATGATAACTAGCAGGGCACTGACTGTAATCCCAGCTACTCAGGAGACTGAGGTAGGAAGATCACACAAGTTTGAGGCCAGCCTAGGCAATTTATGAGACCATATCTCAAAATTAAAAAAAAAAAAAAAAAGGTTGGATGTGTAATTCAGTGCCCTTGAATTCAATTTCCTATATCAATCAATCAATCAATCCTCACATCAAATTTATAAGCTAGCAGTGGTTATATTCTCATTTTATAGATGAAAGTAAGACCCAAAAAGCTTATAAAAAGTAGCTTACTCAAAGTCACAGAGTGATAGGTTTCAAGCCCTGGTACTTAGACTTTGGGATCAGCTTTTAGAGTCAACACTTTATACTTTCATCAGCAGAGGCTCAGGCATTAGTATTTCAGGTCTTGTCTTCCGTCCACCCCTTTTTGTATATGTGGAAACATGACCTACCAGCAACTTGCTCAAGAATTAGAAACTCAAAACCAGCTTTCTGGCTTACTGGTGTGTGTGTGTGTGTGTGTGTGTGTGTGTGTGTGTATTGAACCCAGGTCTTTGCACACACTAGGCAAGCACTCACTGAGCCACATTCCCAACCTTTTTTATTTTTTATTTAGAGACAGGGTCTCACTGAGTTGCTCAGGGCCTCACTAAATTATTAAAGCTGGCTTTGAGCTTTCACTCTTCCTGCCTCAGCTTCCTGAGCCACTGGGTATAGGTGTGCCCCACCGTGCGCAGCACTTCTTTTCTTTCCTTCTCTTTTTCTTTCTTTTCTTTTTGTGGAGCTAGTGACTGAACCCAGGGTTTTGCACATGCTAGGCAAGTTCTCTACTATTGAACTGCATCCCCAGCCCCCTTCCCCCAGCATGCTTCTTTCAATCAGGGAACGTGGTTTCAAACTCATATTCCTCCCCTCGCTGTTAGGTATAGGAGAAAACTAGTAGAGAAGAGGCTTGTGACAGGACAGAAGCATCAAACTGTGGCTGGCCAGATGAATAACAGAGGCATGTGTAAGGTGCTTTGGAAACACTGAAAGCTCACACATGCTGTAAGTTTTGAAGAACTTCACAGACCTGCTGTCGTGGCAATGCACACCTGTAATCCCAGTGGCTGAGGAAGGTGGATCACAAATTCAAGACCAGCCTGGGCAACTTAGAGAGACCCTGTCTTAAAATAAAATAAAAAGTGCTGGAGATGTAACTCAGTGGTGGAGTACTTGCCTAGCATGAACAAGGCCCTAAATTCAATCCCTAGGACACACGGACACACACACACACACACACACACAGGCTTTACAGAAGAGATGGCATTGGGTCAGACCTGTATAGGTTTTTTTTCTTTTTTATTGGTCTTTATTGGATTTTGAAGGCTAGGGAGGGCAAGGTGTCCTAGAAGAAAGGAACAGCAGAAATGAAAGCAAAGAAGCTTAAAAGGCAACAGCTTGTTTGAGGAACAACCTCAAAGTTTGGTCCCACATGGGAAGTCCTCCATGTCCCTGGGGAGACACATATAGAGCCCTGTATTCATCCATTCAGTCTTCAATGACACATCCCTCCAACATTTTGTCAGTAATAGTGATAGAATGGTATGGTGAAAACATTCTGGGTCTTTTTAAAAAATATATTTATTTATTTTTTTAGTTGTAATTGGACACAATACCTTTATTTTATTTATTTATTTTTAATTTTAATTTTTTTACACAATATCTTTATTTTATTTTTATGTGGTACTGAAGATCAAACCCAGTGCCTCATACAAGCTAGGCGAATGCTCTACCTCTGAGCCACAACCCCAGCCCTTATTTATTTATTTTTATGTGGTGCTGAAGATCGAACCGGGGTCCCGCCCATGCTAGGGGAGCACTCTGCTGCTGAGCCACAATCCCAGCCCTTGTTTTTTTTATTCAGAATAGAACCTAGGGGTATGTAACCACTGAGCCACACCCTAGCCTTTTGTATTTTTATTTTTTAATTTTGATTTTTTTTGGGGGGTGCAGGGATTGAACTCAGGGGCACTCGACCACTGAGCCACATCCCGAGCCCTCCCTAAATTGTTAAGACTGGCTTTGAATCCATGACCCTTCTGCCTCAGCCTCTTGAGCCACTGGGATTACAGGTATGCGCCACCATGCCTGGCAAGTTTTGGGTTCTGATCCCTAACTCCCACATGACCTTGAACAAACCTCTCCTTTCCTGGACCTCACCTTCCCCTCTATCAAATAGCAGGATGGATTTCTGATCTCAGAACCTACTGCTCAGTGCCTTTGTGATGTTTACAGATCAAGATCATAACTTATATCAAAGTACCCCAATTCCTTTCCTGGAGACTAAGAGGGAAAAATAATGTCTGTTAATTTGCATGTGCTGGACATAGCCCCCTCCAACTATCCTACGATGGAGGCATTATGCTCCACGCTTAACAGAATAGAAAAATGAAATTCAGAGTGTTTGGGTATCTTTGTCAAATTCCTCTATCAAGTAACTGCACGAATGTGCATGCACACACACAAACACACATAAATAACAGGGGTTGACATGTATGCTTACTATTACAATTATGGCGATTACTGTGGCAATTATTGTCCTCATCTTCAAAATGAAGAAACAGAGGCTCAGAGATTAAACAACTTTCCAGGGTAACACTGACAAGAAGCAATCCACTCAGGTCTACCCAATAGTGCAACTTTTTCTCCTAACCACTCATTTCTGTGATAACAGGAGAGAACACCAAAAGCCGCACAAGTCCTCCTGGAATCAAGGCCTCCAAATGACAGAGGATTGTCCCCTTCCTCTTCTTACCTCTGAGCCTCTCTGGTTTGCCCAGGGTGGAGGAAGAACAATAGAAAGAGACATGAAGCTGTCCATTCTCCTCTCTGGCCTGGATTCTGAGCACCCTGAGGTTCTGAAGAGATGCCCCGCTCCTGTTCTGTTAAAGCAGGGGGTATGGAGTGAAGACACAACATCCTGGGTTTCAAAACTCTCTGAGGCAAAAGGAGCCTTGCAGACCATTTGACTCCTCTCATACCCCAAGCTTGACATCAGTTATTTTCTAGGTCAGTTTGCAAACTTCTAGCAGCAGGGAACTAGTTTACTCCTTCTGGATGTCCTGCCCAACAGCCATCCTGGGATTGTTAGAATCTGATCTCTGCAGACTCTTCCCACTATGGTCCTTAATACAAGTCCCTCTCACTTCTGCAAAGACTCTGGGGTCACGCTTTCTGTTCAAACCTCAGTCTTACCCTTCCCCAGTTGTGTGATCTCAGACAATTTTTCAAGAGGCTCAATGCCTCAGTTTTGATGAAATTCCCACTGATCTTCTGTAGATTAGCCCAGAGCCAGATAGCCCTAACTCCACCCCCAGTGATCCACAGCCCCTTTCTGTTGGGTATGTACTGCTTTTTGCAATACTTTTCCAAAAGTGCAGCATTTCCCCCCTGTTCTTTCTCTCTCTAGACCTTAGAAACAGAGATGTTGGAAAAAGAGCAAAGCTAGGTTGTCTCTGCCCCAATGCCAGCCTTACTTCCTACCTTATGCTCCTCAATCTTCCTGTTAATTCAGTTACAAGTAATAATGTTCCCGGGCCTTGGATACAGTTGGTTCTTCCTAATATTTTCCCATCATTACCCTTCTGCCTGACACTAGGGATTGAACTCAGGGCTGAGCTACAGCCCCAGCCCTTTTTATTTTGAGACAGGCTCTCATTAAGTTGCTGAGGCTGGCCTTAAACTTGCAATCCTCCTGCCTCAGCTTTCTGAGTCACTGGAGTTATGGGTGAGCCCCACTGCAGGGTTTTGTTTCCCTACTTTCAATTTGCTGATGACTATTTATTCTTTAGACTTCAATGAAGATGTTGCTTTGTCCTCTCCAGGGATCATTTTGGGCCCTCCATCCCCATTCACCTAGCCAACACCCCTTCCAGGTGTTCCAGTAGCCTACAATTCCATGACAGAGCACTTGCCCTGTTATATATGCTTATTTGTTTTTCTCTCCCACTGGTTACTAGGATGTCAACTCCCTAAACCAGGATCTACATCTATTTTGTTCATAGTGTCCAGCACACAGCTGTTTGTTGAATGAATAAATAAATACATGACTTGCCGGAGATTCCACAGTTAATAATGTCTCAAATTATACTCTAAACTGGACACGGTGGCACATATCTGTAATCCCAGCGGCTGGGGAGGCTGAGGCAGGAGGATCTCTAGTTCAAAGCCAGCCTCAGCAATGGCAAGGCGCTAAGCAACTTAGTGAGACCTTATCTCTAAATAAAATACAAAATAGGGCTGGGGATGTGGCTCAGTGATCCAGTGCCCCTGAGTTCAATCCCTGATACCAAAAAAAAAAGAAAGAAAAAAATTGTAATGTATTTATACCTAGTGAAAGAAAAAAATTAAAAGATCTTAGTAGGACTACCCTTACAAAGCCAATCTATGCAGTATCCAAACTATCACATTATTCTAATTATTAAAAGCTTGAAAGCATCATTGACTAAATCAATATCTCCAAACTTCCCCATGCCTTATCCAATCTTGTCATTTTTCATTTTTTTTTTTTATTCACCATTCACCAATTCCCTTTATCACCCTTGTCAGGANAAAAAAAAAAAAAAAAAAAAAAGAAAAGAAAAGAAAAAAATTTAGAATCTAGACTTTATTTCCCCATCCAAGAATTTTTTTCCCTAATTTTAATAATGTATTTTGCATAACACAATATATCCAACATATCATTTCAACATGTATTCAACATATATTAATAAAATATTTTTACATTCTTTGTTGTACAAAATTCTTTGTTATGGCTTTTATTGGTGCATTATAATTATAAATAAAAGTGGGATTCATTGTGACATTTGCACATGCACATAACAATTTGATCAATCTCATTTCCCAGAACCTCCTGCTCTTTCCCTCCCCTCCTCCCTCCCCCTGACCCCTTTCCACTACTTCTACTGGTCTCTCCTATTATTTCTTTTTAAATTAATGCATTATAATTATACATAAAAGTGGGATTCATTCATGTAATATTGTACATGAACATAGCATAATTTGCTCAGTTTTGTTCCCATCCAAGAATTCTTTCTTTTTCTTTTTCTTTTTTTTTTTTTTTAAACAGAGTCTCTCTGAATTACAGAGGCTGGCTCAAACTTGCAATTCTCCTGCCTCAGCCTCTCAAGTAGCTAGGACTATGTGCATGTGCCACAATGCCCAGTTCCAAGAATTCTTTTTACATCTTCTGAATTTAACCTAATTAGTGCCCTGAACCCCTACTATCAGCCCTATCCTCACTTAATTTCTTAGAATCTTAGATTTGTTAGCTGCAAGGGACCTCAGAGCTATCTGATTCAATCGCTTTGTGTTTTTTTTTTTTTTAGAGAGAGAGAGAGAGAGAGAGAGAGAGAGAGAGGATTTTAATATTTATTTTTTAGTTTTCGGTGGACACAACATCTTTGTTTGTATGTGGTGCTGAGGATCAAACCCGGGCCGCACGCATGCCAGGCGAACGTGCTACCGCTTCAGCCATATCCCCAGCCCAATCGCTTTGTTTTATAGACAAGAAAACTCAGAATCATAGGGTTAAACAATAGTACCATCCTTCCTGACTACTACCTTTGGTGCTTTTTCTATGGGTTCCCCACTGAGTTCATGCACTCCCAGGGCTTTGTCTTGCAAGAGTGAGGGTAGTAGTAAACAGTCCCAAGTCCCTGCTTCTGTGCTCCCTAGCTACCCAGGCACCCAAAGGTCTATTCGTGGGACTGTTCCTGAGGACAGGCTCGAGAGGGGTTAGGTGTGTGTGCAGGAGTGCCCCTGTGTGTGTGTGTGTGTGTGTGTGTGTGTGTGCAGGATCCTGCGGAGCCAATGACACGGACATGAAAACCAGGCTGCAGCACATCCCCACCCTTGTGGGGTCCCTGGAGGCTCCCATGGTGGCAACGCCACTCCTTCTGTCCCTGAAGCTGACCTTTGGGGCCAGAGATCAATAACCTGGACTTTGGCTTCAGTCCCCTTTTGCCTCTCAGTGACCACAGGCTGCTTAGAAGAGCTAGCAGGACTCAGGGTCATTAAGTAACTGTCACTCTTCCTCAGCTCCACTTGGGGGCATGGCTGGGGGAGGGGCCAGGGATGGGAACCATATGGAGAGACACAGGTGTGGTCTGTTCTCCAGTTCTCACTGCAGAAGGAGTGACCTCCATCTCCCCTTGACCCCCTCCCCCGCCCACTTCTCCTTTTGACTAAGGAGATTTCTTCCTGTCCTCTCCAACCCCCTATTGCTGAGACCTGACTCCCCACGGGGGCTCCTATGTTCCTCACCCCACATTACTCAGCCCAACCCCCTTGCTCTCCCCTTCCACTGTGCCCATGCTGCATACACTGGGGGTATTTTACTCCTTTTCAGTCTAGGCAAGAGCTGGGAATTCCTCATTCATCCTTTTCTAGATATTTCCCTGCATGGATCTGCACGGTTCCCACTCTGCCAACATATTTTTTTTTTTTTTGCAGTACTAGGGATTAAACCCAGAGGTGCTTTATCACTGAGCTATGACCCAGCCCTTTTTATTTTATTTGGAGATAGGTTCTCACTAAGTTTCAGAGGCGGGCCTTGAATTTTCGATCTTTCTGCCTCAGCCTCCCCAGTTGCTGGGATTACTGGTGTGAGCCACTGTGACGGCTTCTGCTGTCCTTTTAGCAGGTCCTTATTTCAGAAGCACAATCACCTGCCTCCCACCCCAAGCAACATCCTGTGTCCCTGCCCACCATTCCTTCTCCACATCCACCCCAATGCCCTAGCCAATCACTTCTGATTGATTGATTGATTAGGGAGGAGGGGGAATGGGGATCAATGCAGGAATCTGATCCTATTCTTATTCAAAGTTAAAGGTCCAGGAGAAGGTATTAATTGTGGAAAGGAGAGGGCAGTAGTCACAGTGCTTGGGCTGACACGGTGTGCAACGTGAGGAGGATGGGTATAGAAGTCAGACTCTAGGGAGTAGGGATGGATGCTCTGAAGTTTGTGAGCTGAGAGAGGTAAGAAGGACTGGGGCTGTGGCTCAGTGGCAGAGCACTTGCCCAGCGTGTGTGGGAGGCACTGGGTTCAATTCTCATAAAAATAAATAAAATAAGGATCCATTGACAACTTAAAAAATACTTTAAAAAGAAGGCACAGTCAGCAATCTTCACATGAGGTAGAGATTCCCAAGAGTGCCTTGAAAATAGAAAATTTACCACCCCATCCATCATTCTCCCCATTCTCACTGATATTTCAGCGTTCAGCAGGGGGCGCTCATTCTCCACAGGACCCCTTTCCCCATCTACCCTAACCAAGTTCCTTTGTTCATTCATTCATTTGAAAATATCGTGTGGGTTCCACTGTGTGCCAGGCACTGTGCACCTAATATTATGCCTTGGAATGGAAAAATACAAGCATGAAAATAGACACACAAAGTTCCAGACCTCGTGTTTTTGGCAGAGTAGGATTACAGTGAATGAATAATTGTAGTCATTTAGTTGAAGGGCAAGGGGATCAGACAAAGACTTCCTAGGAAACTGACTTTTAAACTAAGACTTACCAGATGCCTAAAGCTTAGCCAGGTGAAAAGGTGGGAAAGAGGACTCTGGCTTGTGTGTAGAAGGGATGGGAGTTCAGACAGAGGGAATAGTTTTCAAAGACCCTGAGGCAGGAAAGATCAGGGCCCCTTTAGAGGGAGGGAAAGAATCCTGGTAAGGCTGGATTCAGCTTTGGTCAGAGGTTTAACCCTTTCTTCTGCAGAACCCTCAAGCATACACATCCACAGTTGGGGCCTTCAACTTTCTAAGGCTCAATTTTCCTGACAATTGCTATTACTTACTTACTTATTTTTCTCAGAGAAGGGAAAGAGAGAAAGAGAGCATATCTCTGGGGGCTTTCTGGAGTAATGGAGTTCAAAACTTTTCTTCCAGAAGTGAGGGGGCGTGGGTCAAAGGTAGATTTAGCTTAGACTTCAGGTCACCTCCCTGGGAGGAGTGAAGTACACAAATGAGATGTTTTGATCACAGCTGGAAATTTGAAAGGCAATATAGCCAGGAGTTAATCTGTTAAAAAGCAGTATAGAGGTGTTCAGGCAATTAATTAACATAAATATATAATGTGTGTGGCATTTTCCAGCATTTATTTATTTTTTAGCTTTTAATATTTATGACTTATCATGACTGCTTTTATTCTTCTAAATAAACATTCACTTGGGGTACGTATTTTATATTTATGATCTTGCATTCTGTTTCTTAAAGAGGATCCCAAAATTGTAAAAGCTCTTAATCCAATAAAACCCAGATTTCTGAGTGTGAGTCCAGAGCCCTGTGTATCCACTGCAAACCTTACTTGGCCCCTGGACACTTCTTCTCCCAAGGATCAATCTCCCCTAGTCCTGTGGTCCACACCATTGGATGAGTGTGATCTATGGGTAATGAGGGTGTGGAGGGGCTTTTTGGTTTTCATAGAGAAGCATGTTGAGGGTTGAGGGGTAGAGATTATTAGAGCTGCCTCTCCCTACCCTGTCTTGAGCTGGGCCCCTAGAAGAGAAGCCATCTCAAAGTATCCAAGTTTGTGTGTATGTGTGTGTGTGTGTGTGTGTATGTGTGTATGTTGCTAGGGGTGGAACCCAAGGCATCATGCATGTTAAGTACACCTTCTACCACTGAGCTAGCCTCAAGCTCTAAATTTTTTTTTTAGAAGTTGGTGGACCTTTATTTTATTCATTTATTTATACGTGGTGCTGAGACTCGAACCCAGTGCCTCACACATGCTAAGCAAGTGCTCTACCACTGAGCCACAACCCCAGCCCCTTTAAACTTTAAATCTTGAAATAATTTCAATTTATAGAAAAGTTATAAGAATAATAAAAGAATTCCTGTATACCTTTCTCCCAAACTGTCCAAACATTAAAAATTTCCTTCATTTGCTTTTTCTTTTTCTGAGGAAATAAACATATTTACTCAACTGTTTCATAGTAAGTTGTGGACATGATGACTCTTTACCCCTAAATACTGCAGAATATGTTTCCTAAAAAAAGAAGGCCATTCTTAGCTAAGCACGGTGGCACGGACCTGTAGTTCCAGCTACTTGGGAAGGTGAATAGGAAGTATCCTTGAGCCCATGAGTTGCAGGCCAGTTGGGCAACATAGAGACCTCATTTCAAAGATTAAAAAAAAAAAAAGGACATTCTCAAACATAATTGCATACAAATGTCGAAACCAGGATAATATACAATCTACAGTTCTTCCTCAAATGTTTCCAATTGTCCTTCTGAAGTTCTAGCAATATCCTTTGTTGTCCAAAATCAATTAAGGATTTCTCATTCCATTACAACTTCATATTTCCATCTCCTTAATCTGGAACAGTTTCCTGGTTTTTGTCTTTTATGACCTTGAGTTTTAAAAAATAATAGGCTGGTTATTTTGTAAAACGGCCTTCAATTTGGACTTGTCTAATGTTTCCTCATAATTGGATTCAAATTATGCATTTTTGGCAGAAATACCACGGAAATGATGTATCTTTCTCAGGACATCATATCAGGAGGTGCATGATGTCAGTTTGTTCCATTATAGATGATATTGAGCTTGGGTCACTTGGTTGAGGTGGTGGCTGTCAGCTTTCTATGGTGTAAAGTTACAGTTTTCCCCTTTGTAATTAATGAGAATCTTACAGGGACATTCACTGAGATTATGAAAATATCTTGTTTCTTTTTTTTTAGGGGGGCAGGGTACCGGTATTGAACTCAGGACCACATAACCACTAAGCCACATCCCCAGCCCTATTTTGTATTTTATTTAGAGACAGGGTCTTACTGAGTTGCTTAGCGCCTCGCTTTTTTGCTGAGGCTGGCTTTGAACTCGCGATTCTCCTGCCTCAGCTTCAAGAGTCACTGGGATTACAGGTGTACGCTACTGTACCTGGTCAATATCTTGTTTCTTACCAAACTTTCAACAACTAGTTTGAATGTCCACATTTAATTCTTCTCTGAATCTATTATTGTTATTATTGGTGCTGGGGATTGAACCCAGGGCCTAACACATGCTAAGCCCATGCTCTACCACTGAGCTACACCCCCAGTCCCTCAATTTTGCCAAATGGAGATTTCTTGTGTGAGTTTGTGTGTGTGTGTGTGTGTGTGCATTTGTTACTGGGGTTGATCCCAGGAGTGCTGTACCACTGAGCTACATCCTCAGCCCTTTGTATTTCTGAAACAGGTTCGTCTTAAGTTGCTGTGGCTGTTCTTGAATTTGCAATCCTCTTGCCTCAGTATCCTGAGATTAAAGGCAAGTGCCATCATGCCCCACCCAAATGCTGATTTTCTTTTCTTTTTACTTTTTTTCAGAAATGGAGTCTTGCTCTGTTGTCCAGGCTGGCCTTGAACTCCTGGGCTCAAGTGGTTCTCCTGCCTCAGCCTCCCCAATAACTTGGACTACAGGTCCAAGCAGGCACCAGTTCGGTGATTTTCTAATTATATCTTCCCTCTACATTTATTAGAAGTAGAGTTCTCCCATACCTCTCCCATTGATTATTTGAGAATGGACTCATTAATTCCTTTTTTCCAGTGGATGATCATCTATGGCTATCATTATTTACTTTGATCCTTAAATTCTCCCAGATCTGGTCAGTGAGAACCCTTCAAACTGGTTTCTGGTCCTTGTGACATATCCCCATCTTTCTTTGAACACTCTCTGGCTTTCTGGCACATCAAGCTGTTGCAGGCTTACTTATATTCCCCTAGCTCAGATTGAGATCAGTCATCTCTTTCAGGAGCCATGTGTTTTATAAACTGAAAGCAATATAGGAGCTATGTTCCTATTAGCCTAGTACTTTAAGTTTGTAGAATTCACTCATATTCCTTTAAAAGCCTTTGATGTGGGGCTGGGGATACAGCTCAGTTGGTAGAGTTCTTGCCTCTCATGTACAAGGCCCTGGGTTCAGTCCTCAGCACCACAAAAAAAAAAAAAAAATCCTTCTCTGTGAGAAAGGGTTGACCTTGAACTTCAAATCTGCTTCCTGGCTTGTAATAATATATAATAATAATATATAATAGTATAGGTAATATAATATAGGGGCAATAATACCTGTCTCCTGGAGCTGTGAGGATGCACACGGCAGGAAGACATGGATCTTTGCTTTTTGGCTTCTTTATCCACAGCACCTAGAATAGGACCTGGAGAGCAGTCGGAGCTCCATAACACTTGCTAAAGGAAAGAATGACATGAGATGACAGTTGTAAGGCATTAGCATTGTGCCTGGCGCGCAGCCAGCCTGTAGTCAGAGATGGACACCTACTGGACATGACCTGTTTCATGAACTGTTATTATATTTATTTTTATGTGGTCCTGAGGATTGAATCCAGTGCCTCACGTGTGCTAGGCAAGCGTTCTACCACTAAGCCACAACCCCAGCCCCAGAGTCACTGTTGATGCCTTAGCTAGAAGCCTCTGCCCCTTTTAGGGGATGGAAACAAAGAGGTGACCTGGACTAGGTGTGCAGACGGAAAATCGAGAAAAAGAGAGTTAGCTGAAGCTTGAAATCAAACAGAGACCCTGGAAGGAGGTCTATGGGGGGAATTTAAGAGGCAGGGGCTGAAGCTGACTTCTGGGAGATGGGTAGAAGGTCTGCGCAGACTCAGATACACTGGAGGTGACTGCAGTTTGAAAGGCCATGTGAAACTTCCAGTCTAATAGGAGACAAAGAGTCCACCCTGTGGGGACCCATCTTAAGGGGGAACAGGACTCAGCCATCAGGGAACCTCAGTCAGATGGTAGACATGCTGCTTGCTTTTGGAGAATCTGATCTCTAGCTTCTTAACACTAGCCCTGTCCCCTGCTCCTCCTTCTGCTCACAGATCCCCTCCAAACCTGGTGAGCCCTTCAGGCCCCGGATTTGTACCCCTCTGTGCAGGAGGCCTTACAACTTTGAACCAAGCTATGTTTGTTAGAAACGTCTGGGTATTTCCTGGAAACAGTGGGGTGGTAAGTCAGCTTCTAAGTGGCCACCGGGCTCTCCTCAGAGGTTATTTTGGAAAGTGACACCTTCCCTTTGCCCACCGCAACCCCTCAACGCTTCACCACCTCAGTAGCACCCACAGTTGCTATGACAGCTAAGTCAAGGGAAACCACAGGACCAGCAGTTGAGCCAGTCTGCTCAGAAGGAGCTGGGGGTAGATTGTGTTGGGGAACAAGGTCCCTGCCTGACAGGAGGGCACAGAGTAAGGGTACAGGTCCTAGAGCAACCACACTGCCACAGAATCTTTGGCTTAGACTCTCTCCTTAGGGACACTGAGGGTCAATTTCCCTCTTCCTTGTACTCATTTTAAGGTATGGAAACTATGAAATTAAAGACTCCTAGAGCACACTGGTGACAGAATGAGGCTAAAACCCAGATGTCCCTGATCTGTCCTGTGTCCTCTTTCCACAATTCCAGTTATTCACAAAATCCAGAATTTCTCAAGATGTTTCCAGAGACTTCATGAAGTGTCCTTGAGAACACAATCAAGACTTGTAATGTATTTTTTCTTTTAAAATTTTTGGAGGGCTGGGGATGTGGCTTAAGCGGTAGCGCGCTCGCCTGGCATGCGTGCGGCTCAGGTTCGATCCTCAACACCACATACAAACAAAGATGTTGTGTCTGCTGAAAACTAAAAAATAAATATTAAAATTTCTCTCTCTCTCTTTCTCCTTAAAAAATATTTTAAAAAAATAAAAAATAACTTAAAAAATAAAATTTTTGGAAAATTATGTGCATCTATAGTTAGTCTTGCTATTCCATAATTAGTGCCTTTAGTAAATGGTATGACATACCTGAGTGTATGACCCAACTGTAATGGCTGAAATCCGTCACCACATTCTCTGTGGGGCCACACTTCCCACTGGCTGTTCCCAGGCAGGGATACAAACAAAGGCAATTTTGGGTTGAGGATTCCATTGATTTTGATGAAATTAACTTTCTTTCTTTTTCCTGTACCAGCCGCACTTAACCGTTAAACCACATCCCCAGCCCTTTATACTTTTTGCTTTGAAACAGGGTCTTGCTAGGTTGCTTAGGGCATCACTTAGTTGCCAAGGCTGGCCTTATACTTGCAATTCTCCTGCTTCAGCCTCTGTAGCGACTGGGATTACAGGCGTGAGAGTCTAGGTCAGGCTGGGCAAGGTGGCACGTGCCTATAATCCCAGGTCAGCTGGGCAATTTATCAAGACCCTGTCTCAAAATAGAAAAATAAAAAGGGCTGGGGAAGTAGCTCAGTGGTAAAGTGCTCTGCGTTCAATTCCTGGTAAAAACAAAAAAGATTTGCACTAGGTCTAAGACTTTTCCTACCCAAACTTCAAGCTCCCCATCTTGCCCTCACTATGCTCTGAGGTGATCTCCCTTGCACCATGGCTGACCACCAAGACCTCCTTCCAGCTCCTTGGTCATTTTTCCTCCAAGCATTTCTTTTAATATATCTCTCCTGCACCTAATCCTCTCTGGACATTTGCTTCTTGGAGGACCTGGCCTATCACATCAAGAATTACTACAGGGTAGCAAGGCACACCTGTAATCCCAGCAACTCAGAAGCTGAGGCAGGAGGATTGCAAGTTTAAGGCCAGTCTCAGCAATGTAGCAAGGCCCTAAGCAACTTAGTAAGACCCTGTCTCAAAATAAAAAAATAAAAGCGGCTGGGATGTGGCTCAGTTATAAAGTGCCTTTGGACAATTTCCAGGAAATGCCCCACCCCCCCANTCCCAGGAGTGCTGTACCACTGAGCTACATCCTCAGCCCTTTGTATTTCTGAAACAGGTTCGTCTTAAGTTGCTGTGGCTGTTCTTGAATTTGCAATCCTCTTGCCTCAGTATCCTGAGATTAAAGGCAAGTGCCATCATGCCCCACCCAAAAAAAGCTACAAGGTTTATGAACAGTTCTCTGATGCATAAATGCATTGTTTCATTTCAATACATATTTCTTCATTTCATATTCATGCATTCAACTATCACATATTGAGTTGCATTTCAGATATTTGATAATTTTTCTACGTCTTGCCAGTTGTCTTGTAATTTCAGCCTGTGGCTGTGAAACTGAATGCTTGTTTTTAAATCATTTATTGTAGTGGTTAGCTAGTGAAACACCGCTGTCACTTTACGAAAGGCTGGGCTATCTTCTTTAACCTGAAAGTCATGACCTCCAGGTGTGTTCTGCTAATGGGTTCTCACAGCTGGCCTGAACTAATTTCCAACCTTTATACCTTCTTAGCTCTTGATACTACTGCTCAGAGTAAAAACCTTAAGAGAGCCCCTGCTAGCTGGGCACAGACCAGAGTCTATAAGTCCTAAGAGGCAAACCCTGAATTTTGTAAGCCAACTTGCACTGATTTCTTTGGTCTCCTTTGGTTAACTAAGAGTGACCAAATCTATAGGTGAAGATAGTGTTGGATAGATACTCTGAGGGTTTTGATCAAGGAGAGAAAAGTATAATCAAGTTAACTCAATAGTTTTTTATTATGACGGAGCTAGGGTTATAGCTCAGTGGTATAGTTCATAGTAAGCATACACAAGGCTCTGGGTTCAATCCCCTGCATCCAAAAAGAAGAAGGAGAAGGAGAAGAAGAGGAAGAAGAAAAGAAGGAGAAGAAGAAGAAGAAGAAGAAGAGGAGGAGGAGGAGGAAGAAGAGGAAGAAGAAAAGAAGGAGAAGAAGAAAGAAAAGATTTTTACTATGAATGGCACCCCTAATTTATTTATTTTTTCCTTACTTTTTTTTTTTTTTTTGTACTGGGGATTGAACCGAGAGGTGCTTTACACTGAGCTACATACTCAGCCCTTTTAAAATTTTCTACTTTGAGACAGGGTCTCACTAAATTGCTGAGGCTGGCCTCAAACTTATGATTCTCCTGCTTCAGCCTCCAGAGTCACTTTTTTTAAGGGACACTATCTCATCATGTTGCCCAGGCTGACCTTCAACTCTAGGGCCCCAGCGATCCTCCAA
Organism: Marmota marmota marmota; assembly: GCF_001458135.2. Taxonomy (NCBI): domain Eukaryota; kingdom Metazoa; phylum Chordata; class Mammalia; order Rodentia; family Sciuridae; genus Marmota; species Marmota marmota. Next base: position 35,323,347 of record NW_026000082.1, read on the forward strand.
CCTCCCAAGGAGCTAAGACAACAAGCCTGAATTTTGGCACCCGACTTTCCAATTTCTCCTGTCCACTTTCCTAACTGTTTTCACAAGTGCCCTTTTGGTTCTTAAAATGGCTGTGAATCTTAAAGACTCTGGAGTTAGCTTGGGCTCAAATTCTGGCTAATCATTTAAAATCTCTGAGGTTTATTTCCTTTTTTGGAAAAATAGAGACATTACCTTCTCTGGCAGAATGAAGTGAGATTATGCACATGGTGATGTTCTTGTCCACATTTTAGAAGTGGGCGGGGGCAGGGGCTGGATCAACTGTGGCCTCATAAGCTAAACCAGGGGGTCCAGGAAGCCATGAAGCATTTCCAGCCATGGAGTGTGATGCGACGTGCCTTCCCTGTGGCAGCGCAACCCTGCAACTCTCACTGATCCGTTTTCCCTCAACGCTGTCTCTAGATCTCTGAACGCTCTGATCATTGGCTGTCCCTTCTTAGAGTCTTTTCTAGTTGGGCTGGAAGATTTGGGGCAGCCAGGACCAGGTGCAGAGTCTAATGAGCTTCAGACACTGTGGGCTGGTTTGGGTCCTGAAACCCGGGGCGCGGGGTTAGAGCAACCTAAGTGCTGAACAAGAACCGGGGACCAGTTGGTCAGCAGCCAGGTGGAGCTGCTTCCTCTAGGGGCTCAGCCGCCTGGCGAGCCCCTCCCACCCTCGGTGGACAAAGCGGAGTGCAGGTCCAGGAGCAGCACTCGTCCCCTCACTGAGAGAACTTGGCTTTGCTGACTTAGGCAGGGATGCTGGCCCAGTGCTGGGGTTGGGGCAGGACACAGCGTCCTTGGCTCTCCAAGAAGGGAGCAGGTGACCTCCCTCAGGGGCACATCTGAGAGAGGAGATGTGGAGCTATTCTGTCATCTGGGCACAGCCACCTAACAGCGCCCATTTGTCCATCCCATACTTTGAACAGTCTGCAGCAGCCTCCAGGAGGACCACGAGACCCCTACATTTCTCTTTCTTTCTTTCTGGTACTAGGGATTGAACCCAAGGCACTCTACCACTGAGCTACATCTCCAGAGCTTTATTTTTTATTTTTTTAAATTATCTTTTAGTTGTTGATGGACCTTTATTTTTATTTATTTATATGTGGTGCTGAGGATCGAACCCAGTGCCTCACACATGCTAGGCAAGCGCTCTGCCACTGAGCCACATCCCCAGCCCTCCAGAGCTTTTTATTTTTTATTTTGAGATAGGGTCTCATTAAGTTGCCCAGGCTGGCCTTGAACTTGTGGTCCTCCTGTGCAGGCTCCCAAGTCACTGGCATTGCATGTGTGTGCCACAATGCCTGGCTATTGTGTCTGTTTCATGGACATAGAAACTGAAGCCAAGAATGGACATTACGGGCTGGGGATGTGGCTCAAGCGGTAGCGCGCTCGCCTGGCATGCGTGCGGCCCGGGTTCGATCCTCAGCACCACTCACAAACAAAGATGTTGTGTCCGCCGAGAACTAAAAAAAAGTTAAAAAAATAAAATAAATATTATAAAAAATATTCTCTCTCTCTCTCTCCCTCTCCCCCTCCTATCTCTTAAAAAAAAAAAAAAAAAGAATGGACATTACTTGCTCGTGGTTTTAGCTATTAACCAAAATGCTTGACAAATACAGGAAAAAATAATTGAGGTAGATTTCAAGGATGGCGTCCAGTGAAATTTAAGCTCTTCCTTCCTTCCTTCCTTCCTTTTTGCAGTGCTGGAGATCTGACCCAGGGCCTCATGCATGATTGGCAAGTGCTCTACCATTGAGTTATATCACTGCCCCCTTTAAAAATTTTTTATCTTGAGACAGAATTTATCTAAATTGCCCAGGCTGACCTCAAATTTGTGATTCTCCTGCCTCAGCCCCTCAAGTAGCTGGGATTACAAGCATGCACTGCTTGTTTCTGTTAACACGAACTTGTTTATTCCCAGGCCTCGTGAAGCCTAAGACTAGGAGTTTGGGGTCATCCTGCCTGTGCTAGACACCTGCTGGGCCTAGAAATGTTGGTTCTGTAAATAAATGTTGGTTCTGTGGCAGCAGGAGAAGCTCTGAGTTGGAAACTTGGGCCTTCCTAGCACTTACGACCCTTGACTCTGGTGCTAGCAGGAAGCAGTCTGGTCTTGGCAGTGCCTCCCGGACAGGACTCAGGTCCTGGCTCCTTGCATGAACGCAGCATCTCAATATTATGCCTGAGATCTCAGGCCTCTCAACGTGGTAAACAGGCTTGGTCTAAAATTCAGCTTTGCTGGAGTTGACATTCTGCTGGGATTTGGGGGTGACAGGTCTTTCATCGTAGAACCATGGCCCAACTTGTCTGTAATTTCCCTGAGAAGGCCCCAGGGCCGGTGACATCGGCTGTGACTTACTCAAGTCTGGAGCTGGCTGTATTTTGGCACTATGTCAAGGCTGAGCTGGTTCCTCCAACCCCATCTGACATCCCTATAGCTATTAGGAGTCTGAAGAAAAAGTAGTCACAGTGCTCACACTGGTAGCTTTAACCCACTCACTCGTAGCAAGGAAACTGAGCTACAGGGTTCGGTGGCCACCGAGGTGCGAATGTGGTTTCACATCTGAGAGATCTTAGGCAAATGTGGCATCACAGGCTACAATTTTTGAAGACCAATTGTTAACATCTGATTGTATTAATTTATTGAGTGTTTTTTGGACCTTGTGTGATCAAACAACCATCTAAATAAAACAAGATTTACGCAAAAAAAAAAAAAAAAAATTCCGCTTTGCCTCTTAACTGCTCGTGTGATTTCAGACAAGTTAATTCCCTTCTCTGAGCTCAATTCTTTATCTGTAAAATTCGAGGAATAGCATCCACCCCATTGGGCTGTGATTAGGGATACATGAGAGAACAGATGTCTAGCATTTTATTTTTTCATTAGCTAAAAAGAAATCTATCAAAATAAAATGTTCTGCCAGGTGTGGTAGTGCATACCTGTAGTTTACTTGAAAGGCTGAGGCAGGAGGAGGCTTGAAAGTTCAAGTCCAGCCTGGGCAATTGGGCAAGACCCTGTCTCAAAGCAAAAAAATAAAATGATCTGGGGATATAGCTCAGTGGTAGAGCGCCCCTGAATTCAATCCCCTGCGCTGCAAAAATAAAAAAAAAATTAAAAAAGGAAAGAAAGGTCTAATTTTTCTTCTCCTCTTCCTCCTCCTCCTCCTCCTTATTATCTTGCATGCTTTCTCAATCTCCTGGCTTCCACAGCCTTGTGGGGAAGACTCTGGGCCCCTGCTGGGTCAAGACACCTGGCTAGCTGAGCCCCCAACTTGCACAGCACATTCTGGGAGGGTGGAGTTGCCCTTTGGACTTGCAGGGAAGCAGCTCAAGCTGGGCCTCAGAGCTGGGAGGCCTGAGTTCTCCTCTCAGCAAGGCCACCAATAGCCATGGGCACATAGGCAGGTCACTTTCCCCTCTAAGGATGAGCTTCCTCACTGATGAGCAGGGACAGTTGTGTCTGACCTGCTGTCCTCACTGGACTGTGGTGAGATGAGAACATCAAAGGGTCAGGCCATATGAGGGCTTATTGCCTTCCAAGGAGGAACAAAGGGTGTTGGAGCCTGGAGGAGCCCCCCTCTGTCCTGCCTCCACGCCTCTGTTTTGAACTCTTCTATTTCTTTACCTGTTCTGTTCATTTGTCCAATATGCATTGATTAAGCACCTACTATGTGCCAGGTAGTCTTTGAGATGCTGGGATACAGCAGAGAACAGAAGAGACAAAATTGCTGGGTGCAATGACACACACCTATAATCCCAGAGGCTCTGGAGGTTGATACAGGAGGTTCCTGAGTCCAAAGCCAGCCTCAGCAATTTAGGGAAGCCTTAAGCAACTCAGAGAGATCCTGTTTCTAAATAAAATACAAAAAAGGGCTGGGGATGTGGCTCAGTTAAGCAACCCTGTGTTTAATCCCCAGTACCAGAGAGAGAGAGAGAGAGAGAGAGAGAGAGAGACCCCTCATGGAACTTCCATTCTAATGGAGAGAGAGAGACACATGGCTGAGAATCAGCCAAACACCCTCTCCTCCCCCTCCACCCTCTCCCTTCTCTGGGCTCCCATGGCTGGTAGGAACACTGGACAGTAATTCCTGACTGTCTTGACAGTGCCATGATGGTTTCTGGCCTCAGGCGCAGGGACTCCATCTCCTTCTCTTCATCCTTGGTACCCAGCTCAGGGACTGGCATCTGGTTGAGACTGGACACTTTTTTTTCTTAATACACAAGTGAATGAAATGACAGGAGTGAATGATTTAGGCCCTGGGCTTCCAGCTGTTGACTCATTCATCGAACACATGGCATTGGGTGGCCTGCATATGTGTGAGACTATGGGTGGGGGTGTGGATGTGGGTAGAGCAATAATAAGGCCCTGTCTCTGTCCTGACGGATACTATAAGCTAAAAGGAAATGGCAGAGGGGATGGGGATGGAAATGAGCATCTGTTGAAAGGTAGTCAGACCCTCTGTTATGTGAGTTACTTCTGTTTACCCTCCCAGCAAGGTAGGCATTATTAACCCTGTTTTACAGGTGAAAAAAGAGGCTCAGAGAGGTCAGTAACTTGCCCAGGGTCACAGAAGTAGGCTGTGGCTGATGGAGGTTAGAGGTCATCCAGGCCTTCCTCTTCCCACTGTAATCAGGACATGAGGCAGGAGATATTTATCTGTGTGTGTGTGTATACACACACACACACACATATACACACACACACATATATATTTATACACATATCAGATATATATCTGTATATATAAGAAGTGGGAGAGGTTCTTGGATTAGGGTCTTAGAGGCTTCTAGGAGGAGAAATTTGTTGAGATCATTGGTAGGACGGGGGTTGGAGAACTCTCTGAGGGTGTGAAAACCTTGGAGCCCTGGGAGGGCATCCTTGGGAGCTCTGAAGCTGGCTGATGGTCAAGAGAATAGATTAGCTCTCCTTGCCTGGACTCCCTACTGGACTGCGTGCTCCATCTGGAAGGTTCTGGGCCCATATCCCTGCTGCAGGCTAGATGGCACTAAGCACACCACTTGTTCCCAATCAATGTCATATGCATGGACAGATCTGTCTCTCCTGACCCCTTGGCAAGCAATCAGGGGTGGCTGAGCATCTCCAGACCCACCTTATTGTACTCAAATTGTCCTAGCTTTCTGGAGTAGTGCCCAAGCCCACTGAGCAATCCAGGGGGTTATAGATGCACCAAACTTGATCCTAGAGCCCTCTGCTGACACTGCTGCAGAAATGGCTCTGAACCAGTGTCCTGAACTTCACTTTCTAAATCACCCAAATGGATCTAGATTACCAGAACCACATTCACATCTGGAGTCTGAGTTGCAAGGAAGTCTGGGGGGAAAAAAATTAACTTTCCACCTGTGCAGGCTAGAGCACCATGCTAGGAGGGGGGAAGGGAGGCCCAGTGCTAAATCTCCATTTTCACCACCATTTCTGTCATTGCAGAGCTTGTGCTCACCCACCGACACTCTGCCCAGGGTCTGCTCTTGCTTACAACCCTGAGGTTGGAGGTTTCACTTGATTCCTCATTTCTTGGAGCTCCCATCCCAGCAGAAGGTATTTATGTGAAACCCCAGGAAGGCAATCCTGTGTCAGAAGAGCAGGAATATCCTTCTCTTACACACATGGCTTTGTTAAGGCATAATACACATATCATAAAATCCACCCATTTAAAGTGTATAATTCAGGAGACAGATGCTGTAGCTCACACCTGTAATCCCAGTAGCTCGGGAGGCTGAGGCAGAAGGATCACAAGTTTGAGGCTAGCCTTTGAGACACTGTCTCAGGACAAAATAGAAAAAAAAAAAAAAGGCGGGGGTGGTTCTGGAGGATATGGCTTAGTGGTAAAAGTGCCTCTGAGTTCAATCCCCAGTATTGTCAAAATATGAAAAATAAAATAGTGTACAATTCAATAGTTTCTAGTAAATTTGCAGTGTTGTGCAATCATAACCACAACTATTTTAGAACATCTTCATCATGATACAAGCACACATGCTGCACCCCCACCCCCAGATTGTTACAAGCATTCATCTTGCCCTGTCTATGGATTTGCCTGATTGGGACATTTCATATAAAGGGATCACACACTATGTTGTCCTTGGGCCTGTCCTTCTTTCACTTAGCACAGTGTTTTCGATGTTTATCCATGTCGTAGCCTGTGTCAGTAACTTCTTGACCTTCAGCACATAAAGATAGCCCATGGCATGAGGATACCACATTTTTGTTTATTCAATCATCCGTTGATGGATGTTTGACTTGTTTCCACTTTTTTGGTATTAAAGCTAATGCTCCTCATGGAAATTTGTGTTTTTGTATGAACATATGTTTTTATTTGCATGTTTTTGTATGAACATATGTTTTAAATGCTCTTGGATATATACACTTCATTGTAGAATTGTTGGGTCATATGGAAACTCCCTGCTTAACTTTTTTTTTTAACTTTCTTTTTTGTTGTTGTTGTAAATGAACACAATACCTTTATTTTATTTATTTTTATGTGGTGCCCAGTGCCTCACATGTGCTAGGCAAGCATTCTATCACTGAGCTACAACCCCAGCCTTCGCTTAACTTTTTTCTTTGCAGGGGGGCACAATACCAGGGATTGAATTCAGGAACACTCAATTATTGAGCCACATCCCCAGCCCTGTTTTTAATTTTTTTTTTAGTTGTTGATAGACCTTTATTTATTTATATGTGGTGCTAAGAATTGAACCCAGTGCCTCATACATGCCAGGCAAGTGTGCTACTGCTGAGCCCCAGCCCCAGCCCCTATTCTTTGTATTTTATTTAGAGACAGGATCTCGCTCAGTTGCTTAGCACCTCACCGTTGCTGAGACTGGCTTTGAACTCGCCATCCTCCTGTCTCAGCCTCCTTAGCTGCTGGGATTACTGGTTGTGCCACTGCATCTGGCTCTGCTTAACTTTTGAAGAATTGCTAGTCTAATTTCCACAGCCACTATACCATTTTGCATTCCCATCAGCAACCTACAAATGTTTCAAACTCTCCAAATTCTCACCAACCCTTTTTTCCCTATTTTTTGTGTTTATTCGTTTGTTTAACTATAGCCATTCTAGTAGGTATGATATAGTATTACATTGTATTTTTTTTTTTTTTGGTATTGAGGATTTAACAGAGGGTGCTCTCCCACTGAGCTACATTCCCAGCCCTTTCATTTCTTATTTTGAGACAGGGTGTTGTGAAGTTGCTGAGGCTAGCCTTGTGATCCTACTGCCTCAGACTCCCAAGTAGCTGGGATTACAGGTGTGCACCACCTTAGAAGATATTGAGAAATATTAAATGAGATGACTGTAAAGCAGTTTGGCCAATAGGAAGCAATGAATAAAATTGTCTCCTGCTTTTTCCTGGCTGCAGAATATTCTGAATGCAGTTGTACATAGTGTGTAGCCTTCTTCTAGTGGCAGATACATAGGTAGATCACTTTTTCCTGTTTCATGCCAGACTGGAAAGGACATCCTGGCAGTGAAGCCTAGTGATGAAGAGTATATGAGCTGTCTTGGATTTGGATCCCTGTGGTGTGTCCTCTTCTTGTCTTCTGTCTTCTTGGAATGATTGAGTTAAGAGGCTGGGTAAAGTGCTCTCAGATGTCACTTGAAGTCATATCTGCAATTTTGTCCATAGAAGGACTGAAAGGTCACAGTGGGTACAGTGAGAGCTGGCACTGCCTATCTCAAGATCTCCCCACCCTCAGTGTGTGAAGAGGCCTACTGGAAACTTCTGACAGACTGACAGCTGGGCTGTCCGGAGATAAGCAAGAGGGTGTCAGGCAGAGGGAGGGAGGTGTCAACCACAGAGCACAGGAGTGGAGAGCACCTCAGCTCAACCCTCAGCCCTGTCCTAGAGTCCCATCCCACTTTGAGCCAGCCGTGGCCCCAGACCCTCTTCTGACCCAGAGTCCTTTACCTGGTGCCCTTCAAAAATATCCATGTGGCAGAGTTCTTGGGGCCCTGTGCTGACCTGGTCTGGAATTTAGCCGTCTGGCCTCAAGGCTGGAGGCAACCGTGGTCATGGGTTGAAGTTTTTGAGGTTTTTCAGGGAGGAAGTGGGCTTTGGCTGCGGTTCCATTGCCTCCCTCTCTTAGCAAGCCTCTACCTGGCCTCTACTCTGCTCCCCAGACCCTGCCCTGAGAGCGAGAGGCCTGTTTGCACCACTTTCGATTTCAGCAGCATCCAGCAAGACGTCTTCTTCTTCTTCTTTAAATATTTATTTTTTAGTTCTCGGCGGACACAACATCTTTGTTTGTATATGGTGCTGAGGATCGAACCCGGGCCGCACGCATGCCAGGCGAGCGCGCTACCGCTTGAGCCACATCCCCAGCACTTCTTCTTCTTTTCCTTCTTTCTGGTATTGAGAATTGAACCCAGGGGTTGAACCACTGAGCTCCACACCCAGCCCATTTTATTTTTTTATATTGAGACAGGGTCTCACTGAGTTGCTTAGAGCCTCACTAAGTTGCTGAGTCTGACTTTGAACTTGCAATTCTCCTGCCCCCGCTTCCTAAATCACTGAGATCATAGGCTGCGCTACCATGCCTAGTTAGGGCCGGCAGCTCTTCCTTTCTCTCTTCTTTTCCTTTGGGACTCTGCAACCTCAACTTTGGTCTTGTGATTAAAAAAAAATGTAGACGTTTAAAGTACACAACAAAATGCTTTGTGTGTGTGTGTATAGTGAAGCATTACTGTAGTGAAGCAATTAATATACCCATCCTTTCACATACTTACCTTTCATATGTGTGTGGTGCAAATCTACTCTCAGCAAATTTCCAGTATACCCCACAATACTCTCAACAATAGTCTTCATGATGGCCACTAATCTCTAGAATTATCATCCTACCTAACTGCAACTTCATGCCCTTTGATCCCCACCGCCCCTTCTTCCTTTCACCTCTGGCCCTATAATCACCTTTCTATTCTCTTTCTGTGTATTCTAGTTTGGGGTCCTATGACCTTGAGCAAGTTACTCTTCTCTGAGAATCTGTTTTCTTTCTTTTTTTCTTTTTTGTTGTTCTTGCACTGGGATTTGAACCCAGGGGACTTCTGTCACTAAGCCACATCCCCAGTCCTATTTATTTTTTTGAGACATGGTCTTGCTAAATTGCTAAGGATCTTGATAAGTTGCTGAGGCTGGCCTCAAACTTGCAATCTTCCTGCCTCAGCCTCCCCAGTCAGTGGGGTTACAGGCTGCGCCACTGTGCCCAACTCAAGAATCAGTTTTCTTGCCTTCAGGGTCACTGCGCTAATGGAACGAAGCAAAGCAGGTCGAGTTCTTTGCCCGATTGCTGGCACATGGTTCTAATGCTGTGAGCAATTATCATGGTATTGCATAGGATGGAGGGTGGGGAGCTGGCATTGCATGAGGGCGATGGTCCCTAACCAAAGAGGTGTTAATGAATAAAGCAATAAAACAAAATGTTTCTCAAGTGCTGCCCAAATTCTGATCTTCCAAAGTGGTCCTGTCCTGGAATACCCATCCCCACTTAACATTTTTAGGAGGATGTCTTGCAGAAATTTGCATCATTAGGCAAAGAGTGATATAAAATACTAAGCTACCCACTTGTATCAAGTACCTGCTTTGGGCCAGAAGCCAGAGAGGTTAAGTGACTTGCTGAGGCCACCCAGCTAGGATTAATCTAGCAAAGCTAATATTCTTTTTTTTTGGTACTGGAGATTGAACTCAGGGGCACTCAACCACTGAGCCACATCCCCAGCCCTATTTTGTATTTTATTTAGACACAGGGTCTCACTGAGTTGCTCAGCATCTCACTTTTGCTGAGGCTGGCTTTGAAATCGTTTGTGATCCTTGTGCTTCAGTCTCTTAGCTGCTGGGATTACAGGCGTGCACCACCATGCCTGTCTAAAGAGCTAATATTGGGACTGGAGTTGAGGCTCAGTGGTAGAGCACTTGCCAAGCACGTGTGGGCACTGGGTTCGAGTCTCAGCACCACATTAAATAATAAAAAATAAAGATATCATGTCCATGCACAGCTAAAAATATTTATAAAGAAAATTTTTTAAAAAGAGCTAATATTCTTAACCACTGTGTACATGGACTTGGTAGGGAGGTCATGTCCAGGCTTGTGTGGATAAGAGAAAAATGGGAGTCCACTTCTGATCACAGTGGAATTGCCACAGAGCATGTATGTCCTTGCTGTGGAATACCACACAGACAAGAAAAAGCAGGAGGTAAATATGTATGTGCCCAACATGAATGGTGGCCATTACTGGATAGAAAAAGCAGCAGAATAATATATGTTATATAACCTCATGTTTGTATAAAGACAAAACTTTAAAATTCCATCTACTTGTGGAGCATGGTGGTACATACCTTTAATCCCAGCTACTTGAGAGGCTGAGACAGGAGTATCACAAATTTTAGGCCAGCCTAGGCAATTTAGTGAGACCCTGTCTCAAAATAAAAATAAAAAAGAGCTGAGAGTGTAGCTCAGTGGTAGAGCAATTGCCTAGCATGTGTGAGGTGTTGGGTTTAATCACCGTACTGTGTGTGGGCAGACACACACACACACACACACAAATCCATTTACCTGTTTGTTGATTCACAGAAAAAAATGTCTGGAAGGATAAACATTGAACAGCACACACTGACCACTGGTAAGTGTAGAGAAAGGAGAGCTTCTATTTTTTTGCTTGCATATTCTTTGTTGTGAAAAGTTCACTGCTAATATGTATCCTTTTGTAATTAACAGAAGAAAGAAAAAAGTCAGTGGGTAGTGAGCACCAGGAGCCCGGGACCCCACACCCTCCAGCCCTGGCTCACTCTCCCTCCCTTCCACGAGCACCCCCAGTCCTCCTCGGGTCACTGAGGTCATTTCAGGCCCGAGTCTTTCATCTGGGTCAAGGCATCTGGTCAGTCTCCTGGGTTAGAAGGTCACAGTCCTACCCCTGTGCTTCTTCCTGGACAAGGTGACATTACAGTTAGGCCTGTGGCCTCACAGGGCCTGGAGGCCAAAGAGATGGAGGATCAGGCAGGGATCTGGAGATGGGAACAAAATTGGGCTTGGTAGGTCAGAGGCTCTTTTTGAGTGGGAACCTCAGAGACTGTCCTCAGCCCCACTCCAGGACACTTCTTAGCCACGCCAGGGGAACTCAGGATTGGAGACCAACAGGCTACACCGACTTTGGTGAGAGTTGGGGGCAGACTGTGATGCCAGGCGCAGGTGGAACTGGCAGATGGAAATCAAAGGTGTGTGTAGGTCTTCTTGGCGATGTGGGTGGGGTCTTCTTCAGTACACAGGTGGGCCCTTACTCCCCTGTGATCTCCAGCAAGGCTGTAGTGGAGGCTGGCCAGAGGCCTGCGAGTCGGGAAGGGCTCTGGCTTTGGGGCATAGAGTTTTGGTGAGCCCAGACTGCATGCAGGACTGTCAGATTAGTAATTGGAAGAGGGCTGAGGAGTTGGGGTGGGAAAGACCAGAGGGGGCTGCCTAGGCACAGCAACTGCGAGTCAGAAGAGGGAGTATGAAGCTCAGAAGTGATGGGGTGGGTGTGGTAGTGGAGGCAGCTGGCATCACCAAGAAAGGTAGAGTCTGAGGTTTGGCACTAGAGTTCTTGGCTGCTTGCTGTGTGACTCTGGGTGAGTTCCTTACTCTCTCTGAGTTTTCTGTTGATCGTGGGAATGATAAAACCAACCACACTGGCTTATCATGAAGATTAAATGAGATAAAGCTTCCGAAGCCCCTAGCACAGTGCCAGGCACATAGTAAGTAAACTGCTTGTAAAGGTTGCTACCTTTACATCTGTGATCCTTGGGGTATTCTAGCCTGCACCCTGTTTCTTCATCCTCTATTCTAGGCATATAGGATGTGGTGTTCTTGGTTGTAAGCATATAGAAGCCATTTCCGGAGGATTTAAGCAGAAAAGGGATTCATTTTTAAGATTCTGGAGAAGCTTACAGAAGTACTGGGAAGGCTGGAGAGCCTGGGTTTTGGAACTGGATGGATCAAGGGAGGCTGAGAGCAGCCGGGACCCCAGCCCAGGACCAGCCCAGCAGGGCTTGGCAGGCTCCTCTGAACTCCCTTCTTTCTCCTCTGCCCTGAAAACCAAATGTTCCCTGGAAGCCTGGAAGAGGAGTCTCCCCTTACCTGGCACCTAAGGGCCAGTGGCTTTTGATCCACAATATGGGTGGGGCATATGGCTGGCTGGTCTGTGTGTGCCTGCATTATGTGCTGGGGGAGAGTGTTGGAATTAGACATTTGCTATTGTGGCTTTTACAGTGGGAGGTTCCTTCTGTCTCCCTGAAGACTCCTGTTGCAGGGAAGTCGCTGTTTATCCAAAAAATCCTGGCAAAGTCTACACAGGAAACAAAAATGAATTGATAATGGTTCCTGTCCTTGAGATGCTCACAGACACACAGGGGTCAGTTTCTGGGCAAATAACCGTGACAATGACAGAGGCCATGGTGGAGGTGAGTACAAGCTCTAGGGCTGAGTTGGCAGAGAACCATGTGCCCCTTGACCATGGCAGAGTCTGAGCTATCCCTGTTCCAGGCCACCTGTGTGGCACAGCTGAGGTGCAGTTTGATGGGACTTGTTGGGACTGTCAATTTGGTCCAGACTTGGAACTTGGGTGATGCTCAAGGTGTGACATACCTTCTCATGCTCATAAGATTAATGAAATTATGGATCTATATAGCTACTTCCTGGCCTGATTTATGTGTGTGTGTTCATGTGTGTGTGTGTGTGTGTGTCACCCCAGAGGTGCTCTTACCACTGAATACATCCCTAGCCCAAGTTGCCAAGGCTAGCCTTGAACTTAAGATCCTCCTGCCTCAGTCTCCCAGGCTGCTGGGGTTATAGGTATGAATCCTCAAGCCTGATGTGTCTTATACCCATTTTGCTGTATCCTTGAATTATCTCTTGCCCTCTTGGGGCCTCAGTTTTCTATCTGGATTTGAGAGTAGAATTTCCCAGGATGAGATGGGACATTTTATTTATTTATTTATTTTTGGCAGGGGGACAATGTGTTTGATGTGGGAAGACGTGGTTGTTGTGTCCTGGGCCTCTTTTCTGTGAGCTCATTGCCTGCCCCATTCTCCATCTCAGCCTGTATCCTTCTATGTTGCCTATTCTTGTCTCTGCCTGTTCCTGACCCTGCCTGTCACCATCACTACCTTCCCTGTGGTCATCACTGCCTGCTCCTGTCTCAGCTTGGCCTTCATCCCCAAAAGGACCCCAACTTCTGCCTTTGAGCCCTGGTCTGTTCTTCTTCTCAGCCATCCAGTTTCTCTGAGAACAGAGCTAGCACCCCTAGCACCCACTACACGCTCACACTGAAATGCCAGTAGCTCAATTCGCTGCATTCCGAATCCCACGGAGTCATCCTGTAGAGTCACCACTGGGAGGTACAGCTTGCGGAGGATCCCCCTTATCAGGTCTCCTAGGCCCCCAGGCCTGCCTGCCCCCCTCTTCCTCTTTGAGGCAACTTCAAATGTAGCATCTTCCTGTCTTCTCTCACACCTGCTGGGGCCTCAGCCACGGCAGCAGCCTGCCTGCCCACCTCTTCCCTCCCCAGCCAGAGAGGATGGCTGCCTGGCCAGGTATTTGTACCTGTTTTGAAACCTGAGGCAGGTTGGGGAGGAGTCGGGAAAGAGGCAAAGGAAAAGGGGTTTTGGAGGGCTGAGACACTGGAGGGAGGGCTTTAGGGTCTGAGAGGCATTTGGGCTTGAAGGGGAGGATGGTCACCGAGAGGAAGCAGTCTTGGGGGCCTTCGAGGGGAGCTCTGGCCTTGAAGAGGCCCTGGCTGTGCATAGGGCCTCTTCCTGTCAGGCGGCCAGGGGTTCCTGAGGACCTGGACTCCCTCTCTCAGGTTTCCTGTCTGCTGAGGGATCTGCACACTGCAGTTTGGGTGACAGGACCCTGAGGTTTCCGCAGCTGCCCAGGAAAGCCATCTGGGTGAAACTGAATGGAGGGGAGCCCCCATTTTTTTGTGGGGATTGAACCCAGGGCCTGTGCGTGCAAGGCAAGCACTCTACCAACTGAGCTGCATCCCCAGCCCTGCCCTTTCTCCATGGAAAGAGGTGGCGCCTCTATTCTCCGTGACCCTGAGGAATCCAAATGTTCCCTAGGAACCTCCATGAGGATCTCCCTCTCTTTTCTCAAGCCACCTCTGCTTCTCACTTCTCATTGGTTAGTCTGCACTTAATGCCATTTCTGCACCTACCAGGAGAGCATCACTGGCTTCTAAATGTCGGCACCAACCCTTACACATCAACCAGGCCAACGCTCCATTTTGAAGATAGGGAAACTGAGACCAGGAGGGAAAGTGATCTGCTCATGGTCACAAGGCATGTTGGTGGAAGAGCCAGTCCTAGAACCCAGGCACCTTCCTGGAGTACCTTTCTGGCTCACCTTGACTCACCTGTCTTCCCAGTAGGTAGGGGTTGGGGCATGAGGGGAAAATCAGCTGCATAACTGGGTTGTTGCCACAAGACCAGGACCTGCCGGGAAAGGGAGTTCCCAGTCTCCTGGCTGACTTTTAGCTCTGCCAAGGCCTTCAGGTAGGATGGGGTCCCAGTCTTCTCTTTGAGGACAGTCTGCTGATGAAAGGAGGTGACATTAGGAAGAAGTGGAGGTGTCTGAATGCCTCCTTGGTCCTGAGTGTCCCCTCCTCTAGGCACATCATGGGGATATGCCCTTGAAGTTTAAAGACCCTGTGTCCATGCCATAGGGACCCAGACCCTCCTGTGGCAATAAAAAGGAGAAAGGTTATACAGAAGGCTTGGCTGATATGACCATGGCCTTGGGCTTTAGTGGGAGAGGGCTCAGGGCCATACTGTAGTGCTTACAGTCTTGGATGAGAATTTTCCCCAAGTTCACCTTGGTTCCATTTAAAACAAAGAGTAGAGGGCAGGCGATGTGGCTCAAGTGGTAGCGTGCTCGCCTAGCATGCGTGAGGCACTGGGTTCAGTTCTCAGCACCATAAAAAAATAAAGATATTGTGTCCACCTAAAACTAAATAAATAAATAAATAAATAAATAAATAAAACAAAGAGTAGATGATCTGAAATATACCAGAGACCAGGGTGATCAGGTGTAGGGGGCGGGGAGGGAGAACAGATGGGTGGTGGGGGAGGGGAGGACAGTCTTGCAGGGGGTGAGAAAGTCCTTTGGATGAAGAAAGGGGTACAATTTGAATGACAGATATGTGGGGTGGCAGGTCTTAGCTTCTTCAGAAACCAAACTAGAGGTGGGACCACCCAAGAGACCCCCAAGTCCCAGCCACCAGTCTCAGAGCCCCTTGCCCTCCAGGTCTTCATGAACTTCGGGCCACTTCTAGGCACAGTGGATGCTTGAGGCCTGTCCTCTGCCAGCTGGATGTGTCCCTTGCCGCTGGCACCAGCTGGATCTGTCCTGCTGGCCTGCCACCAGAGCCTGTATCTGTGTGCCCTGGAGACAGCATCCCTAGGCACAGCCCCTCAGGGTCTTAGAGTACTCCTGGGGCCAGAGTGAGTCAGTGACTACATGGGCTACACCTTGAGGGATGGTTGGGTGGGGCAAGGGAGGGGAGGGGACTCTGGTCACTGGTAAGGACAGAGCCTCAGGCATACTTCCAGGTTTTGGCCTGTGGGTCTGACTGCAGCTGCAGGGACTTCCCAGGTGGTGATACCTGAGCCAGAGGGGTGTACTGAGCTGGTGTCGCTGAAGTCATGGGGGGAAGAGCTTTGTCTGCCTAGAGTTTGAACTAGAGGAGTCAATTATAAGATAAGAACCCTGGGCTGGGAGACAGGGCTTAGGGTCATGTTTCTGCCCTTTCTAGTTCCATGGCTTTGTGCACATCCCTGAGGCCTGTTTCTTCATCCATAAAAGCTGATCTCATTTTTGCCTACATTCTCCGTTTGTGATAATACATCCTTTCCTTATGTGACTAAGACCTCCCAGAGGGCAGGGACTCTCCTTCTGTGTCCTTTATTTCTGGGATCCCAGCACAAAGCAGAGTGAGACAGCACAGCCAAGTCCACTGAGTGAATAAGTGAGGATCCAACTGGAGAATCTACTTTTAACTACTCTTTTCTTTTTAGTCTTTTACTCTTTTCTTTTCCATACTGGGGAAATCCAGGGCCTCAGCAAGCGCTCGACCACTGAGCTCTACCTACTGCCCAAACATTTTACTTTTTATCCCTCTGTGCCTTTTTCTTAACCTATTATATCTCAGTTTCCCTTGCTAGCTGTTCTACTTACCTCCTAAATATTTTCATATCTAGAGTCCTCCCCTTCTCTCCTCTCCTCTTCCTTCTCATCTCCTCTTCCCTTCTTCTCTTGTCTTTCCCATCCTCTCCTCCCATCTTCTTTCCCCTATCCTCTCCTTCCTCTCTTTCCCTCTCCTGTTCTCATCTAGAATAGCACTTTTTGATAGGACTCCTCATGACAGTGGGCCTAGTCTATGTCTATGCCACTCAATACTATAACCCACTGTGTACTTTAAGTGTGACTAGTACAGCCAGGCACAGTGGCACATGCCGGTAATCCCAGTGACTTGGGAGGCTGAGGCAGGAGGATTGCAAATTTGAGGCCAGCCTCAGCAAATTAGCAAGATCCTAAGAAATTTAATGAGACTCTCTCTTGAAATTTAAAAACAAAAAGGGCAGGGGGAGCTGGGGATGTGGCTCAGTGGCAAAGCACCCCTGGGTTCAAGTTCCAGTTAATTAATTAATTTGTTTACAAAATTAATTAATTAATTAATATAATAAAATAAAAATAAGTGTGACCAGTAAAAGTGAAGAACTGAATATTTTATTAAATTTTATTTTAATGTCAATTTAATCCCATGGGTCCAGCAGCTGCCACTTTGGACACAGATCTGGCATTACTGTATGTGATCTCATCTGAGCCCCTGGCATCCCAAGTTCTGTCTCCAGCTAGGCCCTCTCCTTTCAACCACAAACCAGCTGATCCAACTGCGCACTTGACTTCTTACCCTGGATATCTGTCAGGCTTCTTGAACTGTTTTCTCTCCCTGAAATTGTCAACAGGAATGCGAGCAGCTTTCATTGGCAAGTGCAATAGCTGGGGAAGGGAGAGGTGCCTTGCCCAGGGGGCTCCACCCAGCTTACAGGCCGGAGTTCTTTTCCAGCCCTGGACTGGGCAGGTCTGATGTGGGACAGACGTTTACTCCAGGCTGTGGGGGCTTCACAGTCTTCTCTTTTCTGCTCAGGGCACCCGCCACTGGGGCTGCATGCCATCTTCACCGATGATGAGAAACTTGCAGCCAAGTACCACCTGAGCAGGATTGAGATGGGCAACCAGCCAGAAAGAGCTGGCCAGGGGCCATTCTTCCCTCCTCACAACAGCTCCTCCCCGACCCTCTGGCTGAATGGAACGAGTCCTGGCCCCTCAGTTTTCTGCCCCTGCCCTCCTCTCACCCCCATCTCCAAGGAGCTTCTACTCAGCCTCCACCCCTTCTATCCTGGGTACCCTCTGCTCCTGCCTCCACCTTACCTGTTCACCTGCGGGGCCCTACCTTCTGTCCAATGTCCCCATCTCTTCATGTTGCCCCAAGACACTTCCTACTCCACCGTGGCTGCATCCTGCTTGCTGAGGACAGTCAATGATCCTGGGCACTACAGTCCCCAGCGGGAGACCTTGCTTCTGTACCCTGGGGCCCTCCAAGCCTCTGGCCAAACCCTGCCCTCTCAGGCTAAGGATCGAGACCCAGGAGCTGCCCAAACCTCCTCCCTGGGGATGGGGAGTGCTGGTGTGGCAGCTCCAGCAAAGCGGACCCCTCTGGGCTCCAGGGAAGGCACCGCAGGGCTGTCCTACCCGCTGAAGAAAGAGAACGGCAAAATCCTGTATGAGTGTAATGTGTGCGGCAAGAGCTTTGGGCAGCTCTCCAACCTCAAGGTATCTGCCTCCTGGGCTCTGCTTCCCCTTCAACCCTCCCATGCCCCTTAACCTCCCCTTAATGTCTCTCAGGGAGGATTCTAGAAACCTCCCGGATTCTAAAATCAAGGACCTGAAAGCTGGAAGGCACTCCTGGGCAGCCTCTAGGTCCATGTGACCTTGGAACTGTTCATCTGTCCAGGTGGAGACACAGCATAAAATGGTCGACTCAGTCCTGTTGGCCCTCGAAGTCTGCCTCTGTTAACAAGGGAAAATGAGGCTCCGTGAGCAGGGTTTTCCAAAGTTACTGTACCGCAATGCGGGGGTTAGCTTTGATATCAGTCTCTCAACACCTAGTGCAAAGCCATTTCCTGGACAACCATTTTTTTTCTGGACTTCCAGTTAAGACTGTTTATTTATTGAAGGTCAGATGAGGGATGGGTAGATTTGGGTGAATCTATACCACAGACCTGACGGTCAACATTTTTCAAGGGGATGCTCATTATCTGTACCTTCCAGCAGGGGGCGCACATGGCCCTATCTCTGTTAAAAAACCCAGATTGGCATCCACTGAAGTTGAGGAAAGTAGTGGTTATTGGGGAACAGCCCTGCTGGATCCTCTAGGGCAGGAGTTCTTAAACTTTAACCAGCCTCAATTCACCTGGAGAGCTAGTAAGCCTGTGGATTCCCAGGCCCGCAGATTTTGAGATTTGACTCAGCTCCGCTGGTGGGGGGAGGAGCTGGGAATCTGCATTTTACATGCTCCCAAGGCAATACTGATGCCACTGGTCTGTGGACCATCCCTGAGCAGCAGGGCTCCAGGACACCTGGGCTACTCTTTACTTGACCTCCTTTTCCCTGCCATCTCCCTTGCAGGGCAGTGGGAGTATCTGGGAGTGATTGACAGGCTCTGAGGGAGGTGATGGGAAGGCAAGGGGATGGAGAGTCCTGGATGCCAACAAGGGGTCCTGTGGGGATGTGGGAAGAGGTCTGGAGAGGACCCCAGGTCATGCTGGGGGCTCTGGGCAGCGTCATCCCATCCCTGGCTCAGGTCCACCTGCGTGTGCACACCGGGGAGCGTCCATTCCAGTGTGTCCTGTGCCAGAAGAGCTTCACTCAGCTCGCCCACCTGCAGAAGCACTACCTGGTGCATACTGGGGAGCGACCCCACGAGTGTGTGGTGAGACCCTCTTCCCCTCCCCTGTACTCCTGTAGCCTGGTGAGCAATGCTAGGCCCTGGAGGGTGGCACCTGGGCCTCCATTCTTCAGTCCCCCTGAAAAAAAAAAAAAGAGAGAGAGACAAGAAAGGAAGTGGGACATTGGGACTAGGGAAGGGAGCTAAGGCAGGATGAGTCTGAGCCCTGTCATCTTGGAATGAATGAAATTGGAGGAGGGAGTTGAGATGTATGTCTGTGAAGGGAGAAAAGTCAAGTTTGGGTCCTGGAGAATGCATCCCGTTACCCACTTCCCAGGGTTGTTGATCAATGTAGGTCCCTCCTTCAAGTGTGACCCCATCCCTTGCGAGGTCAGAGAGCAGGAATTCTCTCCTCCTTTTACAGGGGCGGAGATGAGCCTATGAGTCTAGGCTACAGGATCAGATTACTTATGTTCAAATCCTAGCTCCTCCTCCAATTTGCTGTGTGACTTTTGGATAGGGGCTTCACTCTTCTGAACTTTTGCTTTCTCAATAGTTGTGTTAGTACCTAGTTACACTTCCCTAGAAGTGTAACTACACTCCTCCAGAAGACTCTGTGAGACCAATTTCTGGCATGTTCAGTCCCCCCCCCCCCCCCAGTAAATGTTAATTACATCCACTGACGCTGCAGCCTCACGCACAGGGTTCTATATGATTAACTCATTCAAGCTCCCCTAACTATGAGGTTAGGAGTTACTAGTCATATGTTACCAATAATGAGAGGAAGGCTAGAGAGGAGTCACAGGAAGTAAAGAAGAACTCCAACCCCCATCTGCCTGGCTCTAATGTGCCAGATACTGTGGGTTCCAGGGAGAAATCACCAGGGAAGTCTTCCAACCCTGCATTGACAGGGAGGCAGGTAGAAAGGGGTGTTTTCAAGATGGGGAGGAGGAGAGACATCCTGAGCCAGCCCAAGGCCAGGGCTGATGCCGGTGCCATTTCCATCAGATGTGCCACAAGCGCTTCAGCAGTTCCAGCAACCTCAAGACCCACCTGCGCTTGCACTCCAGAGCCCCGCCTTTCCAATGCAGTGTCTGCCCAAGACGCTCCGCCCAGCACATTCATCTGAAGCTGCACCATCGGCTACACAAGCCCCAGCCCTGCAACCTCTCTCACACCCACTTGCCCCTGGCCTCTCTCTCCTCCTGCCTTGCCCATTGGCACCAGGGAGCACTAGATCTTGTAATGGCGCCATCAGAGAAGCAGACGAATGGCCTGAGACATGGACAAAGTCAAGGTGTCCTCAGCATCCCAGGGAAAGCCAGGGTAGCCAGCCTGAGTGGTGGCACCAGGATGGCCCTGGGAAATAGGCAGGGGCAAAGCAATTAAAGGATTTTCTCAGTGACGAGTTGGGGCCTCCTGAATTTCTCCAGTGGCGGGGGAAGTCGCCATGTATTCACCAGATCTTACATCTCACATCTCACCTGGGAGCAGGTCAGGGGACACAACTGCAAAGAGGCTGGGTTCCTGAAGCCATCTACCTCGGGCAAGGTTTGGTTCCATTCGTGGTCTATGACCTAGATGGAACCAAGCCCTCCATCTCAACTCACCGATGGACAGTCCAGCCCTCCAGGACTCTGCCAGGTGCAGACCATGCTGCCTGCCCAGCAAGGGGCACTTTGCCATCCTTTCCAAACAGCATTTCCAACACCTGCCCAGATGTTCCTTTGCTGCTTCCAACCACCTTTCAATCTCACAGCTCTACACAACCACCCTCTCAGTTGGCACTCCCTGTTCCTCCAAGATATCACTGTCCACCGTTTTTGGGGAGGGCGGTCATGGGGTGGAGTGGTACTGGGAATCGAATCTAGGGACGCTTAACCACTGAGCCACATCCCCAGCCCTATTTTGTATTTTATTTAGAGACAGGGCCTCTCTGAGTAGTTTAGGGCCTCATTAAATTGCTGAGGCTGGCTTTGAACTCCCAATTCTCCTGCCTCTCCTGAGCTTCTGAGATTACAGGTGTGCACCACCAAGCTTGGCATCACTATCCACTCATGACCCAAAACTTGATGTCCCCTCTGTACCAGGACCAGTCACCACAGAGGGCAAAGGCAAAGCGAGAGGCGAGTTCAGGGAAGGAGTGGACGCGGGGTAGGGCTGCAGGCCAGAAGAACTATCAAAGAGAGCCTGGGGAATTGGGGCCCTCTTGATAGCCTTTCTCCCCTGCGGTCCCCGGGGATCCTGTCAACTGTGCAAGGTGTTCCTCACCTTGTGAGTCAGACAGGCAGAGTCAGGTGTGGAAGGGCACAGGCTAGGAGGCAGTAGGCCCAGTTTATAGCCACCATAAACTAAGGCTATTATTAAAGACAAATTTTCACAGACGGGTTCTCTGGTCGACTTCCGGCAGAGGGCGCCAGTCGCGGCCCCAGTCGTGGGTTTCGGAGTGGCTTTCCCGCCGCGGTGCGGAGGGAGGTCCGCGCTGTGTCACAGGCAGCTCCAGGACCGAAAGGGAGAGTGCTTTCGCAGGGTACCCACCACGGAGGGGCCACGGCAGTTTGGCTTCGGCCCCACAAGAAGAGCAAGTCCGGGATCTAAGCCACCTCCTCGCACCCTTGGCCCTAAGCGGGCCGGCAAGCTCCCCGGCTAGGCCCCGCCCACTCGACAAGGGCACGCCCTTTCCGACCCGGCCCCGCCCCGCCCCGCGCAGGTCCGGCCTTGGGGTGCCCCTTGCTCAGCCGCGCCTCCCGGCCCCTGTTCACCGCAGGTTCCTCTTCCCAGTCCCACCTGGTGCAGGTCCAGCCCCTCCAGTGCGCACACCGCATCTGCCCCTGGCGCCTCCGGAGGCCTGAAGAAACAGTGCGGACTTGGCAGAGAGCAGGGGCTGAGAACCCTGACTTACAAGTCAGACAACTGGAGTTCCAGTACTTCCTCTACCACTGATTCACTGTGTGACCCTGGGCAGATTCTTTCCGTCCTCTAAACTTCTATATCCCTGTCAGCAAAATGGGTACAATAATGTCTGTCTCAGGACTTTGGGGAGAAATAATGTAATGGATGTGAAAATCCTAAACGGGCCTGGATGCTCAGGATACATGTGCTTCCTAATAATGGGGTCCTTGGGAGAGGCATGGAAAGACAGATCCTGTTTCCAGAACCCCCTTCTCCCAGCTCCTTGACTTCTGCATATCTTTAGCTCCTCTTTTCCCTTATTTCCTGGCATAGTCACCTAGAAGTGACACTGGGCCTGTGGCTTAACCTTCTGGCCAGAGTACCCTCTGCAGAGGGGACCCAAGTCATGAACTGGACATGACCAGTGTTATTGGAGGAACAGAGACAGCCTCCTCTGGAGGTGGCTCAAGCAGCCACAGGGCTTTCTTTGGTCCTCAGTACCACGAGTAATTACTAGTGTTTAAAAGAGCACTCATTATGTGAGGTGCTCTGCACGGATTATCTCGCACAATCTGCACAGCACTCCCAGGAGGCAGGTGCTGTTAATATCACATCCATGTTATACATGGGGAAACTAGCTAGTGAGTAGCAGAGCTGGGCTTCAGGCCCAGGACACCTCCACCTGGGCCATCACACCGTTCTACTCTGCTCTCCCGAGGTGTCCAGTCCTTGGGGTGCTACAGCTGCATCTATTTCATAGCTGAGTAATTAAAGCAATTGAGACCAAGGGCCCCTGCTAGGAGGAATTTTGACCCCAGATTTTGTTCCTTTATTACCAAGGACACAAGCCCATCCTTGAAAACTGGTAATTTGGGGGCGGGTGTCCATATGGGTCTGGAATCCTGAACTCTCTCCCCTCATTCCCATCTCAAAGCAGGACTAGGGAAGACAGACAGAGGCCAGCTTCAAAGGAACCTTCTTCCTTTCCCCATCATGTCTTTGGTTTATCTCTATGCCCAGGTACCTCTTCCCAGGTGTGCTGTGGGAATTTTAGACTGGGAGGATAAAAGAGAAGTGGCTCCAGGCTTCTGGTAGCCAAGAGCAGGCAGAGGTCATGGGCACTGAGGCAGGCAGGCAGGCCACGTAACCCCTAATCCCAAGGTTAGCATGGGCCAAAGGGCCGGAGGCCTGAGGCTGCTGGGAAGGCAAGTAAGCCAACACTGAGGCTTTGGAAGGCATGGTGAGGCCCGGTGCCCCAGCTCCTGGGAGGCAACGCGGTGCCTGAGATTTCTTTGCTGTGTGAACCTAGTGATGTCCTCTCTGGGTGTCACTTTCCTCCCATAGGGTGGGAACATGTTAAATGCTTAAGGGCCTCTCCAGAGCCCTGCCCCTTTGCTCAGCTCTAGTGACCTGACAGCTTGGTGTCAGAGCCCTGCTTGGTTCCCTTGTGCCAATGACAACAGCCAGGGAGACCCAGGGACGCCTGGAGGGCAGGGGAGATGCCCTCATTAAGTCTCTGCCTCTGCTTTCTGCCAGGTCCAAGCCCAGAGCCATTCAGAATGGGATCTTCGGGTCCACAGCCATGGTGGTTTCTGGATTCGGAAGCGAGGACGCATCTCTGGGAGAACCGCTCAGCACTTGGGGCGCTTACAGAGGCCAGCTGTGGGCAGCGCCTCTGACCTGGCCCGCTGTGCCCCCCTGGGGTCTGAGACCCTGGCGTTGGCCGCGGCCTCAGAGGGGCCCACGGGGGCCAGGCCCCCCTCACACCCAGGGCCTGCTTCTCCACAACAGGGACAGGGATCCCTGGGCTGCACCTGCCCGCAAGCCCCCTGCACAGCCTCGGAGGTCCCGCCGAGACTGGAGCCGCCCGGCGACCTGGAAGACACGCCCCTGGCGCCCCGCCCCGCATCCCTCGCCATCGCAGAAGGGGCAAAGGGCGAGCCTCACACCCCAAGGCCGGCGCAATCAGAGCCAGCCCAGGCCCCACACACGCGTCCCTCTGCCAGGAGGACCCGCTACCACATCACTGTCACCCTGCAGGGCTGCAGGCCAGGCACCTAGGGAGGAGGGAGAGGAACCGGCCCAACCAGCTCCCCGCCCCTGCGGCCCTGAGGAATCCAGGGGCTGGAAGGAGCCTCCCCAGGGGCCCCGCCCCATCACGGGGTGCCGGGCTGGCCCGCCCCAGGAGCCCCGGCTGAGAGCCCCGCCGCTTCAGGGGAGCACGGCTCAGCGGCAGGAGCTCCAGCCTGGCGGAAAACCTGGGTCCCCGCACAGCCGGTGAGTAGAGGCCGGGTCCCACGAGGCGTGCTAGTGGGCGGGGGCCTGGCCTGGCTGCCCTCTCTCGGGTCTCTCTGGCTTGTCCTTGTTTTTCTACAGCTCGAGGCCCATTCATTTGGTACCCTGAGTGTGACCTGCCCCTGCTACCCGCTCCCCACTCCGATTCTGCCTTCCTCTCCTTCCCTTGTCCCACCGCTCTCCTCCCACCCAGGATGGGGAAATCCCATCATGGAGAGGATGGGCATTTTGGGGGGTCCCCTTCTCAGCAACACCCACCACTCTCCAGTTCTGTTCAGGAGGCCACAGACCCAGCCTGGAAACACGCAGCCAGTCAAGGTGCTGGGTGTCCTGGGGCAAGCTGCTTAAACTCTCTGGGCCTTGAGCTGTTGAGTAGATTGGGTAGCCAAGATGAGGAAGAAGGAGGGTGGTTACAGGCACATGCTTTGAACTCCAGAACGCTGGGTTGCCAAAATAGCAGGGATGCTTATTAATAACCCCTCAGTGGCTGCAGTAATTACCCCACCTGGCTGCATCCTGGCGGTCACAGGAGCAGGCACTGAGGTTCCCATGACTTAGTTTTTATTTGTGTTAAAATGACTCTTCTCAATTTACCCTGTGGTTCAGAGAGGGATCGTGAATCCCTCAAGGAGAGATGAGCATGGGGCCTCCCTGGGAACCCCAGGAGGGAACCTGGGCCTCAGGCAGGGCTCTGAGGACCTTCTACAGATGGTGCCATTTATGGTTTGTTTCGTAAGCACAAGTTTATTTAATCTTTACAACAGTCCCATGAAGTGGGGGTAATCCCACACCCCTAGTTATGCTGGGTACCAAGGCTCAGCAAGGCTGAGACCCTTGCCCAGAGCCAGCTGGACAGGGAGGGAGCCAGAATGAATGGGGTTTCTGCACCTCCAGCCCTGTGCTCCCCCTGCTCCTGTCTGTAGCCTGTGGGACAAGGGAAGGAGAGGAGGGCAGAATTGGAGTGGGGAGCAGGGAACAGGGGCAGGTCACACTCAGGGTACCAAATGAATGGGCCTCGAGCGGAGGATGGAGCACAGATGCTGCTGGAACCCGGGGTTTTCTGCCATCCTCTGGGGTGACTTTGGCAGCACTGGGCCTGCAGAGACTGAGCCAGGGATGCCCAATCCTCTGGGCAGGGACCAGGTGGTCCTAAGCCAGAGAAGGAGAAGATGGGGTGGGGGGCCCAGAGTGACCTGAGGAATTGCTTGGGTGCCCTTGCAGGGAGGGTCCTGCAGACAGGGAAGGAGGGTGGCAGGAGTTGGCCTTGGGGAGGAGGAGGGAAAGAGCCAGGGAGTGAGCTGGGGTGCCAGGCTCTCTCTGCCCCTCCCCAGTTCTTTGGACTCAGACTCAGATGGGAAGCCAAGGCCCACTTTGGAAGGTGACCTCCAGGGACTTCGTCCCTCTAAGTCCACTTTCTGTGGAGGGTGCTCTATTCCAGGATTGGCAGATGTGAGGGCGTGCCCGGGGCTGCAGGGGGAATGTGTGAGGTGTGTCTGGGTTCGTGTGTGCTCATGTTTGGGTGCGGGTGAACTGCAAGGGCAGGAGGGCTGGAGGCTGTGAGCTGACCATGTGTTTTGGGAGTGTGTACACACATGGGCACCACGATCTCATGTGACTGTGTGACTTGTGCGTCTGTGGGGTGTTGCTGACTGTTTCTCCGTGAGTGGCTGTGCGTGTGGTTGGGGGTGTCTGGCTGTGTTTGTCTCGGAGGTGTCTGTGTATATTTTTGTGCTGAATGACTCTGTGGGTCTCTGTGACTCCGTATGACGCGGCATGTGTTTGCCAGCATGTGGGCCTGTGGACTGGTTTGGCCTAGTTTGGGGGTGACTCACAGGTAAGCAGGGAGAACCCAGGACTTGTTGGGTTAGACAAGGCTTTTCCCACACTCCCCCTACTCCCGGCCCTCCCCTTGGCCTCTCCCTTCCCAACCCTGCAGCCTTATTTGGAGGTTACGGGTCACCCTGCCAACAAATCCACTTCTGGTCTGGGACCCTGGAGAAGAGAAGGCTCTGGAAATGGGCACTTATGCTTTGCTTGCCCAGGAGAGGCAGCTGGGTTGGTGGGGTATGTCTCCAGAGCCAGAACAAAAGCGGGGAACTATAGGCAGGAAGATTCCAGAAGAGTGTGAAAAACATTCCTGCAGTCATGATGGTCCAGGGATAGGGCAGGTGATCTGTCAAGTGGTGACCTCTGTGTCCCTAGAAGTATGCAAGGAGAAGCCAGTGAACACACGCTTGTGGAATGAGTGACGGTCAGGGGTGTTGGCCTGGGGTTGGGCTGGGCTGCAGAGGGCATGGAATTCTGATTGCCAGGAGGTCATGGACAGTCCCTGAGCTGATTACCAGCAGCTTCCTTTGAGCCTGACTCCTGTGGCTTTGCTGAAGTCTGTGGGGCCTTCTGAATGTCGGATTCTTTGCCCCTGGGCTCCTGGGTACCACGTGTGTGTGAAAGCTGGCTTCGGGGGAGCCTAGCCAGGGCCTCGCTCATCGCCTGACACCATTAGCACCGCGTGAGTGATGAGCGAAGGAAAGCACGGGTTAGAGGCAGCGCTGGCCAGGCTCACTGCCCACCACCGGGAACAGGGAGGCTCGGG
The DNA here is from genome assembly GCF_001458135.2 of Marmota marmota marmota. Lineage (NCBI taxonomy): Eukaryota > Metazoa > Chordata > Mammalia > Rodentia > Sciuridae > Marmota > Marmota marmota. The sequence goes on from NW_026000082.1 coordinate 35,350,124, forward strand.
GAACGGCAGGTGGTGGTGGTGGTGGTTATTCAGAAATGGAGAGGCCAGGGACTCTGGGAGGGCCCAGCGAAGGAGGGGAAGCTCCATGTCTGGGAGTCCTGGGGACAGGGGTGCCAGGAGAAGAAAGGCACTCTGTAATGAGGACAGGGAGGGGTAAGGGCCTCAGTGGAGTGCTGAGATCCAGGACTTTGGGTGTCTGGGTGTGTCCTGTTCTCAGGAAGCCCTGGCCTGGAGAAAGGATTGGGAATGAATTTAAGCTTCCCCCTTCCCCATCCATGAGGCTGTCCAGGGCCCCCAGGCCCTGCCCCAGATGGTGACATAGCCACCAGTGGTCCTGGAGCCAAGTCAGGCTTCCCTGGGCCTCAGCCCCTTTCATCTCTGCCCCTCATAAAACCTGAGTCACTGCCAGGGCCACAGGGCAGGGTCAAAGTTCTGGGTTCCACCAGCTTCTCAGGAGGGAGGGGATGGAGATGGGGGAATTGGGACAGAGGGGTCCATTCTTGGCCCATCGTGGGGCCTCTGGGAGCTGCCCATGGAGAGGTGGCACAGACCTAAAGATGGGCTAGCTCTGAGTGGGGTGGACAGCCCACCTTCTCTAGGTCCCTAGGATTTGAGAATAGGATTGCTATGGTGAATGCAGCCTAGAAGCCATCAGGTAAAAGTGGATGGCCCCTCTAGGTCTGAGGTGGCTCCCTTTAGAAAGTAAACCCTCAAAGCAGAGAGTCAGTTTACCAGATAAATTAGGGAGTTTGGAACAGTGATTAAGCACTTAGGGTTAGGGTTTAAGTCTTGACTCTGCTACTGTGTGACTCTAGACAAGTTCCTTTGAGCTTTTTAAAATCTCATCTGCAAAATTGGAATGTTTGTTTATAATTTAGCAACAACATATTCATTATAGGGTTTCAAATGCTTAGAATTCTTCTGAGGGTTCAATAGGACAGTTAATGAAAACCAAAGCGTGTTCGCCAGAGAGCAAGCCCTCAACAAGTGGCCACTTCTGCTGCTGTTACTGTTAAAGGAGAGAAATTCACCAGAGAGTTCTCTGGGAGGTTATGAAGACCCACAGAGAGCATGGGAGGGTCATAAAGGAAATAGGGGTCAGGTCCCATCCCTAAGGACCCCAGGGAAGAAGTGCGGTGCTGAAGAGGCTCATGGGAGTAACGGGCCTAGAGCATAGAAGAGGGGTGGCTGGGCTCGGAGTCAGAAGGAGTGACTCAAACCCCAACCTGGCAACTTGGTGCTGCACCCCCCTGGCCGGCTGTTTTTCTCCTCTGACCCCAACGAGAGGATCAGTTTCACAGGAGAGAACTGAGGGAAAAGTACTTTATAAAGCATTGAGTACAAGGGGCTCCATGAGACCCAGAGACCCAGGCAAAATGCCCCTAGTCTGACCATGATCACCGCACGCTCCTGCGGGAACATGTGTACTGCACACCTGCCAAGGTTTGGTCACAAATCTCCAAGTGACATTGGGAAATTTGTGAGTCAAGGTTTAGTTTATAAGGCACGTTTTCATTCTCTCTCTCCTGCTAAGATCCTGGCAAGGCCTGAAGCACACACTCTTTGAACAGCCATTTTCTGATTGACGATCATGATGCCCAAAAGGGAGAAGGGGCCTGCGCCAGGTCATCCAGTCAGTAAGCAGCAGGGCCCAGGAGGGGCACCTCTGCTGGAGGCCAGAACCCATTTTTCCTTAATTCTCCTTTTAAGGAGCATTGCAGGAATAGGGTCAGAACATCGCTTACCTAGTTTCTGGCTTTCTGGTTTCCTCGTTTGTGGCTGCCGTAGGTCTGGACCCAGGGCTCCTTGGGCAGAGACCCAGCCCCACCCACAGGCCATCGTGCCAACACATCTTCCTCTCCGCCTTCCCCTCTCTCTCCTTCCAGGGCAGGTCTCAGCTTGCCCTTTGAAGGACTTTGACAGAATCATTTGAAAGGGGGACGAGAAGTGGATAGGGGCTCTGATGAAGCAAATCAGAGCTGGGAATGTCTTGTCCACTTTACAGATAAGGAAACAAAGACCCAAAGGTCCAGGGACTCTCCTGAGGTTGCCCAGCCTGACCATAGCAGGGGTGGCTATTCTGTACTTCCGAGAGCCACCCCTTGTCCCCTCTGATGCTCATCTCTCTTCTTCCTGGTATCACCTGCAGGGAGCTGGCCCACTGTGACACAAGGACACGTCTGGACAGGTCGCTGGGGCCCAACATGGAGGAGGCAGCTGGGCCTCCAACCCGGGCCGAGGCCCGAGTCATAAGCGCTACATTGACATGGCGGCAGCAGCCCCCTGCCCAGGAAGAGACCAGACACCGTTTTCACAAGGTGTCCCTGGTGACAGGGCCCCGGACAGAAGCCCCCCAGGAGATGCTGGCGCACAATCACTGCAGAGAGGACGTCAACGGCTTTGCTACGCGGGAGGAGACAGTGAATTCCCAGGGCCCTCGGGCTGAGGCCTGCTCCGGGAAATTCCAGAGCCATGGGCCCATCTTTTCCAAGAAGTACACACCACCCCCCAAGGAGAAAAGGCCAGTGCGGCGGCTGAAGGAGGCCATGGACCAGGGTGATGGCAGTGCCCAGGCTCCCAGGACCGAGCCACCAGGCATGGGAGCCATGGCCAGGACGGAGCTCTTGGTGCCCTTGCCTGGGCCCCGAGAGCCAAGCCCCCACCCGGGCGTGGGCGTCAGCAGCAGGAACTCCAGGAGCTACGAGGAGTGGAGAGTCACGCGCACTGTGCGGACCACCACAGTAGTGGGAGGGCATGTGGACCGCCGGGTGAGCAGCTCTGTGACGGTGGGGCCATCGCCGTCAGGCGAGGTCCTTCCCAGAGGCCGCAATGTGGCCCGTGTCCAGGTGGTGAGCCCCCGCGCCGAGGCCTCGCCCAGCCGCAGCCAGGCCCTGGAGCTGCTGAGCAGCCTGGTGCCTGCAGAGCGCAGCCCACCAGCCAGCCGCCTCCCCCAGCCCACAGGTCCCGTGCCAGAGAGCCCAGGCCTGGGCAGCACCGAGGGGACAGTCCTGGGGCAGCTGCCTGAGACTAGAACAGCTGAGCTAAAGGATAGCTCGGCCCCTGCAGCCATTCCGGAGGGTGCCCATCTGCCTCAGAACCGGCATGTCCCTGAAGCCCGCCCAGGCCAAGACGACAGCAGAGCCCTGGATGCCAGGGCCTGTGAGCTCCCCCGGGTGCAGGGAGCCTCCATCCCCAGTCCACTCCCTCTCCAGACTTCTCAGAGCCAAGCAGCAGTGCCCTCTTCTCCCAGACTCCAGAGACATTTCCCCTCCCCGGGCCTGGCCCACCCCCCAGAGCAGCCCGAGGGGCCCACTCACCCTGGGGCCCAGCCCGCTCCCCAGGTCCTACCTGCTGGTCAGAGGGAAGGGCTCACTGATCGCCCAGCTGCCCCCACCCCGCCCACGGTGGGGAGCGAGTTTGTTACAGTGCCCGGACAACCTCTGGCTCCGTCTTCTGAGCAGAGGAGGGCTGTCCCCAGCCTGGGAGGTCTTTCTGCTCAGGACTCTGAAGATGTGCCTGTCGCCCCTACCCAGAAAGAGGCTGTTCCGGGCCACAGTGCTCCCTCTGCCTCCTCTCCCAAGCCAACCAAAGTTGTCCAGGGCCCAGAAGGAGCCTCCAGCACCCAAGAGGGGGCTGTTCAGGGTGCTGAAGGCAGCCCTTCCCCTTCCCTTACCCACGACAAGACCATTCGAGGCCCAACTGTTCCTGCTCCTCTGCTCCCCAAACAGGATAAGGCTGTCCATGGATCCAAAAAGAGCCCCACCTCGTCTCCCACCCAAAAAGAGGTTATCCAGAGCCCCACTGTCCCCCTTGCCCCATCCTCCTCAGTGGACAAGGTGTTCCCCAGCTCAGAAGGCACTCCTGTCCCATTACCGACGGGAACAGAGGTCAGCATGGAGCCTCAGCTTGTCCCCGACTCCACCGAAGGCAAAACACTCCCAGAAACACTGAGGGAGGAGGACGAGGTGGCCCTGACCGCTGACCTGGAGATTTTCCTGGATACACTGCGGAGCATGGAGCCCCCTGAGATCCTCCGCACTCACCGGCTCCCCCGAGCCCCCCGCTCCTCCTACCTGGCCATGTATGCCACACTGCCCGCCATCGAGGAGGACCAGCCTGGGCCTTGTGTGCAGGAGCCCAGCCCCCAGGAGGTACCTCCCCTGGAAGAGGGGGAGGAAGAAGAACCCAAGAACCCCTACCTGAGCGACGATGAGAAGCTCCAGCGCAGACAGGAAAAAGTGGGGCCCAGCCCCTCTGGAGACCCGCCTCCTGCCAGGCCCACCCTGGTCTCCTGCTCTCCTCTAGAGATGCTGAAGAAGCACGTATCAGGCGCCAGGAGCCTCCACCCGGAGCCAGGGGCGGACATGCCGGCCAGCAGCCGGCCCACCTCCCGACTGGGAGGCAGCCTTCTCTTTGGCAGTCTGTTGCCTGCCACCAAGGAGGCCTCTGCCCTGGAACCACTGGGCAAAAAGCTGTCTGCTCTGCCGCCCCACGGGGCACCAGGGCTCAGGAAGGTGCCAGGTCAGTTGCCCCTGCTCTGTGGCAGAAGGCCCCCGCCAGAGAAGCCCGCCTGTGCCGAGCCCCCGGAGGGGTGGGTGAGTGAGGTCTTGGGAGCAAGGGAGGTGCCTGGCCTCTTTTGGGTCAAAGTTTGGGAGGAGAATGGTTCTGGGGGTCCAAGTCCCTGGAGGCAGGAGGCTTGGTCTAAGGTGAAATTCAGCAAGCCCATTTCTCTGGGCCTCAGACTCTGTATCTGCACAGCAGGTTTGCACTGTGGATTCCAAAGGGCTTGGTGGCTCTCAAATCCTGTAAGCCCGGGGAGGGAGGTGACAGGCACCAGCTCTGGGGCAGAGAGATGAAGCCCTGGTGTTGGAAACAAGGGTGGCATCTTCTGTGGGCCAGTTCGTTGAGGGTAGAAGACAATAGGGAGGACATGGGACCTTGGAATGGCAAGCTGTGGGGACACAGGTGACCTCATAGGACTTCTCATCGTGCACTCTGTTCCAGAGCCCAGCACTGAAGACCCAGGGCAAGCTGAACACCAGGCCTGGGAAGGTAGGATGTGAGGCCAGTGGGTGGGGCAGCAGGAGACCCCGCCTGGGGACAGGGCCTGAGGACTTCTGCTGTCCTTCTCAGGTGATCGTCTTCTCAGAACCTGGCTGTCAGGGCACCAGCAGGGAGGTCTGGGACGACACTGCTGATGGCTCAGCCTGGGCCGCTGCCTCCGTGAGGGTGGTGCGAGGCTGGTGAGTGGGGAGCACCTGGCGGGGGCCTGGCTGTGCACCTGGGGGTGCAGAGGGCAGAAATCCTGGTGGAAACCCCATCAGCTGTGGGCACAGCCTCCTCCCCACCTGTGACCCTGGGGTCTCTGTGCCCACAGCTGGGTGCTGTATGAACGGCCTGAGTTTCAGGGCCGGAAGCTGGTCCTGCCTGAAGGAGACATGGACCTCAGAGTCCCTGGGCCAGCGTGGAATACCCAGGGCATCGGCTCCCTGAGGAGGGCTGTCGGCGTAAGTGGACTGGGCTTGGGGACAGATGTTGCCTCATCTTCCCTGGACCCTGGGAAGGGGGAGAGCATCAAGGGCCTAGAGTGGGAGAGATCATATGGGGCAGGGGGCAGAAGGAGGCTTATTACGGACTGACCTGTAGATTCCTGACCTTGGAGGCACTGGGGAAGAAAGGGACCTGGGACGATGCAGTGTGGTGGCAGGGCAGGGCCAGGCAGAGGACTAGGCCCAACCTGGAGAGCAACTCGGGGACATCTGCTGGAGCAGGAGGCGTCAGAGCAGCAGAGATAGGCCAGGGTTGCCCATCACCCAGAGCAGGTGCCACCAACATTTGCCCGTTCCCTGTTCACAGATGCTCACTAATGTCCGCTCTGTGCCCGGCCCTATGCCAGGTGATGGGCAGGTGGGGGAGGCCTGCCCTCTGCCCTGAGGATGCACAGTCAACTAGACTGTGAGGACTGGTTTCGAGCGGGAAAGCCCATATAACCAGGGAACCCCCGGCTGCCAGGAGAACAGTGGAGGCCAGGAAGGGCTGGGATTTCCAGCCCAGGGACACCTCTTATTTTTGAATGAGGGGTGTGTGGTGTGAAAAGTCAGCATGATAATTTCATATTTGTAAAGTACAAAACAAGCCGGGTGTGGTGGCACACACCTGTAATCCCAGCAGCTCGGGAGGCTGAGGCAGGAAGATTGCAAGTTCAAAGCCAGCCTCAGCAATTTAGTGAGGCCCTAAGTAATTTAGTGAAACCCGGTCTCAAAATAAAAAATAAATAGGGCTGGGGATGCAGCTCAGTGGTTAAGCACCCCTGGGTTCAATCCCTGGTGCTAAAAAACAAACAACAACAACAAAACCATCTAAAGAGACCCAGAAGAAAGCGCGGTGACCAGGCAGGGCCCATCACACTACCACCTCTGGGAGTTTTGTTTGTTGTGACTGTGGTGAGGAGGAGTAACTGGGGCCAGCACTGTTGCGCTCTCCTGGCAGAGATGGCAGCAGCAGGTGAGCCTCAGCTAGGGCAGCGGCCCAGGAGGAGGGTTGGTGGTTTTCAAAACCTCTCCAGCAATGCACAAATGTTTGTGGATAATTTTTTTAATAACTTTATTTTGCTTATTTAGTTTTTTTTTTTTTTTAATGTGATTCTGGGGATCAAACCCAGGGCCTCATACATGCCAGGCAAGTGCTCTACCACTGAGCCACAACTCCAGCCAGTTTGTGGAAAATTTATTGTGAGCTTCTCACAATAAATTCATCTTCATGTGGGAGGTAATGAAGTAGCAGAGGAAAAACAAGGCTTTGAAGTTAGCAGGTCATAGAATCATTTGATTTATTCAGCATTGAGTGGGCACCTACTGTGTGCCAGGCATGTGGGAGGTGCTAGGTTGTAACATGGAACAAAAACTACCCTGCTCTGCTGTTGGCCTGGCTCCTCACAAGCCCCATGACCAGGAGCAGTTTGCTCAATTCTGCCGAGTGTCAACTAATGACACCCATTGGGGGACTAAATGGAACCCGTAGGACCTTCACCAATACTGTGCACTTGGTAGATGCTCCACAGCCATGTGACAGATGAGTGAGTAGGTGAGAAGAAACACTCAGAACACACCAGACCTGCTGCTGCCTGGGATGAGGTGGAGATGCCCACCTGGGGTTGAGGATGTAGCTCAGTGGTCGGCATGTGCCTAGCATGCATGTGGCCCTAGCATGCATACTGATCACCAATAACCACCCTGCCCCTGCAAAAAAAGCCAGTCTGGACAGATGCTGGAATTGTATGTAAAGCTGGACCCCAGGAAGTGGCTGTCTTACCCGTCCCTCTCCCAGCAGGCCCCCCAGAGGAAAGGGGAGGGCATAAGGCTTTGCAGGTTCTCCTGGGAACTTGGGTCTCAGCTCGCAAAGGCCCAGTAAAGATTGTGGTATGAGGCTTGGCTGGCTGACCTTGGAGAGGACACTCCAGTCACCCCTGGTTTTCAGAGACAGCCAGAAAGGTTTTCCTAGAAGCCCTCTGGAGCCCCGGCTGGACAAGCTGGAGGAAGCAGAGCAGGGGCAGGGCAGTCTCCAGGGTGCTGGTTTACCTTACATTGTCCCCACTTCGTCTGCAGGACTATTGCGTCCCCGAGATCTGCCTGTTCTCTGAGGAGGGCCTTGCAGGGGAGCAAGTGAAGCTCACAGAGGCCTTGGAGGACCTTCAGGACCTGGAGACGCCCCTGCAGGTGGCATCTGCTACGGTTTCCGCAGGACTGTGAGTCTAGGCTATTCATTTAACATTCACCTAGCTGCACGATGGGGATATGGGGTGACAGGACATAGTTCCTGCCCTCGAAAGTGCTCCGTGTGCTGGTGGCAAAGGCAAGCAAACGGACAGTAGGAGCCCAGGATTCTGGGATGCGGGGTGGATACAGCACTGCAGGAACCCAGAAAAGCACCATGCCAGCTGGGCATGGTGGCTCACGCCTGTAATCCCAGCAACTGCGGAGGCTGAGGCAGTAGTTTGGGAAATTCAAGGCCAGCCTGGGCAAACAAAATTAAAAAAAAAAGGGACTGAGATGTAGATCAGTGACATAGTGCCCCTGTATTCAGTTCAATCCCCAGTATCACAACAACAACAACAGAACAAAAAACAAACAAACAAACAAACAAAAAAACCAAAAAGCACAATCCAGCTGAAGACAGAGGTGGGTGGGGCAGGGGAGCAATCAAAGAAGCCTTCCTGGAGGAGGAGACGCCTCATCTGGGAAGAGTGGCCCATGAATCTAAGTTCCATGAGAACAGGAATTTGTGTTTTTTCCATATTGTATTCCTGATGCCCAAAGTAGGGTCTGGTCCACAGTAGATGTCCCTAAATATTTGTTAATTGAGTGAATGGGAAAAGATTATATCTGGCAGAGAATACAGCACATGCAATAGCCCAGTGGTAAGAAAGTTCAGTATGGGGGCTGGGCATGTAGCTCAATGTAGATGGCATGTTTAACATGTATGAGGCACTGGGTTCCAACCCCAGCACCAAAAACCAAAAAGATCAATCTGGACAATGTAAACAGCAAGTGGGAAGCCATGGGGCCAGAAGGAGGCGAAGGAGGGGCAGATCATGGATCTGTGTATAGTTGGGCTTCATTATGAGAGTAATAAGAACTACTAGGGGTTTTAAAGCAGGTATGTGTGTTACAAAGAACTGCCCGCTGCTGTGTGAAATTAAACAGAGCAAGGCCAGAGGAAGGGGAGACCAATGATATGGCTACTGCAAAAGAGGATAAAGGACTGGAGTGTCCTCCTGAGGAAGCCTCTCCCACAAACCCCCTTTCTTCCATCTAAATCTCCCTTCTTATCCACCAATCTGTGTCCCTGGGGCCTGAGTTGCAGTGCCTCTCTGCCTTCTGCCAGGTGGTTGCTGTACCCCAAACCATTCTTTGAAGACACCCCCTACATCCTGGAGCCTGGAGAGTACCCCACCTCGGAGGCCTGGGGTACATCAGATCCCAGCGTGGGTTCCCTGAAGCCCATAAGATTGGTAAGGAGCAGGGCACTCCATGGGCCACTCTGCTCCTGGTCCCAAGTAGCCTGGTCCTGCATCTGTGGACAGGAGAGGGAGAAATAAATGTGGAACCGCACTCCTTGGAGACTATTCCCAGGAGCTCCTACTGGGAACAGGACTGGGAAGAGAGAGGATCAACCCATGGGGTGGGGAGAGAGAGGACATAGGTTGGCCATTTTTAGGGGTCTCAAGAATATCCTAGGTCCCCATCACTATCTGTCTTCCCCCACCCGTGGGCTGGTGTCTCATCAGTATCTCCTCTGCAGGGCTGCCCAAGTGTGGAGAAGCCAGGAGAGCCCAAGGTAAGGGTCTGGGCTTCAGGGTCAAAGAGGATCTTTGGTGGGTAGGGATGGTGTTGTCACAGTTTGGGCTGGACAACAAGAAAGGAGAGCCTGGGTAGCTCCTCTGGTGCCTGGCACAGCAGTTCCTGGGCTGGCTGGGTGTATTTGGGCCCAGATGACACCCCATCAGTCTGCCACCTCTTCCCCCCACCTAGGCTGTGGTGTATGAAGCCCCAGGTTTTCAGGGACGGAGCTGGGAAGTGAGCAGAGACATCTACAACCTGCAGCAGCCCGAGGACAGCCAGAGTCCCCACCTGGCCTCTGTGGGATCCCTGCGAATTCTTGGAGGCTGGTGAGGACTGAGGATGCCTCCTTCTACCTCATCACCCAACTCTGCCCTTGGGGTGGGGAGCCACCTGGGCTGCCTAGGGCGGGGGAGCTGTCAGTGACTGAGTCAGTGTGTCCATCCTCCCCCTACATCCAGCTGGGTGGGCTACGAGAAGGAGGGCTTCCGGGGCCACCAGTACCTGCTGGAAGAGGGCGCCTATGCTGACTGGTCGCAATGGGGAGGTTTTGACCAGTGGCTGACCTCCCTTCGCGTCATCCGGACGGTAAGCAAGTGCAATTGGACTAACCCTCTGCCTCTGGCCACAGCCAGACTTCCCCTGGGACAATCTGAGAGAAGAATTTGCACCCACTCTCCCTGTTCTCCCCGAGTGTTCCCTGAGGGTTTGTCTCTGTGCCTCCTGCGGCTCTTTCCCAGGCCACAACAGCCCCCTCACCCCTAATTTTCCTTGTGAGTTGGGTCCCCGGGGTCGGACACTCCCAGGGGTTTCTTACCCTGGGCAGGAGAGACCTGACTGTCCCTGGGGCCTAGGACTTCGGGGACCCGGCCGTGGTGCTGTTTGAGGCCGTGGACTTCGAGGGGCCAGGCGTGGAGGTGAGCACCGCAGTGCCAGATGTGGAGCTTGTGCGACACGGCCCGCGCACCCAGGCCATCCACGTGCTCAGCGGCGTGTGAGTGCTCCTGGCTGCGGGAGCGGGGCGGGGCGGCCCGGGGCGGCTCGGGAAAGCTACCGGCTCCTTCTCTGCTGACCCGGACCCATCTTTCCTGCAGGTGGGTGGCCTATGAAGATGTGTA